>NW_026267176.1:190088-193786 GCF_000697945.3 Frankliniella occidentalis
CGCCGCACCCCGCCGCGTCCTGCCCCGCCCCTCGCCTCCTCCCCCACGCACTGCGTCGAGAAGCTCGCCCTCCCATCCGCAACCGAAGGTTATGACTGCCATCTGTTTGCCCTCCACCTGCTCGCCCTCGTTTGACCCTGTTGGTGATCACTTTCCTCGTTCTGGGTCCTGCATTCACTGTTTCCATTTCGCAACATCGCAACAACACTAAAAAGTTTTTGCTCTGTTTCAGATGCCTCCTCTGCGCCCCTCCGGCGGTGGTGGCGTGGAGGTGTCCGGCGCTGCTCGCGGCTCTGCCCCGGTGGGGCCTCGTGGTCCAGAAGGATCACTGGTGTGGGAGGATGCTGTGTCGCAGATAAGGCACGCCGAGGTGAGTCCAGGCCACAGGCCACAGGTCGTGATGTGCCTCGCCCCATCCCGGCACGTCGAACACGTCTACAGTCTTGAGGACCTGCGGGAGGGCTTTGGCGTGCCTCCGGGTGGTGTAGTCCGGCCGCGCAACTGAGAACCTTTCATTGACAGATGGGCCAGGAGGGGTAGCGAGGGATATATACGTTTGCCGCCAAACGGGTACCCGGGTCGGTCACCCGTCGCGCTGGGTGGCATTTCAGTTTGTTTCCCGGGGCGGGCGGGGCGAGTGAGAGCCGAGAGACAACTTGCACCACTTCACAAACTTTGACTTGTTCAAGCGAGAGAGGGAGAAGGAAAAAGAGAGACAAATAGACAAAGACTGGCTAAAAGTTGGCAAAAATGTTTGGGTGGTATTCAGCGGCATGACCCACTCCGGTAAGGTAGGTCTGGGCTCCAACACTGCTTTCAAACCCACTCTCTTACGGAGCCTTTGCCTCTCCCCCCTCCCACCTCAACCGCCCCCTCCTCGCCACCTCCTCACGACGCTTGCGCCGCCACCCCCCTGGCGGTACCTGCTGTACTTCGCTTTGCTACTCACCCTACCCACTCTGTACTGGACGCCGGAGTCACCCTTTCAGGGAACTGAGGGAACTGACAGGAACTCACTGTCACGATGGGGACCTTCACGTCGGCGCTGTGAATAGAATGGGGTATATCGTTGTTGAACGGTAAGCTTAAAAGAAGTAATAGCTCACGAATTTGTCTGTTTCGGCCGAGCAGTTCAACCCTGCTCACCTGGGGAGGAATTTAAATTTGACATGACAATATCTCATACCGTTCAGCTGGACAGACTGAAGCCATTTTTAAAAGCATCAAGAACCCGTCAAATTGTTCTTTTGTACACCTCTGTTGCTAGTCTGTGAAGCCGTTACAGCGGCAGTTTATAACGGCCGTATAACTACTGAGTTTCAGGTGGCTTAAAACCCCGCCCGCTTTAATAGTCACGCCGAACCTCGTGCGGGCGGCTTGCCTACTCACTCGGGTACCTAAGCGCCATGCTCACAAACAGTTCGAAAAAAAAAACAAAAAAAAAAAAACAAACACGAAAGTGGACTGACTTTTGCAGACCTAGTGTGGTGGCAGTTAAAATGCAGCCGCAATTAGTCTCTCTGTTCGCTCCGGCCCCGGTTCTTCCGAGTGCTCCAGGGCGGGGTCTCTCTGGCTCTGGAGGAGGGCGGGTTAGGGTTGGCCAGTGGGCGGTGATTAAAAATATAAAATGAATATGTGTGTGTGTGTGTGTGTGTGTGCTGCAGGCAAACCACGGGTGACGCTCCGGGTGCGCCGCCGTGGAAAACGTACCCCCTACCCTCAAATAGCACGCGTTGGTGTCGCCGGTGGGGGAGGAGGGGGAGGGGGGGTTGCGGCGCGCTGGCGGCGCGGCTCTGGGCCGGGCCGGGCCCCCACATGCGCGCCACCCGCCCGGCGCGCCGCCACGACTCGCTCGCCGCTCCGCCCGCTCCGCAGCCGGCCGGCCGCTCCGCGTCCTCAAGTGCGTCTTCGCTGTCGCGCGCACGTCCGCTTGTGTGCGAGTACTCACGTGTGTGTTTGTGTGTGTGTGTATAGTGCGTGCGCGTCACCCGCCCACCTGTGCATAGCGCCGGGGGAGTTCATAGGGGATGTTGTCGGTGTCGTTCCAGACGGAATACACAGAGGTGGTCAAGTAACTGTAATCGTCTCCAACGGCCTCCACGACCACCTCGGCAGCGCTCAGCACCCCCGCCGGTGAGTCCCCAACGTATGCTTGAATGAGTGCGGCCGTCAGTGTATGTGTAGCCTCACTGAAACTGAACCTATGATACTTTTATCACAAAAGTTTGCGATAACTCAATTTTGTGATACCTCTGATTTATCGGTTTTCTAGGCATGATAACTTTTCATCGCAAAAAAAAAAAAAAAAAAAAATGCGATGAAAAGTATAAGAGAAAGCATTACAAAAATAATATGATAACTTTTTATCGCAAAGTTTAGTGTATAACTGGAGATAGTATACACATTTATCACAAAAACTTGTGATAAAAAGTTATCACACTATTTTTGTGATAACTTTCCCATACACGTTTCATTGCATGTTTTTTTTGCGATAATAAGTTATCATGTCCAGAAAAGCGATAAATCGAAGCAATCGCAAAAATCGAGTAGTTATGGCAGAAATGAGGGTTAATTTATCGCAAATCCAGATTCAGTGCTATAGGAGTTCTTCCACCTGCCAACGAATCACTACGGAACGATTGGCCCATATCAAAATTTCCCTTACAAATTTATGTAATGTCCCTTTCAGAATTGTTGGCCCAAATCGATTCCAATATCTACTTCCATTTTGGGGCTCTAATTTAAATCTTAGCTTTAAAAGAAAATTGTTTTCTAAACACCGACACTTGCCGCACTGATGAATAAAGTGTGCTTCTGGCGTGCACGTGCAGGTGCTTAACATTACGTTGTACACTTCACCGGGTTTAACAGATGTTGACCAGTAAATTTGAGAACGTAGAAGTGTACAACTTTAGGGTTGGCCGTCAGCTATGGACACTTAAAAGTGCTCAAATTTACTGTTGAACTCTTTCAAGTATTCAAATTTCCAGCCAACTCCTAGAAGTGTGCAGCATTGAGTTGAACACTTATGTTCCTGGCAGTTGCACACTTTTGTTTTCAGTGTATTGGGTACACCTGTCATTGAGGACTATTTCATGCCCAACTCGTAGCGCAAAAGGCCCCAATAATTCTGGGCTCCCTCTATGCGGAACTACTTTGGTATGACGCACAATCATTGAGTCCATCTATGCTTGAAGGGAATTTGGGGCACGGTGTCTATGTCACCTACATGCTGATCAAGCGGGTTTACTGCAGTGGACGTTGTCCGAAGTTGTAGGTAGGGGTAGGCCACCACGATCTGTGTGTACTAGATGTGGAGTCAGAGCAAATTACTTTTTCCATCTAGTTGGGTAGTCTGTGTTTCGGAACCAATATTTACTGCAGTTAATTTGACCATTTTTATCAAAATTGTAAACGAATTGTCCCAAACAAGTAGCGCAAAAAGTTGACCTTACCCCTTACACTCGCAACAAAATTGTCCCTTGTCCGATTTAGTATGCTTTATTTCAATTATTTGAAGTGAAGTTGTCCTTTGAGTTGTTTGTGTCCAGATGGTCCAGACTCACGCCGTCTACGTTCGTGCCTCTTTTTACATCTTCCGTTTCGAGATTCGGCGGAATGCCCTGTGGGCTCGCGGCGTCCCGCAAGATTGGCAGCGCCGCTCTAGTTTGGCCCGGGTCGGCGTGGCCGCCCGCCCC
>NW_026267176.1:193836-194378 GCF_000697945.3 Frankliniella occidentalis
CCAGCAAGACGGCAACGTAAACGTGCGCTGCGTCCCGCACACGGCGCTCGCCGAAGCTCTCCTCGTCCTGTCTCCAGGCCGCCGCGGGCCGCGGGTGGGGCGGGCATAGCCCGACTCCTCCTGTCCCGCACGCTAAAAGTGAGTGCTTGGTTTTCAAGCAGAGATTCCGCACTCCAAGCAAATGTGGTAATTTCCAAGCAGATTCTCGGTTACCAAGCAGATTCACGGTTACCAAGCAGACTGATTGGATTCCAAGCAGAACGCCATACTGTCTCCAAGCAGAGCGCACCATTTTCCAAGCAGGCGCGCTCCCGTTTTTCAAGCAGATTGGCCTGATTTCCAAGCAAAGCCCCCAATCTGCTTGAAAATTACCACTTTTGCTTGGAGCGCGGACTCTCTGCTTGAAAACCAAGCACTCACTTTTATCGTGCGTACTGCTCTGTATGAGTCTGAGAGTCGGGGACACCTTGTTCGCACCCGAGGGGAAATAAACCATCATGATCAGTGCAGAAAGACCTCAACATGAGGGACCATTATTTGTA
>NW_026267176.1:198957-201764 GCF_000697945.3 Frankliniella occidentalis
CCCGCCCCGCCCCGCCACACCACGACACGCCCTGCCGCACCACGCGAGCCATGGCTGGGGGCTACACGCGCTGTCGTGCAGGACCCGGCGCAGCCCCGCCTAGAGTCCGCGAAAATTTGGGAATTGCCGTTCAACTTGAGCTTGAGATAATGGCGCTGGAGCGAGGCTGGAGTCTCAGGCGAGGGTACTTGGCGTTTAACTCGTCAGTGCGGAAGAGCCAACACCTGAGCGCTGGCAATGCGCTTTGTACCAAGTACTGGAGGCTGAGGTGTCTTGGGCGGGGCGGGGTGGGGTTTGGTGGGCGTTGAGGGCGGGCACGACGAATGGCAATGTGGCGCTGCCGCGACACTATGAGGCGGTTTGTCGATTTCGCGGCGATGCGCCTGGCAGCCCTGGCGGTGCGCAGCGCGGGGGAGCTGTGGTGCTGAGGCTCCCACACAATAAGCACCGGTGCACGCTAGTAGTAGTTAAAAATAAAATACAGAATAGTGTTCACTGTTAAAACACTGGCAGGCGTTAAAACTACATGAAAAGTGTAAAAATGAAATGCCTCTGCACATTTTCGTGCCTTTGCAAAGGCATTAAAATTTAACATCCATTTCATGGTGCTTAATCCTACCTCTATTTTTCCTGTGTAATCGTTGTGGTGGTGTTGCTTTGTCAGCACCGAAGTAAAACGTTGTCTAAACCAGTGTTACTCTTTTTTCTGGTGGCACCAGTGCTTTGTTTAACTGCAGCGTGCAGTTCCCGAAACGAACAAAAGAAATATTTGGATTTTGTGTCTAAACTGAACTGCTTCAGCAAAGAAATATAAGTGTCTGTGGAGTTCCGTACCGTGCCTGTACGTCACGTTACTATTTTCTGCGAATTTGCAGTCTACAGTGGCAAATTCAGGAGGCGCAACAAGGTTATCGACAGATGCGTCTCGAGACAGCTCATCTATTCATAATTCTAATCGATTTGTAGCCCCCTCCACATTCTCTCATTCGGCCAAAGCGGACCGACAAGTGTTGGTGCCGTGACGTACGGAAAGCACATCTGGAATTGGCCATGCAAAGCAATCTGCACCTTACTCTTAGAACCTTACAGGCAGTATAAATTTGAATTACGAAGGATTGGGTTTGTAACGTACAAATGATCCGAAGCAAGCAAGCAGGCATATCACGAACGACTTTTCTTCACACGGGGCTGCAATACAAACGGATGCCCGTAATTTAAATCATTTCTTTGTATCACAAAGGCTTCAATTACGTCTTTAGTAAGAGCAGTTGAAATTCAGTGCTACGTATTAGCTGTGCCGCGCTGATGACATTTCCCACCGATCTGCCTTGGGCGCTGGCTCCCCCACTCGCTGGTTGCATCTAGCCAACGGCCTCCCGCGAGCTGAGGATGCAGACTGCAGGCACTTTCTATAGTAACCCAACACACGGGTCGAGCTACCTGCGGCTGCGATGACACGACACGCCCCAGGTACACTGTTGTTGTTGGCCATGGATTTATGCAAAATGTTGATAGCCCCGCATCCCATCACGTCCCATAGTGCTCGCTGCGCTCAGCCGCCTCCAGCGAAGCGCCCCGAGCCACAGCATGTTGACCCGGCCCCACCCCGCCCCGCCAGACCGCGCTGTGCGCCAGGCGTGCGCTAGCCGGCCAGCCATGCGCGCTCGCCGAGCCCCGGAGAGTGGCGCGGGGCCGGGCAGGCTGGGTGCCGTTTCAGGCCATAGGATCACATCACGCCATTCACTCCATTGTACGACGCGATCCAGACATTCCCTCTCCTTCCCACTCCCCTCGCCTGTCCTCACTCTCCAACCCAACCCCTTTTTATTTCGAACTCCCTTAATTTTCCTCATCTTATTGTGAATCTTGTCGGCGAATCTGCCGCTTCTAAGTCACTTTCCACCCATTTAATTAACACGTCCTTTTCTTACATAACTCACTCTAACCCGTTCCTAAGAAAACTCGGTCTAGCTAAGCACGACAGTTTTAACATGTAGGGAAATAAGTGCTCTGTCAACTCAAATTTGTACATTGCGTCTACATTAGACAGTGTACACAGTTTAGCTGACAGAGTGGCTACATGCTTTGGCGGCTGCTCGTGGTGCTCACTAAACTAAACGTTAACTTCTCCCCACCGTCATATTACTGCATCCGAGGGGTGTATCACTTGATATTTTCCTGTATGTATAAGTGCGCATGTATACGTTGATTACGGAGGGGGGCATTGAATACAAAATAAAGCTACACTTGTGCACTCATGGCACGACTATTACCTACAGATGAGTACACCGAAGTACACATGAGCACACACCGGGTGTAACTGTAAATGCGTAGCAGTGTTGCGGGATTGCATACTCAATATGGCCGCAGGGGCCATGGCCCCTTACCGGTGTAGAGTAGGCAAACCCGCAAACCTGCTCCGTATTCACAGTTACACCTCCAGCCGCCGGTACATTGTGCAGGTGGTACTCTATGAATATATATAGAGATGAGCACGACTTTGAGTTCACTCTGCTTGTACACATGGGTACAGAAGTGATTCACCCCTCGATTGCTGTCGCAGTCCTGCGGCTGGTGAGTGCTTGAGGAAGGGGAGAGTAAGCACTCCTCATTAATCGGGGGGTGCCTCCGTAGCCCTCTCACCTCCCCCTCCCTCCCGGGAAAGAGCATGCGAGAGGCCGGGCCTGGGCAACAGCTGCCGCGGTTGCAGCAGTGGAGCGGGCTGCCCTCGCAGCTGCAGCTGCTGCCGCCCCCTGGTCCGCCCGGAGCGCGGCTGGGGGCAAAGTGAACCTTTATTTGATTTACGG
>NW_026267176.1:203569-207876 GCF_000697945.3 Frankliniella occidentalis
CGCTTTTATCGCCCATAGAATTATGCTTTTTTGGCCACATCTCAAAAGCAGATGAAAATTTCAATCTATTAATGGAAAAATGAGCATTCTATTAAGAGTCAATATTTGCTTTTATCCACACTGCACCGAGATAGCAGTACTCGTTCTCCCAGTGCATCGTTCAGAAAGTACGTCCGGTTTTTTCAGGTTTATTCGTCACAGTACGAGGGCTCGACGCCTGCAAAACTCAGGGTAGGCCACCCCGCAGTACATGCACGCACTGAAGGCACGATGTTGCCTACCTACAAGGCGCTATAAGAGCTTCCATTGGATGCCTGAACTTCGCAGTTTCGTAACGATAGATGGTGGACTTACTTTCTCGATAATTCCGGATTCCCGCAAGACTCGCAGTATGGGTAATAATTCGTTTGTCTATTTCTTTGTTTTTATTTTTCATGCACGACGATAACTCCAGAACAATCACGAAAAACTCGTGTAGTACTCACTCAAGCATCTGACAATATCGGAACTTTAAGTTGCCCGACTTCCAGAATAGCTTCGGTCCCGTTGCCCCAGTTTTAGGGAAATTGGTCCTTGGCAGTTACTGAGGGGATTCTCAATGTGGGGTTCTAAAGGCCCCCTGGTCGCAGTATCTACCATCATTACTCGTCTTGGGTGTAAGCGGCGAACGCCTTGCTGTATGTGGGCTGGGTGCGGCGGAGTGTGTGGTGACAACGCGAAGCCTGTTACGCCATACGTGCTCTGGCGTCGTACGTAGAGCTAGATGTAAATGAGCGCGTTTATAACCTTAGCAAAACATTGATTTTGTGTTTTATGTTTCTCTTGTTCGATATTTGGAAGTATGCACAGTGAATGTGCTGCAGCGTTGTGTGTAAATCTACAACAAGGTGAACCTAAGTAGCCTTGTAAGTTCCGTCGTTTTGTTGCCCCAGCCTGGCGCTGCCTCTGCCAGCTCAGTTACGTGGCGTGGCCGCCGTGCCCGGCGCCTCCTCTTAAATCGGGAGATTAGCCACGCCGGGGGCCTATTGCCACTCTGCGCGCTCGTCTGCACGCTTGTGTACATTAAAACTGCGCGAAAATCCTTTTTGTTTTCGGGAGCCGCTGCTCCTGCTGCTGCCGCCCGTGATACTGAATCATTCCTGTGGCCGGTATGGCAGCGCCACCAAGCTGTTCGTAAACACGACCCGGCCGCCCTTTCGCTCCGTCAGTCGGTTCATGGGCTGCCCCGGCTGCCCCGCCAGCTCCACCAGCTCCACCCACTGCTTCCGCCGACGTCCCCATAAAAGTGGAGGGGCATAACGCTCGCCGAGGGTGGCCGCCGCATGTGCTCCGAGTTCAATACGCGTAACGTGGTACGGAGAGAGCGAGTGAGCGAGTGAGACAGCAAGTGAGTGAGTGAGTGAGTGAGTGAGTGAGTGAGTGAGTGAGTGAGTGAGTGAGTGAGTGAGTGAGTGAGTGAGTGAATAAGTGAGTGAGTGATATTTGATATTTTTGATATTGAGTGAGTGAGTGAGTGACTGACTGACTGACTGACTGACTGACTGGCTGGCTGACTGACTGACTGACTGACTGACTGACTGACTGACTGACTGACTGACTGACTGACTGACTGGCTGACTGACTGACTGAGTTAGTGAGAGTGTAAGAGAAAAATATCGAAATATAACAATAATCACGTGAAAGCAGACTTTACAGTGTAGGGCGAGGGCGCAAGCAAAACTATTTCACCTGCAAGCGCTTTTTGCCTGCTGAACATTACTTACGATGCCAGTGTATCGCTGCGGCTCCGTGACCTGGTGCCAGCATCGGCGGCAATCGCTTTAACGCTCTGCTCGCCTCTCCCCGAACGAACGACAAGGGAGAACGACGCGCACGACTTTAGTGAAAGGTAGCGGAGCGTCAGAAAGTGCGGGAAAGAGTGAGAGGTGTCGCCCGTCACCGGGGAACTTAGCTCGGCTGCGTGAAATATGTACTCTGTGCAGTCAGTGCGTCTCCAGCAGACAGGCCCCCCTGGTTGCGGCGAGCTATGGTCTGCACCCGTACGGTGGCGGCGTGTCTATTTAGGGGAACAGCAGTGAAGGCGGGCGGGCTGCAGGCAGGTGTTATCGGCTGGCCCACGTCACCGCCCGGTCACCGGCGTCGGCCCGCCCTGCCCGGCAGCCCCCTGACGTGCCCGCCCCGCTCCCTGCTGCCCACCGGCCGCCACCCGACACCGAATAAATAACGTGATTACGGTGCGTTCAGCAGCCGCCGGGCCGTCCGGCCGATCCGTCCTTGTCGCACCCATTCATCAGGTGATATGCAGCGTGCCCAAACGGCCGCCCGATGAGCAGGGAGAGCGAGAGAGACGGAGCGACGGCACCTCCGGCCGGCCAGGGAGAGAGTTTTCGTCGATTTTGGCAGGGTTTCCGCGGCTGATGAGTTTCAGGAAGTTGGCAATGTTAGCGAGGTGCAGTTTTTATTTTCGTTGCATCATTCAAAAAGTTTAAATGCCTACTCACACTTAAAACAAAAGTTCACTCAGTGCTAATTTTGCTGGGTAATTTTACACCCGTGCATAATATTTAATAGGGTAGCTGTGTGGCATAAGCTTTTTTAGCTTTAGTAAGGATTTGTGACTGCAGAAGTGGACCTGTTTCTGGTTTGCATTTCTCTAGTAAAAATAAACACCGCATCACTAAAAGTCGCGGATATGGATATTTTTCTCTTTCTCCTTATTCTTCATTACTATGAAAATAATTTTCAAGGACTTCGTCCTTCGTCTGTAAATGCAAGGCAAGGCGGTCAGTTCAGTTTGCCCGGCGCGCGCTCCCCTGGCGCGATTGCGAATGAGCCCCACTAATTGAAACGCTCCTGACTCTGTGCGGCTTTTTTCTCTGGGCCCGCGCGGCCCGCTTCTATGAATGATGCATTTCAGGATGGAGAGCCCAACAAATCACACGACCGAACACCCTCCTCTCCTCTCGCTCGCCAGTCGCTCGCCCGCCCCTTCCCCCTTGCCACCCCCATCACACGAATACCCACAGCATCTTCTATCGCTGTTCGTTTTACGACTCTTTTTCGTGTGTATATGGGCCCAGCAATGTCTAAAATACGGCTCAAATTCTACTGCCAAAGGCGGCACCTGCTATCCACTGGGCATTCGATTTCACCTCTGCTAAATGACGCCTGACATTTCATGTGTCGTTCTGACTTGGACTATATGGTTGAATTAAAAAGAACCAAACTAAACAGTAGTTAGGTTAATCCTCTCATGCCATGGACGAATGCCGACGAACACCCAAACACCGGAGTAAGTACCGGCGCGAAACTTGCGACTTGGAGTTGTTTGTGGAGCTGGGTCCCCGTTCCGTGTGCTCTGCCCGTACCCCCCCCCCCCCCCCCTCCCTCTGTCCCTCTCTCACCGCTCTCTGAACAAAGCACTCCATAACTCCCCACCTCCACCGTCCGCTGTTCCACGTTGTCCGTGACACGCCGGGAGTCTGTCCATCTTCATCAAGCATTCTGCAGTAAGTAATATATATATACAAGCATAAAGCTCACACGTGGATTACAAAAACGAGAGACACGCCGTCATTGATGTCGAACAAAGCAGCAATTTCTGTTGAAAACTAAATGCTTGCCGCTGGCAGGAGAGTGTGATAGATGGCGGTGGCCCTTTCTCTCTTCCCCCCGTTCGAAAGCGATAGGCTAGCCCCCCCCCCCATGTCCAATATTTAAAAAGGAAAAACAATGACTCCCAAACAAAATAATGGCGGGAAAGGTGGGTCACGCTCATGCTCCAGTAAAATTTGAAACGGCATTTTCAGTCTTATAGAATTTGCTTTCTTGAATTGAATACAGCTGGTACCAGATACTGGTACCTATGCTGCCCGACCTCCCCAAAGCCACTTTACTCCCCATTTGAATCCGAGGTGTGCATAATACTGACACCTCGGTTTCATTGCGCCTTTCGTTCGAAACCCTCCGCACTCTGATGAGGAGTTTCCGGTCGAGTTGCGCCCCTCTCGCCTCTTTGAATGGAGCTGGTCCGGTCCAACCGGCCCTTTGTGGAGGTAATTGCCGGCCCTTCATCTGCCCAGTGACCCCCGCGGGGGCCGGGCCGGCCCGGGCCGGGCTCGGCCCTGCAGCCTGCAGCGCGAAGGGCCTGGCCACGCATCTGTCACCGAGGCGAGGCAAAAAGGGGAGAGAATTCCGACGACACGGCACTATTGTGGGGGGGGGGGACAGACGGAGAGAGGGGAGGGGATAGACTGATCGGCTATCCGCCCTGCGTCCCAAGGGCCTTCCGCTCCAGGAGCCCAGGA
>NW_026267176.1:207926-216211 GCF_000697945.3 Frankliniella occidentalis
CCCGCCACCCTTGGCCCACTCCTGGACCCGAACCACCCCGAACAACCCCCAGGGCAACCCTGAGAGCAACCCGTAGCCCGACCTTCACACGTCCGGCTCTGCCCTCCTCCAGTGTTCATCTGCTGGTACTTTTAAGCGTGGGAAACGAGTACAACACGTGTGACGTATGTGTGTTGTACTTGTTTTCCATGCTTCAAAGTACCAGCAGACTATTAAGAAACAAAAGGACCGCAGAATTGGCATCCGCATGAAGCCCATTGATAATTTCATAGATTTAGTGATACTGCAAATGCTTGTAATTTTTGCCAACTTCATATCACGATAGTAGTCACCATCATGACTTGGCTGTTCTCAATAGTCAGCTCGGCCGGTTCTGTGGTCTAAACGTCAGGGCCGAGCTGCCCTTCCACCCTGACCAGGTCATTGGTTTCCACAAAGAGGGGCCACAGTAATGGGAACCAAATTGAGTTGTAATGGAGAAGCAGCGTCGCGGCCAGTCGCCTATAAAAGGGTTCTCGTGATTTTACTTTTAAGGCCAAGTGTGAATTAAGTGTCACTGGCGAGCTGTGGGTGTGGAACTGGCCAAAAAAGCGTACTCATGGTTGTATTTGGACTATCATTCTTTCAGATTGTGTGTGATAGTGTCGATGATTTTCTCTGATTGTTTGAGATTGTTGAGTGAATATTAGGACATAGTTTTAAAAATTGTTTCACCTTTCTGTCCGAATATGTGTGACTGTTTCCGATTTTGTGTGCTCGTGTCGATTGCGTGTGATTGTTTTAGATTGTGTATGGTTGTGTTGATTCTGTGTGATTGTGTACGATGGAGTACTCCGAGGTTTGGCTAGACCTGCAGGAGAAGAACAAAATCGCAGGCAGGGGGAGGAGCTTGGAAGTGCCCCCGCCTAGCCCTCCTGCTCCTCCCTGCGCCTGAGTATTTTTGTTATTCTCTTTCTGGTCGAGCTGAACCCGAGTGCTCTATTGTTTTCGACTGTGTGTGATTGTGTCCGATTGTCTCATGATTGTTTCTGAATGTTTTTCCCGATGTACACATATTGTGTTCAGTTCCACACCACCCCCCGTGCACGGCTTATTAGTGAGTAAACCATACGCGGGCGTGCTGGAGCCTGCGGGCGGGTTTCCCATCTTTATCGTGCGGGTTTGAAACTCACCCACATGCCTATATATGGAACCATTTAACGAGAACATGAACATGTTCAGATCGGTCACCATAGTAATAGTGTTCTATTTATAAGAAATGTTCGTACTCGAATCCGATACCAAAATGACAAATAAAACAAATCTCATTGCCTAAATGGTTAAACCGTTCAACGTCAACGCAGGGTCTATATTGGATAGTTAGAGAGTTATGTGATTCTAAGTATGGAGTAAACTAAAAACTTTGTCTACTCAGTTTGAAGTGGCGCCGCCAGGCCAACGGCGGCCGTCGACTCGGTTCTCACGCAACAAGTGCATTTACGTTATTGGATGGATTGGAACTCTGTAGGAAGATGAAAAAAGGGGGCAAAGGGGGGAAATTGAAGAACGTCGGCAAAATATCGTCAGCTGCTGTCTCTTCCTCTGCTGTCAAACTTCTACTGGCTCTGGTGGGTCTAAAAGAACGCGTAACGCAACACTCGATCACAGAAGAGCATTTCCTGTTGCAGGAGAAAGCTGTTAATACAATAAAATCCTACAGTACTCGGAATAATGAACGGTGTTGTATGCACTTGTGTCCGCGGCGGTATCAGCTGTTTGGCTGAGTGCTGCTGACGTTTGCTGCGACAAACCCAATTTTTGGTTTACTACCCGGGTCCGAAGGGGCCCTTACCTGCACTTGGTACAGCAGCCTCCTATGCATGAGCGCAAGTTTGACACGCATTAACTATTTGCCCTATATCGCACAAGCGCACTCCGAGAGCGAGAGAGCGAAGGAAGAGGGGGAGGGGTCTGCTTGTTTGTTTATTTGTTCTCTTGAACCGAACTAACTGAAGATGCCGAGAAGCTGTTCGCCTAGTTATCCAGCAAGGTGCCCCACCCGCTCCAGTTCGCCCCGCCATCGCATCAAGGACGGAAGGAAGAAGGTGGAGTGGGTCGGATTACATTATAAGACCCAGACGGAACTGACGACAGCTTCTCTGAAATCTTTGTTGTCCAACTAAAGCTTGTACTAGTGTTTAGCACTGACCTCTCAAGCTGTTCTGCATATAAGTAGCATACGCATTACTCTTGAAGCTCACGTGTGACGCACATTCCACGTATGTCATGTGCCTCACACTAACAACTGTGATACCATGAGAGCGATTGACAGTGCGAGACACGTGTGGCCGCGTATGGTCCTACTCACACTTGTAACTACTGTGACATGTTGTAGTGCAGTTGACATTCTAAGTTGTAAGGTATTGGTATTCCAATCAATTGTCAATGTATGTCTCTCTGAAGTTTCCAAATGCAAAAAAACAACAACAAACAGATTAGCTGGATACGTGATAGCTGTAGCAGCTAACTTTTTCGCCATCTTAAGTACTGACTAGCCACTACGGGTATGACCTTTAGCCGCCAGAACTAGAAAGTTAGCTGGCCTAGCTAATATTAGTATCTATCACGAATCCAGCAAATACATTCGACATTAGCTGTCTCCTCAGCTAACCTTTTTTTGCGTGCAGAGTATGAATACGTCGCAATTACAAACTCTGGCTGGAACTCCTGTAAATTTGTTTGCTTTCGGTGTTGATGTCAGAGGGGAAACCCTCCCCCCTGTTCTCCTGCTCATTTTGTTTAAATAACTCGCCCCTATTGCCCCCCCCCCCCCTGCAGGTGTGCCCGAGCTTGCCGGTGCCAGCTCTCCACCTCGCGATTTGATTTGATTTGGCCCCCGTACTGCCGGACGGTCACTTTACTGCCGGTGTTATTGCCCAGCGCTCTGCACTTACACTCCTGGAAATTCAACCTGTAACCATTTCACCTTTATCGTCAAGCAAAGATATTTTAGTACACAATTATAACTCTGTATTTGCCAGCCCCAGCCGCCATTCGGTTCGAATAAAGCAAAACACAGCTGCCTCTCACGTCGATTTTCCATTCAAGCAGTGTACGGCTCTTTGCGACAGTGTAGAGTTACTGCGACTGCCCACCGCCACGGCCTACCCAGAGCGCCACAGCTCAGCCCTGTTTATGTTTTCTTAAATTATTTCGCCTGCCCTGAACCTCGGCACGTCCCCACCGCCACTTTTTACAAGGCGCGGCTGGAGCAGGCCACAGGGAGAGTCACGGGAGGGACCGGCAAAAGTGAGCCCTATACTTTACGGTTTATTCTGTTGGTTTACATTTTAGTAGTGACGTCGCCTCCTGGGTTCGGGACGCCTCTACCTTTCCTATCAGCGTTCTGTGCTGGGAATTTCCCTCATATTTTGGTGAGGTATTCTTAAAATATGAGGACTCAAACTATGGAAGTTCCTCAAAGTTTCCCCGCTTTTCCTCAAAAGTGCAGACATTGTTTTTTTCCGTGGGTTTTCCAAGGTTCTATAGCCGGCATGGTCAGTAAAGTCTAGCCATGGGCCTTGGCAAGCAAGGTCCTAGTCAAGGTCTACAGTGCACCAGGAACTCCTTATGCACAACCCGGGTATGCCGACCTCACAGCAGCACTCTTGCTCGCCGCTTGACCTCCCCGACTTTGTATGAGAGGTGAAAACTGCAGGCGAAGCTCCGCTAGTCACAGCCCTCGCCATTTCCGTACCGGGGGGTGCGAGGGCGGGAGAGGTCTTGGGGGTGCGGGGGTGAAGGGGAGGTGCCGATAATTTCTTTCTAGGCTACTGCTTCCGGAATACGGAATTTATGGGCAGGTCGCTTGTCGGATTGGTTTGTCTCAGCGTAAACAAGGTGCGGGCGGGGAGCGCTAGGGGGCGGCTCGCGCGCGGGGCCGCGGCGGCCGGGCGACGACTGTAATTTATACGCCGCCCTGAGCCTATAGACTTGTCGCGCAGCCCGGCCCCGCCGCGTAGCGCCGCGCTGCTCAGCCTGGGGCCGCCAAGGGGTTTGCTCGACCTCCCGGCCCAATGGGCCATTCGCGCGCACGGGGCATGGCGCTGCTAGGCGCCGCTAGGCGCCGCATGGCGCACTCAAGGGTTATTGTCGCCCTCATCAGAGCCCCGCTCCTCTAGCTTCCACCCCCTCCCTATTCCTCCCCATCACCATTACTCGTTGCCCATTCTGAGGTAACCACCGGTAACTCTCTTTACCCCCAGCTCCTCCGTTGTTGGGTTGTTGTCGTCAAACGGTAACATTTTAAAACTATTTTGAAATGATGTGTATTTTTCTTGCTTTGGTTAGTCTAAAAGCCTGATGCTGATGCCAAGTCCTAAAGATTGTGACCTGTATTCTAACCGATTCTAACGAGTTGCATGCTGAAATGCCCCTCGTTTCTCGTTAAGTTTTTTTGTAAAGCTAAAGCGTGATGAGGGAGTAGTGTTCCGTCCCCCACGTGCCAATAAAACGCCACTTCGAGAACAGTAAGTGGTAACTAGTAGCAGTGTTATATTTTAGATGTTTGCGTGTTCGTGTTTCACTATTCACAACAGTGCACTCCGTATTTCGCTATCAGCGGCTCCCTGGCCCTCCCCTTTCTCCGTTCCTTTTGATAATTTTTCACGCAGATAATTGTTGCTCTTAGTCCAAAGCCTCTCCCTCTCGGCTGCACCCGCAGCGTTAAACAAGGATGTGGTGGGTGGAAACTCGGCCAAGGCCACGGGCCAAAACTTTGCCCTCCAGTCTCCGCCGGTTGCCGCGAATTTCTCACTCGGTTTGAGCCAGTCAGCGTCAGCCTCCTCGGAGCGACCGCGACGCGGCGTCCTTGCGAGGTGTGCGCAATGTGGTTTTATTCCACCTTCCGTGTCCAACCGGGGCGGTTAGCAATATGGACTTTACATTTCGATAATAAAGCGATAAAGCCATAACTCGTTCGTAATCACATCGCTGTAAAAACAACAAAAACAAACAAAAAAACACGTGTGATTTAGAGATGTTCAGGCTCGCGTGTCGACAAGCCGATAAATTCATCACCAGCGGGGGTAATTACCTCGCAAATAAAAAGGTGTGCACTTTATTGCGGCATTGCGATGCGCTGTCATTGACCATTACATTAATGCTGTCCCTGTGTGAATGTGAATGCGGTTGTCGGAGCCCCCCGGCGCCCTGCCCGTCGAACTATCCGTCACGGTACGACCAGGGCACGACGTCTGGGCGGCATGACGAGCTGAGACAAACCCCGCCCTGCCTCGCCACGCCACGCCGCCACCAGCAGGCCTTTTATGAAGACGCTGCTTTGCCTTGGCTTGGTGCCGTGCGTGGCACCGCGGTGTGGCCTGGCGTGGTGTGGGTGCCGCTCTGGGTGAAGACCGGTTGGATCCCCCGTGAGTGCGCGGGCTCCGCCGCCGCTCCGTCCTCCAGAGCACGCGTCCTGCCCCCGGGGCAAGAGGAACTGGCAGAAGTTTATGGGTGACGTCAGTGCCTCGCCCAGACTCCGGTGCTGTAGTAAGTAATTTTATTTGAGATGTCGCGATAATGGGACAGAAATGTACGCACCCTTGCTTAATTCATTAAGTTTTTGGTAGGAAAATGAGTATTTAACGGCCTTTGTAAACAGTAGTGTGAGTACTGTAGCGCACTCCTTTCAGGTGCCGGTTATAGGCTGTTTCAGTGCTGACCGAGACCGCACAATTCCTCAGAGAAAACTGTTTCCGTTGATTCAAGGAAATGAATACATGATGGGATTTTTCTCTTGACCCAATGGCGTTTCATTGATTCATAGTCATAGGGTAAAGAAGACTCGTTCGAAAAATATTTTCCATTTTCTCGGTGCACGAGATGCACATACGCCTCGTTCTCGGTTAAAGCGCTGATGGCGATGGGTGCGCTGGACTTAAGGGTAAGCAGATAGACAAATATACCACCGACCCCAGGTCCTATGGTGAACCGGGGGTTGCCCTAGGTAGGTCACCCTGGGATGCAAGGCAGGTGTGACCTGGTCGCCCCACTACGGCCCAAGGCCCGCGCCGTGCCCTCGGTGTCATCGCTGGACCGAGCCCCAGTGTCACACGCTCCGCCGTCCGCGATGGCAGCCTTGGAACTGACAGCAGAGGCCATCGATCATTGGCAGAAACTAGGTACGCACTTTTGGCAAAAAACAATATCACGTTGCTTCGGCGTGGATTAGCTGGCCAAAGCGCGGCAGTATAGCGTTCCCACGATCATCCACACTGTCACTTGCATGCAAACTATTATTTTGGCAATGCTCAAAAATTCTTAGCAGGCTGCAAAGAAAACCGTTTGCATGAATACGAAAAAATACCAGGTGGCTGATTCACGCCGCGCACTTTCGTAGTTATACTGTACCGCATGCACGCGTGCGGGCGGCTATGCTCGCAACGCACGGCTCCTTATGGCCCCGTGCGGGTAGGCAACCCACCCACACGCGTGCATGCTGTACAGTATAACTACGAAAGTGCGCTGCGTGAATCAGCCACCTGGTATGTTTTTGCAGTGTAAAAGAAAGTGGAAGTATGCTCCAACGGCTGAAGCCGAAACTATTTTCAACGACATCATACGTCAATACTCGTCCATACCATAATCGTTGAAGCAGATATTGTTCGGTTCGTGTGGCACGTCTCGGCATGGCGCGAGTCACATTTGGACAAGGGTGAGGGCTGCTTGGATGACAGGCCTAAATGATTGAAGTGTTCATTAGCAGCCAACTCGGGGCGCGCCACCGCGCCTGCGAGACGCATATGCAGACAGACTGGTGGTAGGGGGAAAGGGGGGGGGGGGGCAGAGTGCCATTTACCTGTCATCTGCACGACCCATCACGGGCTGAGCCGAGCCGAGCGCGAAAGCATATTCCTCGGCATCAACCGTTCGGGCCCTGTTTGGGCCCCGGAGGCACCGACCGTCCGTCTTGCTACTTATCATGAAAAGTTTTCGTGAATAATGAGCTGAATGCGCTATGCTATGTCCTTACTTTTCGATTTCGACTTTTAAAAATGTTTGATGCCGGGCGAGCGGAGCAGGCCGCGCTGCAGCCGTTGTCGGGCCGCGGACGCGGGCAGGGCTATCCCTACCTGCCTGGCCGTAACCCCCTTATCACCAGTGCTTGCCCGCTGCCGCTGCCCCTGCCAGCGGCCCAGCCCTGCAGGCAGACGCGGCAGGATACGGGTGGCGTGGCTCCAAGGAGCCATCCGACACCAAGAGCACTCTACGCATGTGAAGGAACGATTGTGTACAGTTTTGCACAATTCGTGCCGTTTTTTGGAACCAATTGGCTCCCAGTCTTGATGTGGGTAGAAGCTAGGGTTCGATTTTGTGTGCGAGTTTCTTCAAATATGAGAAGGAAAGTGATCTGTGCTCCTCTGCTCGGCATCTTTCCGTATGGTGGAGCTTCGCGCCCCTCCGCGCCCCCAGTGTTGTCACAAGGGCACAGGAGTGCGGCCAGGCCCACCCCACAGCGCACCGCTCCGGCGCACCCCACGGTCTCATACAATATCCACCTATATTACATTCTCAGTGCATAACCAAATCCTGTCTGCGGAAGGAGGCACATTCGTCTGGCTGTTCCCTTCCCCCTCCCACCCCCTCCCTCCCCTCCTGTTTCTACCCAAATGTGCCTTATGCCGATCCCTCCAGGACTCTCTCTCCCGCTTCCTTTGCGTCTTGCTCTTCCACTCGTGGCAGGCTTTTTTGATTGAGACTTTTCGCCGACATTCTGCCACTTTCAGTGTCGTCCACATTTCATCCCCACACCGTTTCCCGATGCTGCTGGCCTAAACTTATATTTCAGTATTTGAAGAAGACGCGTGGGCTTATTATCGGTGGGGGTAAAGAGAAGGGGGAGGGGGTGAAACAAACAAGCGGCGGAGGTACAAAGACAGTGGGGGGGGGGGGGGGGGGGGCGGCCAGGTGTTGAGGTGCAGGGCACGCTCGGCGTGCGATGCGAACACGAGTAGCGAGTAGTTGCGCCACTTTATAGCACATTAGTCACCTCGCCGCGCGGGCACGTGCGGCCCGCCGGGCCCGCCCACGGTGCCGCCAGCGCTAGTGGCTGCCAGTGGCCGCAGGCCGGAGAGGGTGCTATGCGGTGTGGAGAAGAAACCCCAGGCTTATATTTCTCTGTGCAGGCCGCCTGGCCTTGTCGTGATGCTTCGTCACCGCGGTCTATGTATAATGACCCAATTTCAGACTCGGCCTGAGCCTCAGCCCCGGGCCGTCGCGCCGGGTGATAAGGTGACGGTCCCTCC
>NW_026267176.1:216687-217429 GCF_000697945.3 Frankliniella occidentalis
TACGACGGAACATCGTTCATATGGCTGCTTTAGCTCATGTTTACGTTACAAACTTTTTTCTTTGTAACACGAACACTGCTGTTTGTAAGATACTACTCTGAAAACTCAACAGTGTGCATTGCACACTGTATATTCAGTGTGCATGGTATGCACACGTTATTTACAGTGTGCATGGGCATGCACACGTTATATACAGTGTGCATTGCATGCACACGTTTCCACTATTTCCTTTGAGACGGATAAATTTGGAAAAATGATGACATTTTCAGTTTCCTCGTGAAAAGAGCTTTCAAACGAGCTACCATGTGATAGGGTTCAAATCGACCGGTACCATAACTTGGTTAACGTTACCAAAATATCCGGAAGACTTTCGCAAATTTTGGTACCGGTTGATTTGAACCCTATCACATGGTAGCTCGTTTGAAAGCTCTTTTCACGAGGAAACTGAAAATGTCATCATTTTTCCAAATTTATCCGTCTCAAAGGAAATAGTGGAAACGTGTGCATGCAATGCACACTGTATATAACGTGTGCATGCCCATGCACACTGTAAATAACGTGTGCATACCATGCACACTGTAAATAACGTGTGCATGCCATGCACACTGAATATACAGTGTGCAATGCACACTGTTGAGGTTTCAGAGTAAGAGTGAAGGGTTTGATCGTCTTGGAAAGGATTTGGCTGTTTTGTAAGTCAAAGTTGTAAAGTACCTGCAATCGTTCGCAAGCGAGTTATAGC
>NW_026267176.1:217479-218700 GCF_000697945.3 Frankliniella occidentalis
TGGGGCGGGACAGCTCAGTGGTGAAGCGAAAGAAGGGGATAAGTCCAAAAACCGTACCTTTTGGAAAATAAAAGTAACAATTTGCACACATTTTTAGCAGATGATACTTCCAGTATCACTGCTAGTACAACACCTACTTAAACTAATATTAAGCATATATTAAGCATTTTTAACCACATATTAAGCTTTTAGAGGGAGAGAGGGAGGGATAGGGGGATGGGTGGTCCCAAAAAAGTGGTTCGTCTCCGCCCACCTGTTGCACTACCTAGTGTCAGCAAAAAATTTTGCTGTGTCAGCAAAATTATTTGCTGTATCAGCAAAATTATTTGTTGTGTCAGCAAAATTATTTGCTCAGTCAGCGAAATCGTTTGCTGTGCCACCAAAAGTATTTGCTATGTCAGCAAAATTATTTGCTGTGTCAGCAAAATTATTTGCTGTTTCAGCAAAATTGTTTGTTGTGTCAGCAAAATTATTTGCTCAGTCAGCAAAATTATTTGCTCAGTCAGCAAAATCGTTTGCTTTGCCACCAAAAATATTAGCTATGTCAGCAAATTTATTTGCTGTGTCAGCAAAATTATTTGCTGTGTCAGCAAGATTATTTGTTGCGTCAGCAAAATTATATCGTTAGACGTAACGTTAGACGTAATGTAAGACGTTACGTAAGACGTAACGTAAGACGTAACGTAAGACGTAACGTAAGACCTTACGTAAGACGTTACGTAAGACGTTACGTAAGACGTTACGTAAGACGTTACGTAAGACGTTACGTTAGATGTTACGTAAGACGTAACGTAAGACGTAACGTAAGACGTTACGTAAGACGTAACGTAAGACGTAACGTAAGACGTAACGTAAGACGTAACGTAAGACGTAACGTAAGACGTAACGTATGATGTAACGTAAGACGTAACGTAAGACGTAACGTAAGACGTAACGTAAGACGTAACGTAGAAATTTCTACGGACAAAATTTTTGCATTTAGAGTGTACATTATTTTCTGACTTATGGCCTGTGGTACGTAATATCATCAGCTGCACCAGACGTTTTCAGATTCGTGATAGTAGTAAAACGTGCTGTTAGCTGACTGTTAGTTCCCAAAACTATGAAGTTTAGCTAACAAAACTATTGAGTTAGCTAGCCCATGCAATAATGTTTGCTAAGCCGCTGCCAGGGAAATAATCGTTGCCATAGCTAATGTTTCGCTGCAACAACAAAATTATT
>NW_026267176.1:218750-220361 GCF_000697945.3 Frankliniella occidentalis
AAAGCTATTTCTCGAGCTTCACAAGCTCGACCATAACTGGGCAAATTTCTTTTTTGCTCGTTGAAGATGGACTCTCCTTTACTATCTTATATTGTGCCTGTGGTGTTCCTCATTCTTTGTCCTGCCCACTGACTCTTTTTTTTTTTTCATTTATCGTAATTAGAGTGTCCTCACGCCTGTACCGTTTTGGCTTGATGGGCAGTCAGAAGCGCCTGCAAGGTAGGCAGGCAGGCATCGCCACCGGGCTTGACTGCGCATGCGGGGCTTCGGTAGTCTACCCCCCAGGGCACCCCTCTGCTCCGGCAAATTGGCAGTTCTCGCTTCCGCGCCACTTCTGAACCAAATTAAATGTTCAATCAGAACCCTTGAAAGCTACTGCTCTGCTGTTCACTGTTGTGATTTTGCTAAGTCTTTCTAGCGTTTACAAGAAGAGGCCTTTTTAAACCGGTTTTCCAAGGGATAATTTTTTTTATTATGTATGTTTTACTTATAGCTCAGCACTGTTTCAATTGCTGCATTCTAAAGTGCGTAGCCCGCCTGCGTTGTTCTTTGGATGCAAGCGTGCCGACGTTTTGCATATTCACACGGCGCTTCGGTGGAGTGACGGCAGCCCCCCCCCCCCCCCCACACACACACACCCACCAACTTGCCTGCAGCCAAAACATAATAAAATGTCACCCAGCCGATTTCAAAGCGTTCATTTATTGGTACCATACATTTCCTTGCAGATATTGTCTTAAGTGTACGAGGACATAGACACACCTACGAGTGTGTGACATTCACACGTTTGCTTTTCTAGAGTACCTTAACGCCGGAGATATCGACTTCAGAACGCACTTCCCGTCGTCCGTCTGTCGGGCCTGCGCAGTCTACGTCATTAGAGTCCAGCACCCTCTCGTTCAATTAGCAGCCCCGGTGTTTGTCTTTCTTTTCGTCTCACTGCCGCACTGTAGCCCGAGCCACTTCTTGGTCCGAGCGGATAAGCCCCACCCCGCCGAGCGCAGCTTCTCAATGCGGGTCGATCTATCATGTGTTTTCTGTGGCGTGACCTCACCAGAGGTAGGTGCGCACAAGTGCAGTAAGAAATGGCGATCGCGAGATAAAGGAACCCATAAACCACTGACAGAGCCAGCGCAGCGCATCCCCTCCATACACGCTCTGGTTAAGTAAAGACGAATTGTGAAAAAGAAAGGGTCAAAAATGTACAATTGCGAAGAAAATTAAGGTTAAGTTTTAAGGCCGGATTGGACAGCTTAACTGGGTTAAAAAAAGTATGCATCTTTTCAAGAGAAGTTCATGTTTTCTTTGGAACATTCGTTGCGCGGGCGAGGGGCTCTAAGATTCATTCATACAATACATGATAAAATTTATATCAGGTGAACCCTTGTCTTCCTTGCGGAATATGCCCACTTCAGAAAGTGTCCGCCTGACACCCTCTAGGCCCCAGGGGCCCGTAACTCTCCGCTACGATGGAAGTTTGTCTTTACAACCGTGTATTTATTGTCCTTCCGGGTGCGACCGCGGCCCTCGCAATCTTTCCTTTACTTCCATACACAAAAGAAACCATGTCCGTGTGAGTTCTTGTTTAATATGGATCTTCTCTCTGCCCCC
>NW_026267176.1:220411-221537 GCF_000697945.3 Frankliniella occidentalis
TTTTTTTAATGTTATGATACAAATAGAGATTGCACACTTCCATCAACGATAAAACCACCACTTGAAGTTTTTCAGTAACTCTTATCTCCAACGTAACATACCGAGATAGCTGAAATAAACTCTTTTAATGTAATCAGATATGTTAGGGGAGAGTCTTTGGAAAATTTTCAAAAAGAGCGACTAGTAAGAGGACAGAGACGTATTCCAGTATTAAAAGTGAGCAAGGTAAAAACAATGTCTTATTTTTTTTAGGGAAAAGGGGAAAATTTTAAGGGAACTTCCCTGTTTTGACGAAAACTCCTCAGATGTCTCCTCAAAAAATGTGGGATTTTTCCTCTTTTTTTGAGAAGATTATTCAAAATCTGAGGCGAGATCGGAGGACTCTTCCTCCAACATGGGAGTCCCCCAAAGTTTTCCTTTTTCCTCAAAACATGAGACATTGTTTTTACCGTGGAAAACGATACATGCCATTCGTTTGCTGGGGTTATAATCGCCTCAGTCTTCGATCTGATCTATCGCAGAGAACTGTGGGAGGAAATAGTGCTACCGAAACCACAACGTCTTCCGTTTCTTTAGCCAACAGTGTACGTTGATGATTTGGATTCTGCGGCGAGGATCGGATGGGATTCGGCCGACGGCGCGAGTGTAGACAAACGCCCGCGCCGCGCCCGCCAGCAACGCCCGGAGCAGGGAACAGGATTGTGGAGTGTCTTTGATGCTCTCAGCAGCTGGCCGCTGCACTGCGCACGTGGTTATCGGTTCGAGCTAAATGCCACGACTGTCTGCAGGAAGCGGCTTCAACCAGTAGGAGCTAAAGTCCTTATCGCGATAGCATCATTATTTGTGCGAGTAATTCCGTCTAGCTAACCGACACGCAAACTTGAGGAGCATCATTCCACTATTGTAACTCTGCCCGTCTTTTGACCTTCCTCCCTCACTCGCAGACTTACTTTTTATTCCTCCTCCGCTCTCTCACTCCAATGCGGGCACCTCTGTCCTCCCATAAAGTTCCCGCATTGAGATCTGTATCCGAACATACGCATACTTTACGACGACAGTATTTTGCATTAAATTTCTTGTTTCTTTATCAATAATGTAAAACCAACGAATTATTACCTCCCCCCCC
>NW_026267176.1:226114-226549 GCF_000697945.3 Frankliniella occidentalis
TCTCTCTCTCTCTCTATCGAGCAGGACCTGGCGGGGCATTTGGGAACGCTAGACAAAGACGGATATCATCACGATCACCCCTCGAGCGCGGCCCGTGAGAACGCCGAGGCCCATGATCGCAAATACGCAGGACTGCTGTTTCCCAATTAATTTCGAAAATAATAAAAAGATGACAGCAAAGCGGGCCTGAAGCTCAAACCTGCTGTGAAGGGGTGGGGGCGCCCGGGTCTTGTGTGACCTCTTTGCGTCGCTATCCTCTTTGCACCCCCCCCCCCCTAGTGTCAGCAAAAAATTTTGCTGTGTCAGCAAAATTATTTGCTGTATCAGCAAAATTATTTGTTGTGTCAGCAAAATTATTTGCTGTATCAGCAAAATTATTTGTTGTGTCAGCAAAATTATTTGCTCAGTCAGCGAAATCGTTTGCTGTGCCACCAA
>NW_026267176.1:226599-230870 GCF_000697945.3 Frankliniella occidentalis
GTATACTGTATAGTATACTGTATAGTATACTGTATAGTATACTGTATAGTATACTGTATAGTATACTGTGCAGTTTGGGTGTGCAGAATCAAGGCTTTTGGATTCGCTCATCCTAAGATTGCTGAAGCCCAGTCAACAAAGCCTAGTCGCGAAAACTTCCCTGGTACCACACGGTTGGGATGTGGGGTGGGACGTGCCAGCTAGGACGTCCCTCAGTACTACCAAGTGCAAGGCGGGTAGATTGCAAGGGAAGATGGCACTGCCGGTATTGACGGACCCTTCACCTCTCACCCCATTCTACTTCACCGATATAGGTCGCGTGCATACAGGCCAGCGTACTCAGATCCGTTCTCAACTTTTTACAGTAAAACTCATTCCTCGCTATAAAATATACACATCATGACCTAGCTTAGAAAAAACAAGTCTAGATTTGAACGATTGAGGCGATAAAGCCAATGACCTGTTTACAAAAATTGGTGAGTAGTCTTATGTTGAAACTTGCTCACTAATACTAATTTTTCCCAGGCAGTGTACCTCCCTTTTTAATTTGCACACGGAATAATGGAATTGGAATATATTTGCACCACAGTGGAACATAGCAGGAATGCCTGCACAGCCCGCTCGCTTTAGTAGAGGGCTCTTAAAGACGAGTTTACGGCTGCCCTCCACTGTTCCTAGAATTTGGAAAGCCCTGCGGTCCTTACTTGACCCTGGGCACTGGCCAGCAGGCAAGGAAATAAAAGGAACGGCCCAAAGCGGATTTTCACGATGAGAAAACTGCGAAGCGGCTGGAGAAAAATGTCTTGCCGATGAACTGAGGCTGCCTTCTGGGTGGGTGTGCCCTACCACTTGTTATGACATTCTGAATAAGGGTGGCTTTGTGGTGGGTGGGAAACGAAAGAGAGTGAGAGGCGCAGCTGGTGGGGCTATCGCAGAACATCGCGGCAACAAACAGTTCCTGTTGGGAGAGAAAACAGTGTGAAGTCCCGGCGGGCCGCACGTCACATCGCGGTCGACCTAACACCCCCCAAAAGTAGGGAACCGGCGCGCAGCTGGGGGACCTTTTGCTTGCCCTGCTCTGCCCACCCCTAAGCACATGCTGACTTTTCCTCTTTCAACTCTATGGTATCAGTGACGTTTGCGATTCTTTGCTCTCCAGAATTTGCGCAATGCTGCTCCAGCATTCACGCAGTATTGCGAGAGTGCTGGTTTTCCTTAAGCGCCCTTCTTTTAGTGGTTTTCGAGTTCTGACTGCCCTCAACGCTAATTTGTTTTGGCTGTAGCTTAACACAAACTTAAATAGCTAAAAGCTAACACGCTGAGACCCCAGATCCGGTATGCAAATAATCCTAGCTCAGTCAGTCGGAGTAGTTGAAAATGTCTAGTTTTCATTTAATGCAAATTAAAAAGGGTTTGAGTATTATACAGAGTATTTTTGTTTGTTTCTGTTGATTGTTATTAGAAATTAGAAACGTCACTGGGGTTGATTATTTTCCGCCACACAAGTTTTGAGCTATGAATCATCGCTCCAATAATATATTTGACAGTGCACCGCCGCACCCCCTTGATTTCTCTGATTCATTGCTCTGCATCGTGTGCACTCTATTCAGACCGTTCCATTGCGGGTAACTTATCGACGTGCTGGACCAGCGGTGGAGCCTCCATAGCGACGTAGCAGCGCAACTCAGCGGTCGACACTGCGAACATACGGCGGCACGAACAACTACTCTTCGGCGAGCTCAGTCGATATGCGTTATTGATTGCTTTTGTGGCAAATTGGAAAGTGGTTCGTAGGAATTGGGGTGCAAGGAGCGGATGAGGTTCGCGGCTGCGAGCCTTGCCGTTGGTAGTAGCCTGCGGTTATAAGCCCATGCTTGACCGGGTCTCAGTGTCCACTTAGTGGCAGGCGAACGGCGGCGCATTTAATGTTATGGAACAAAGGAAGTGGTTATCTATTCACTAACGGCCCTATATTACAGAAATAATTGCTGTAGATCTATGTTGACTTTCATAAAAACTGATATGGGTTTCGCCACTTTGTGATCTGTTACGCCGTGACCGTGACATACCCGCTCACTGGGCGAAAGGTTTCGCTAATCGTTCAGCCAACCATAAAAAGGCCGCTACACGATGATGATCAATTACTTAAGTGTCGCCTAGTTTTGTGCCCAACTCTGGCCCGCGCAGCTCCAACCACGTACCGACGCTACTGATTGCGCTGAGTTTGGGGCGCTCTGCTGGTAGGTCCGGCTCACCGTGCGCATTTAAATCAGGCGGCAAGCGAAACAGGGAGAGAGAAAGGGGGAGCGGGTCACACTGTTAGAAACGTTACGGTCACCTATTCTGCACTGAAAATGCTAGAATCAGATATCTTACTCTCAGGAGAGCGAGATCAGTGACATAAAAAATCTTACTCTCCCGAGAGCGAGATATCTGACTTTATTTTTGGCATAATTTGCGGTCCGCACTGCAATTGCGCGAGGTCAGGGAAAATCTTCTAACTACTCAAGAGTGAGAATTCGGTGCATATGACCTAAATAGGGTGAGCCCTATAGTCATCGCTCTGATTGAGCGAAGCAAAATTGCCTCACTCATTTCGAGCACGTCCCATATCACTCAAAGGTTTTCAGTGTGAAAATGAAAAATATTTGAGTTAATTTTTGGTGACTTCCTTATTTCCGCACCACTTTTCCCTCATGACCCCATGTAAATGAAACTGATCAAACGTCGTTATGCATGTAAAAATTCGATTAGTTTTAAATATTAATTTGTCAACGACAATTACTCAAATGTGCAATACTTATTGCATCTCAGAAAGGGTGCAGTCACACATTGATTTACAGCAGCATATGCTTTGCTGTGCCCTTGATCGTTCTTTTGCCGCGGGGTGCTACTGAAGCGAAAGGCGAGGGGGAAATCACTCCAGATCAAAGTGTACGAGCTAGTACGTTAGTACATGTTAGTACACCCTATTATTTGAGTAGTTTTTCATCATTTATGCAAAATAATGTTATAACGGCACTATTACGCTTGGTTTGTACCATTAAGTACGCGTTATTACGCTGTTACTACAAGTTTGTACATCTTTAGTACAGGCCTGGGTGTACGAGTTACGCTGTGAAAAATAATAGGAAGGTTTACAGGAAAATTTTCGTTGACACAAGTTGTGAAATTACAATTTGTAATCTTAAAATTACATGCAGTACTTATCGACCCAAAATCCACTGGCGAGTAATAAAATGTGCTGTCGTAAATTTACAACTTAAATTATAATTCGGATGTACAATTTTTTTTCAAATTTACGACAATATTTTTTACAGTGAAGTACGCAAGTGATTTCCTCCTCGGCGGAAGGTCACCGGACGACATTGCGTCAGAAAGTTGTAAGAATATAGTAGCTTCCTAAAGAAAGGGAACTGAGCTCGCCTCCGACAGTGACGTGACGAGTGGGTCGCCATCAAGGCGCGCACGGGTCGCCCGCCACAAGCCCCTGGCTCGGCGGGGTGGAGAGGGGCCCAAACCCTACACGGCGGCCCACCACGGTGCGCTCAAGTACCATCCTTTGCCGTTGCCGCTACTATACGGCACACGGCGGGTTCAGCAGCACGAGGCACGAGTCTGGCTCACACTCACATCTCATAGCGTTCCTTGGGGTAGCGTGGCGTGGTTGGTAAAGCTTATACGTCTAGACTTCGGAGACACACCAAGAGCAAGGAATTCCCTGCTGTTTGTCAAAAAATAAAAATAAGTTGATAACCATTTATTTTTCATATGAGAGGCTAAAAGGGTGCCATCTACCTTACACCTGTTGTTGGGGGAGAGGATTTGGGCAGTTGTGGTGCCCCCCCCCCTCCCCACCTTTTCTCCACCACTGCTACAACTCTCACCCTGGCACTAGCCAAGGCCCTTCCCTGGCCCAGTTCAAGTTCCTCAACCATATCTCGCTCCTTTCCGGCTGCCTGTTCTCTGAGCTTGCGCGCGGAGGGGGGCAGCGATCCTCTGGGACTCACGCACACTGTGAGGCTCTTTCCACGCGATAGTCTTTACTTGCGACATTTTTCGTGTTGTAGCGGTTTGTCATGAGTGCGACCCATAAAGCAAAGAATGTTTGCTCGCATGCAGAGAGAGAGAGAGAGAGAGAGAGAGAGAGAGAGAGAGAGAGAGAGAGACGAAGAGCGCGCATTACATACATTTCTTTACCCCCGCACATCAACTTCGCCGTCTAATTAAGTTTTACTCACAACACAGTAAAACAAGAAAGAAGCGAACAA
>NW_026267176.1:234320-239777 GCF_000697945.3 Frankliniella occidentalis
CCCTCCCGCCCCCGCGGGGAAGTACCAGGGCTCTGGCCGCCACAGCTTAGCATAATGTGGCCGGGGACGGCCCAAGCACACCCTGCCAAACTGTCAAGTTTATTTTCTGAGGTAATTAACAATGAATTTGCTTAAATTCTGGGTACTATTTTAGAAGAATCGCCTGCGCAAAGTTGAGCGTTTGAAGTCCTCATACCCAACATTTAGTTGTAGATTTCATAAAAAGCGTGACAAATCAGTGTGGTATTTTATATTCAAACAAGTATTTTTCAATATTTAAAGACTTATCCTGCACACATCCATTACAAGGGGTACGGGCTTCATGTCAGTTTTGCGTGCAACGGAATTGGCGAATGTGATGAGGAAGCTTCCTGATCGTCAAGTACAGACAGCACCACATATGATCGCTGCCAAAACCATTCTATGAGAAGAGAGGAAGAGCAGGGGGAGAGGGGAAGGGGGGGATAGAATGTAATCTGGGTGCGAAGGGGGGAGTGAAAAGGAAGTCGCGAACGTCGTCACATTTATTTGATGGATGTCACCCATGGACGGCCACACACCCGCACGCAGGCGCGTCAACACACACATACACACACACACTAGCACGCCTAGCGACCCACTGCGGTCGCCCAACCGATCGCCTTGATGACCGCCGCACACACGTGTGACGTACTTACACTGTTCTCTAAGAAAACACTCTAATAAATGCCGTAGAACAATCTTTGTTACTAGCAGTGGACTCCCCGTGTGCATAACTAAGTTTAGACGCAATATTGTAACTAACCGTTTCGTTACTAGGTTTACTAGCTGGTTACAATATTCTATCTGACCTTAGCTATGCCAATAGACCGTTGTGCCCGGAACATGGCAACACCGCAAATCGGATTTTCTCTGCTCTATTTAGAGGATTTAAAGTGACTTTCAATAAAATTAATCATCAACACTGGAATCCTTAGAAAATTCACTATGTCCGAGTGTTGAACTTTTTTCAAAAACATGCCCAGATTTACACTTGGAAGAAAATTTTGCGTTGTTGTCAAATTGACGTCGCAACGGTGTATAGAAGTCAGTTACCACTAACAATATTTGCCAATTGTCCTTAAACATTTAGAGTACAAGTCAGTTCTAGAGAGGTTTTAAAGGCTGGTGCGACGAAGGGAAACTAGTGTGATCGGTATACCATGTTTGCGGCTAACAAAATACATAAGATGCCGGAGGATATGTGAGTAAAACGAACAATAAAATTAAGAAGGGAATAAAGTTGGTTTCTGTCTTTGTCTCATCGAAGAGCCAGCGTACATAATGGTGTGTCAGCAGCCTGAAGATATTGCGTATGCATGCAGGTTTGGGACAGGAGTGAGAAATCGGCCAGACGTCTCGTCGGCACTCCATTCAGCAGGAGGAGCCGCGACCACGCCTCTTTATATTTGTTTCTTTTTCCGTTCGAAGCGCTTTCATCCCAGACAGCTCGGCGCGTCAAACTGATTCCCCTTCGCGATTCGCTTTCGCATCGGGCGCGCGCGCTCTCTCTCCGCCGCCGAGAGTCAAAGATTTGAGCGGTAACGTTTTGTTTTTTTCCCGCAACTTGGCGAATGTGTAAGCCTGCTTGGGCCTGGGCTCGGGCGCTCATCAGAGTGCACGATAACCTGACGGTAACCAACCGCTTTGGCGCGGCGGGATCCATTTGCCATTTAACGAGGAGTGGCGGGCGGGCCAGGCAGGGGCGGCCACTGGCGCTTATTCAAAACAGGTGTCGGCGCGCCGTGGCGCCGCGTAGCGGTGGGTGTGGCTGTCGTGGCCGTCGCGGTGTCGCGGCTGATGCCCCCAGCGGCCCCACAGCGTCCGCACCGTGCCTTCCTCTTCCTCCCACACCCGTCTGCTCTCGAAATGTGAAGGAAACGGTCCCAGAAAATTGGGGACAAAATATATCTCCAGAACATACAAAAAGATTGGGAATTGAAAAAAAATCCCTATTTGCTCAAGTCATTTGGTTAGATGGTACACAATAAAACTGCTTCTATACGTTACGAACATAATTTGTGTAAATGAATCACAAAAGTGTTCAACTACTGCGTCTGCGCACAAAGTAATCATCAAGTGAGTACGTCTGTAATTCGCCGTTACGAAACAAGTCACTTGCTCCCTTCCTTTGTCGAAAGAATCTTTAAAAATTGAATGTACTTTTTCGACGAACTCTGGGGACACCGTTCTGTATACTTGTTGGATGTTCCTAAAACAGTTTCTGTACCTTGTTTACAAAATGCAATAACTCTTGAATTTCGAGTGTGTCTCGATTTCTTTAATTTTTCTTTCACCGTGCCCCACTCTCTCTCTCTCTCTCGTCCCTCCCGTCTTCCTCTTCGCGCATCTCAATAACGTATGCACTGGCGTGCGCAGAAGAATTAAGGGCCGCCGTTTTGACGACACATCCGACAAACTCGCGGCCCGGCGTAATATGTCTGTCAATCCGAGGGGCGGTGCCAGTCGGGGGAAGGCGGGGGCGGCGGGGACCACATTCCTGCCGGTGTCGTCGTCTGCCCGCCTTGACGCGTCACCGCGCTTCGCGAGGACGAGGCTGTCCTGAAAAACACACGCCGAGTGTGTGTCGGTGCAGCGGGGCGGGGCAGGGCGGGGCAAAGGCGGGGCGGAAAAAAATCCTCAGTTGCAAGGTGGTTTTGATGGAGGGGCCCGGGGGGGAACTGGCGTCGGTGGGTCTCATCATCTGACGTGCCGGAGGCCCGGGGGGAACTCTGGGGGGGGGCGAGGAGGAGGCGCGGCGCCGGCGGTAACCATATCAATATCCATCTCTGCCGCCCTCGAGCCAAACGCACGCATGCGCGCCACCACGCGCCACACACGCACCGCACACGCACCGCACACGCACCGCACACATGAACACTGTCAAACGTTTAAACAAGATCATAATTAAGAGCATTCGAAGAATTCATGGTGACCCGCATACTCTTTAAGCAGGTGTACACCGAAAATGCATCCATTTTGCAAGTGTGTGAATGCTCAAACGTGCACTTACACTGGTAAATAAAGTGTTCAAGTGGCGTGCACATTCAAGTGCTCAGCACTATGTTGCACCCTATTAAGTGTGTAACTGGATATTTGAATACCTAAAAGTGTTTTTCAGTAAAATTGAACACTTAGAAGTGTTCAACACCAGGGTTTCCATGGTTGCCATGCCCCTTGGGACACTTTAAAGTGTTCAAATTTATTGTTGAACACTTTAAAATATTTTAAATATCCAGTCAAACACTGGAAAGTGTGCAACATAGTGTTGCGCACCCCAGTTGAACACTTAATACATCAGTGTAAGGGATGAAAAAGTGTGAGTTTACATTCGAAAATTTCCACACTTGTGCCTCTATGTGTACGAAGTGCGTTCGCAGACCTACAAATGTGCGACACACTTGGGTTTCCAGTGTACAACGACTTCTGTGAGTATTCGAGAGTATTGACGAGTGACAAGTATTCATCGATTATTTTCCCTAATTTTCGCTACTATCTTCTTCCTCGCGTACAACGGGTTCTTTTTTAGTGAGGGGCCTCTTGATGTCATTTAAGACGTGTTGTTGGGATCGATAGAGAGCGCCGCTCAGATTTGGTCTTAAAAACAGAGAAGTCAGGGAAAATGTGCTAAGGAGGAGGAAATCAGGAAATAAAGCGCTAGTATGGAAAATAATCCCATCACACATCATTTCAGATTTTGCTGTTTTTGATGCTGCCTGAGTTTTCCTTAATGTAATTTGGAAGTTTAGTAATGCATTAAATACATTTTCACAGATTATGAACATGTTTGAGTGACCCTATACGTGTCTACTCATAAATGATGGGTACTGATGGGTTCCTCATAAGCACCCTAATGCCCGCAAAATTTGTGAAAAAGTGTTTATTGCATTACTAAACTTCCAATTTACATTTATCAAACTTGGGCTGCATCAATAACAGCAAAATCTGAAATGATGGGTGATGGGTGATGGGTTCCAAGTTCCATTGGAGGGCCACCTTTAGTTTCTACACCCAGGAAATGGTATCTTTGAAACAAGGCGAAATGGGCTGCTTTCACGCTATTTTTACCTCAAAAAATACAAGACAAATTGTCTTAAACTTGAGGTAAATGCCGTCAAAATATAGTAAAAATTTTCTTAGATTAACTTTATTTCCTTAAAAACAACGGAAAAACCTTAAACCAAGGTCAAAAATTTCCTTGTATTTTTTTAAAAGAAAATCCCTTGGTTTAAGGATACCATTTTCTGGGTGTAGCACTGCCTTTTTACCATGCCCCTATTTGGCCGGGGCGGGGAGCAATCGATTTGGCGGCGTCAGGAGAAGAAAGACCAGACGGACAGACGCGACAGCAGAACGGCGCGAGGATTCCTATGAAATATCACGGTTAGCGTGCGCGTGGTTTTCTATCGCGCCGTGCGTCCTGCCGCGTCTCCTGGAAAAGAAGAAACGAACTGGAATGGTCGTGTTTGTCCGCGCGTGAGCCGCTCCTGCGAGACCGCAGAAGGGCCTGTGGGCTGGCCCAGCTGCAGGAATGTTGTTAAGGTAACCCCCGCAGCACTCCCACCCCGTCCCTTCCATATCCCTTCCTCCCCTTTTACCCTTGACCCGCCCCTGCTGGGCCCAAATGACGCGTGAGCGGTCCAGAACGGCGGCCCGGGGCCCCCACGTGGGGGCAGTGAGTGCGATTGGGAAAGGAGAGAGAGAGTGAGAGAGGGAGAAGGGGGGTGAGCTCGCCTGATGATAGGGGCGGGCGCGTGCCGTACGTGCGCGTAGCCGCTCCCTTGAATTCTCTTGATAATTCCCGTGTAAACTCGTCGGTCTGCCGACGAATGCTTGGGCCGCCTTTCTTATTGTAAAATAGATTTACTCGGCTCTCTTCGCCCGTTCTGGCATGTTTGCTTCCGGGTAAAGCCGGGAGGGGCCTTTCTGTAACACCACACCACAGACTACGCGGCGGTCATGGAGTTCCAGCGCGTCGTGGCGGAAACAAAGGCTCGGGGCTGGGGCTGTCCAAAATCTAGGTTTCAATATCGCGATACGATATCACCTGAATATCGCGATATACATCTCGATCTATCGAATCACAATAGTATCGAGGGGTATCGATATAAAGGTACTGTCGAACGCTGTTGAAGATTCGAAACTATGTCGAAACGACGTCTTTTCGACGTTCGATGTCTATTCGACTTCGGTTTTGAGGTCAATGTACGTCGATTAGAGTAAAAATTTCGACGTCGAAAAAAATTCGAGGGTTCATTTCTAGCTGGGGGTGTTATCGTGCTATCAAGGAATATCGTGGGATCGGGATATCGTGGCATATCTTGATATCAAGGCATATCGTGATATCGTGGCATATCGTGATATCGTGGAATATCGTGATATCGTGGCGTATCGTGATAACCAGGGACAAGGCATTTTTATCGTAAGCAAGCACATAGT
>NW_026267176.1:243338-247837 GCF_000697945.3 Frankliniella occidentalis
CCCCCCCTCCCCCTCCACACACACACACGTAGTGTAGGGCGTGCAACAGCGGCAGTACTGTGCAACTGGTAATGAGAGGTTAGGTGTCCAATTAGCAATTAGCATGTGCTTTTGGCGATGTGGAGAACTGACTGGAGCCGGCCATGGAGCAGAAAGAACCTCTCTGCCAAGTACGATATTATTCATCAAGAGGGAAGACAGTGTGCTGAGGTACTCTGCTAAAAATTACCTACCAAATACCCCAAGAGTCCGGAGAGGAAAATTTAATAATGGTCTGCTTCGGGCTCCACGTCTTTCCTTCTGGAACGTTTTCACCGCGGTTTTGACAAAAGAATCTTACTGGCTCTCGATATATTGGGAAGAAGAACGGCTCAAGTATTTAGTTTTAGTATTCTTATACCAGGTGGCTGATTTGATCCGCCCAAACTGTAACGCATGCAGAGGTGGTGCGTGCGAGCTTTTCAGATCCAACTTTATTTCGCCGAAATATGAGCTTGTACTGCATGGGCGTTCGCGCGTGTGCACACTAAACCTGTAATCATAAGCATTATGTTGTGCATTAGTCTTGCAGAGCTTTCAGCAGTCATATTTCTGCACAACTGTTAATACTTTAGTATGCACATCTATGTCCGCTACTTGTGCGTAGTCATGTGCAAGTTTCACATGTTCACATACTGATGGCTTATGTATTTTGAATATACTGATTGTGTGCGGGCGCGTTCGGCGTGTATGTCTTGTCGTGTGTCTCATTGTCAGACCATTGACATTCTGAGGCATCCGTGGACAAATATTACGCAAATTTATCCATTGTAGACAAGAATCATTTTGCCTTTTTTTGCATGACGTACTTCGAGGATTTACATGTGTAAAATGTATTGATTGTTTTCTGACGATACGAAGAGATGGAGATAGTGGAAGGTGTGTTGGATGGAGGAAGATGCGATAAAGGAGGAGGGGAGGAGAGCCAGGTGAAAACACTGACTCAATAAGCAAGCAGGTTTACGGCTTGCATGCAAACGTGTGAATCCCGTTGATTTGAGCGGAGACTTGTGCTGCTGATGTACTTCCCGTTCCGAATAGAATGAGAGAGAGAGAGGGAGAAAGAGAGAGAGAGAGAGAGAGAGAGAGAGAGAGAGAGAGAGAGAGAGAGAGAGAATATAGAAGCAGCGGCGCATTCACATACTAACGGCTGTATTATGTTAGTACGGCCGGGTCCACCTCTCTCCTCCGGACTGCACGTGGCGTCGAGGCTCCGGCGACACACTGCCCACCCGCCTGATGGTGACCACGAAAATTTGCAATCTTCGCTCCACTTGTCTGCGGATGAGATGGATGGCACGCGGCCCCCGCCGCGTCGGCACCCCCAGGCCCCTCCGGCCCCTCGCCCCCGGCCAACGTGGCCAACGGGCCACAATGTGCGTGCCAAAAAATCTGCCAACACTAGTGAGTCTGCTTTTATTGTGTTTTTTTTTTCTTTTTAGCAGATGATACAGAATATTAAATGTAATTACACTTAAATTCTTTGCTTGCGGTCTTGCGGATGAGGGTGAGAGCTAGCCGTTTTTTTTCCGTTTGTGTCCCTCTGATCCCATCCGTCTACCATAACACGGAGTACATGTATGCATATTTGACATTGTTGCTAAGCAACTTGCTTTGCTTATACGTGCTGGCTGAAGCACCGGTCCAGCGCTTCGACACTCACCCTGTTGCGCTCCGCCGATAGTGTGCGTGCGTAGGACCTGAGACAAAATTAAGGTTTTTCTGACTTACATAGCGGGTATTCCCATTGGATTCAAAATTTTGTTATTATAAAAGAAATTGCTAATTTTTGAACTATTTTTGGCGTCTTTGAAATGTCAAATTTTGGTGTTCTTAAGAAACCGAAAGAAGCTAATTACAGGCTTTAGTGTCACTGTAGCTGCATTGCAGCAGAGACCTTCATGCAAGACTCCCAAAGTTGCCAGTCAAACGGTGAATGCATAAGTTTTGTGCAAGCAAAGAGATGCGGCGTACTAAGTGAATGTCTCTGAACCCTGAACTTTTCACATTTTTTTTAGCTTAGACGTCAATGATAAGCCGTGAAAAACTACCAAAGTTTCTCGCGTAGCTATTTGGACGATCAAGGCAAATTTGATCGGTCTCGACCTAACTTACGCAACTCTGTTCTTTATTATGCAGTGCAAGCACGTCCTCTCTTAGTTTCTCATCCTTGTCTTCTCCAACATCAACAAGTCCTCTACGACCCGCCTTTAAAGAGCTCGGTAGCTTTAGGAAGCCCCCCTTCCTCTCCCCCACTCCCCCCCCCCCTCATCATCACCGACACCATCACCTCTCCCTGTGCCACGGACAAGCTGATCTTGGGGCACCAGTCTCGTCCAGCTGTTGCGTGCGACGGGCGTGGTCTCTTTGGGGAAAGGGGGAGGGGGCTAGTGGGGGCGTGGCAGGGTGCACTGAAAGGTCCGCAAGCACAAGCAGCCTCCTCGCAGACAGTAGCCGGCCTGAGCGGTGCACGCACACCGCCCCCCCCCCCTTTTCCCCCCAATCTCCGTCCCCCCCGTCGCTCGCCGCACCCAGCCCATCCCACGACGCTACCAAACGAAAAAATCTTTTACGGTGAAACGAGCTGGACTGACAAAAGACGGGCGGTAAACCTGTCGGCCAGTGCCTGTTTGGTACTCGCTGTGAAAAGCGAAGTTGAAATTTGTCTGAGGTATCTGATATCGCGGGCCGGCTGAACGTGGGTGGAGGGGAAGGGGGTGGGGGGACTTGTTAGTTGTCAGCGACTGCACTTTATGAGTCAGCGCACCCGCCAGCAGACACGGTGACTTGACAAATCAACCGCGTTTATCCGCGCGCGTTTCACGTCGTGTATCCGAAACACGGCGCACAGTGAAAACACGGAGGGGGAGGGACAGAGAGAGAGAGAGAGAGAGAGAGAGAGATAGAGAGAGAGAGAGAGAGAGAGGGATCAATGTGGTTAGCGCGATGCTTGTTTTCGTCTCCTGCTTCGAGCAACAAACTTGTTTCACTCAAGATTTAGGCACCCTAGTGCTGTAGATTTGCGAGAATTCTCACTGCCTCTTCTTTTCGTTGCTCCCTTTGCTACATATTTTCATATTGTTTGCTTGGCTTAGAACAAATCTGCTGAGTATGAAGCATCATTAATTAACTGTTGCGCGAGCTACGGTGCCCTCGCCTCGTCATCCCAAGCCGCAGGCAGCGCGAGGTCGTGACACCGAGGGAGCCGCTGTATTCCTGAAAATAACGAATCAAACGAACGCCGGCGCAGATAACGTTTTAATTAGCTCACGCCTCTCAGTCGTTAAGTCGCACGAGGATCGCACGTACCACATCTCGATAAGGACCACCTGACCGACCCTCGCCAGGACCCTTAGTTAGCAGCGGAGGCGTCACGCACGAAAAGTTTGGCAGAGTTGGCCTGCTCCACACGATTAGCCTTTTGACGACATTCAAACGATTTTTTTTCTTTGGGGTCAGTATTGTTCCGCTAGTTTACTCAGTTGACCCAAGCTGCATACAACAAAGCGGATATAAATTCAGTGCGTGCCCTTTCCTTCAGTGTCACGTATATTGATATGGTACAGTCATTGTTCCTAAATTCGGACTTGCGCCCTAAATTCGGACATTGTGCCGTAATTCACTATTGTCGCCTCCAAATCCATAATGCGTTGACAAAATTTAACTTCTATGGGTGTGATGGAAAGGTAAGACCACTAAGTTTCCATTTCTGCCAAAAAAAATAATGTGAGAGTGATATTGCTTCCTCCAGAAATTCCCGAAATTTGTATTTTTAGCCCCCCAAAACAGGCGTTTTTAAATGTGTCTTGCAAGAATTTGGGGCTCCGAACAGTGTAAGTCCGGGTTATTCTGACCACAACATATGTGAAACTTGGTACTTTTATCTACAATATGACACCAAGGTTTTGATTTTTCGTCGCATGGTTTCGTTTTGGGAAGCGTTTTTGCAAGGCGCCCTAAATTCGGACATAGGCTTTTACATGCAAAAGTGACTACTGTCCGAATTTAGGGCACGTTAAAAGCGATCTTTAAGCAGTTCTGACGACTAAACTATACCAGATAAGAAAATTTGGACGGTAGGGTAAGGTCAAATTTTTTCATGAAGTTTCTATGCCCCCCCAAAAATTTTCACTTTTCATAATTTTTCAAAGCTGTCCGAATTTAGGACGCATTGGTTCCTAAATACGGACACCATTCAAACAGCCCTCACCCCTATACCGTTAGCGCGAAAAAATATTTTCGGAGAGTGGTAGGTGCGTCTCGACGTGAGGATTCTAGAATCCCCAGCGATTTTTCATATTTCAAAAATTCTAGATGTCACAGGCGTTTTTCCTCAAAAACCGTCCGAATTTAGGGACAATGACTGTAGTGTCATTATAGGCCCGCACGGACGTAACATACGAACAGGACGTGCTCTTCGTAATTCGGCATTTTTAAAAGCTCATTTCTTGCCAGACATT
>NW_026267176.1:247887-249451 GCF_000697945.3 Frankliniella occidentalis
GTAGTGTCATTATAGGCCCGCACGGACGTAACATACGAACAGGACGTGCTCTTCGTAATTCGGCATTTTTAAAAGCTCATTTCTTGCCAGACATTTTTTTATTTTCTTCTTACTTATGGGGATAATCTTGGCGCTCTGCTAAGGGTCCCTCATCCACATTCATTAAGCCAGTGGCCCTAATAAGTGTGCCGCCCAGTTGTCAACGCGCCGCACACGCCTCCTCATCAAGGCACAAGGACTCTCACAAAACTGTATCAAAACCGGCATGAAAACCTAGCACTTTAAAAACGACGAAAAAATTTACGTGAGTTCTTTCCGCAATCAAAATAAGCAGCACTGAGATTGTGCAAAATTTCGACACAATGTGCACACTCTAAATATAAGAACAATAATTTTGTCCATAACGAGGGAACGGAACGGATTTACACACGCATCTAACGACAGACAAAATTGTTTCGTTAGATGTAGGACAATTTTAAATTTTGTTCTGGTTTGTTGTGGTTCGGCAATTTTCACTTAAATTAGTACGATATATATTTTTTTTTCAAACCATTTTTCTAGGGTATGTTTTTAGGGGGGCATTTGGGGCCGATTTAACACGATAAGTGTGGTGCCAAAAAAAGAAGGATGTCCCGGGAGCCGAGGCTTTCGGAAATACCATACATTGGGGCCCACGGTTAGGGTCACGTCGCCATGCGGGACATATTGCGACGACCCACGGTGTGGGTCCCAACGCATTGAATTTGTTAATATTTAGTTTGACGATGTACAGAGGATTGGTTGGGTATCACACACAGGTCCCGCGCGCTCGTGGCGCTCACACTGTCTCTCACTCACACGTGCAGGGCCGCGGACTGGCGCGGCAGTAGTGACACGGTTGTCCCTAGTGTATTCCACGGGACTGGAATTATTCCGTATTCAGAGGACGGAACCGAACCTGATCGGATAAACATTTGCTTTCCATTCAGTCCTCCGAGTCTCGAATGGAGCCGAGTGCAGCGGTGCAGCAGAGCCTGCTGTACGGCAAAAGGAAGTTGCGGGCATTGAGGAGGGAGGGAATAGAAAAGGGAGGAATTGACGAGGGTCGGCGCAGGAGCTAGATATCCTGGTCACCGAGTAGAACTGAATCCATGCAACTTCCGGGACAAATTTCCGATTAACTCTAGGCAACCGCCGGGCCGCTTTGGCCGACTAACTACCGAGCAACCACACGGCAAACACAATAGGCAACCCATGTTAAAACCTTACGAAGCGAAATGACAGATCCTTCGCAATTGCGAAGCATTTGCTTTGTTGTTCCAAAGCATTGCTTCACAATTGCGAATGATTTTGCAGTTTGCTTCGTATGAGGTGTTGTAACTGTGCCTGGCATATTTTAGGCCTGGGCGCCAGCAAACTCCGCATCAACAGCAGAACAATTCGTGCGAGCACACTGTTAAAAAAAAAAAAGTTCCCCACACTTGTTCGCAACTGTGAAATCCCAACACTTTTTCGTAGCCCACATCGAGCACAGTTAAAGTCTTACGAAGCAAAATGCCAAATGCTTCGTACCTACGAAGGATTT
>NW_026267176.1:249501-250471 GCF_000697945.3 Frankliniella occidentalis
CGAGCGAGAAGCTGTAAGAACTGTGTCATTGTTTGCAAAATCACGATATCCCGATATTGCGATATCCACGATACCATGATATCTCTCGATATCGCGATATGCACCGATATCGATATTCCTCGATACCAATATGGCAATATCGCCCGAATATCGAGTACTTCGATATTGGGGTGATATCGTATTGATCTTCGACATATCGTGATATCGTATTGATCTTTGACATATCGTGATATCGTACAGCCCTACTAGTTGTCATTACGAGAAAAAAGAACCGGGGAAACCAAGGGGGGGGGGCGTTTCCTCTTTATGAGAGCAGCAGGCTATGTTTCTGAACTTTGAAAAAGCTAGGCCGAATCTCCTCAAGATCAAACAGATTCAAGGAGAGGTATTGATTCACACGGAGAAAAATACTTTGGCTGTCGTGACTGAGACGTTGGTCTCATACGTTTCTAAATATCCTGATTTTACTGTAGTTCCGTACAGTGAATTTAATTCCCTTCAAAGTGTCTGTGCTGACCTACAAGGTCCCGTCACCCACCTCTCTTATCATAACGCTGCTCGCTTCCCTCAAGCCAATCGGGCTGTAACTGATGACGGTTATGTATGTGCCGGGTACCCGATGCACTCGTCCTCAACCTACCTCAACGGGCCGGGCTGGCGCAGACCGGGTGGGCGCGACCACTCGGCGATGGCGGTCCAGGGCGGACCACAGCACCGGGCTAAGTGATTCCCCTCAGCCAACAGGCAGTACTTGGGACACCGTCATACTATATTTGCCCGAGAGTTATCGTCTCAAATTAACGTGAAACACACGTTCGGTCTTGATGTCTGGCCTGGCTCCGGTCGCTCGGTCCACCTTCCAGCTTCCTGGAAACCCGACACTCATCATGCTATGTTGGCCTCTCATCATGTCCGGGCACCAGCCAACGACGGCATTTTTGTTCCGTCGTGTACCTGAAAAAGCGTGTTT
>NW_026267176.1:251156-251533 GCF_000697945.3 Frankliniella occidentalis
CCCTCAATCCAGAGCCGGGTCCAGCCCTTCCCCCTAATTGAGCCACAGAGGTAGCAGTGCTGCCAGGTCCGCAGGTGTGAATAATGCCCAATTGCCTGGCGCCTTCTCTTCATCCCGCCCTCTGGAGCGCTATGGCGCCCTCTCCACTCTAATTGACGGGTGTCGATGTTTTCCGCGCCGCCCCGTTCTGCTCGGCGCTTCAAACTCGACGGGGCGAATCGAGTTTTCTTTTCCCGTAAACGATGCAAACTTTTTCCGGGTCCAGGGGTCGGTGTAGCGCAGTGGGGCGGGACAGCTCAGTGGTGAAGCGAAAGAAGGGGATAAGTCCAAAAACCGTACCTTTTGGAAAATAAAAGTAACAATTTGCACACATTTTT
>NW_026267176.1:258733-264780 GCF_000697945.3 Frankliniella occidentalis
CCACCCCTGCGGCCGTAGCCCTCACCCCCACTACGAGCCCCGACGAGTACATAAAACGCACCCCAAGGCCGCGGCTCCCTCTCGGTCGCCTGCGCTCCCACCCGCACACAATATCCGTCCACTCCACTCCCGCCTCCCCCATCCTAGCACGTGGCGTGCTTTGTCCATGAATGAAGAGGCTGAATGTTGCGTGTTGGTTCAGCACAAGCTCAAGTGTACACTCGCATATTGTTGTTGTTGTTTTTTCTGAAAGAAAAAAAACACATGATCTGTCAGAATTAAAGAACGTGTCCACGTTATATACACGTTGCTCCATGTGGAACGTTTAAGCTGAAGGGAACCTCGGAAAACTTTGTGAAAATCTGAGGCATAAGTGCGAAATGTTTAGAAAGCTGCGTGAAATATGTTAAGAAAGCTGTCTGATTGGCGGCTGGCCGCCGGGCCTGGCGCCCTCACCACAGGAAGCGGAAGTCTGTCGGCGCCGGCGCCTGATTGAGCCGCTCCGTGGAATAACAAACCGCGGTCCGGCCGACAATTGGCCGCGGGTCTTCTGCAAACCAAACATCCACATTCCCACAATTACTTACCGTGCAGGCGCGAGGGGGCAGAGCGCCAACCATTGACTCACCCCGGCGCGCGCCTCCTGGGTGGACGGTGGTGCGAGGAGGAGCATCACTTTTCACGTCCCTCAGCAGTGACTGATGGACTCGAGGCAATGGCTTAGTTTAGTGACACACACACACTCTGTGTATGACTGACTTGTCAAGGTAAATAAATATTCTCGGAGGAACGCGAGAGTGTAGCGCGACGGCCGCCTCAGCTCGTTGGTGCTTCATAAAGGGAGGTCCCGGCCGGCGGCCGCTCCGCAGACAGAATAAATACCGGGCGCCCCGTGTAATTGTGGCCCGTGCAGGAGGGGAGGCTGGGGAGGGAGGGGGATCTGACTTGCGCGAGCAACGGCGCCGCGACAGCTGCACACGCCCGGCCCATGTCCTTGTTGGTCCACGAGGGAGTTGGGAGCTGGGTCACGCCGGGACAGGCGACAGGGCCGGAAGGAGGGATGAGGGACACCGCCATGTCGACGTGGCTCTTCGAGCAACCTCTCTGCCTGCAACGTCGCGCGGGTGGTCCGCGGGGCTGCTTGCCAGGCACCGCCAGGCGCTCGGGTAGGCCAGCCCGAGACGCACGGGTGGCCAGCGGGACTGCCTGACAGGCACCGCCAGGCGCTAGGGTAGGCCAGCCCGCGACGCACTGGTGGCCAGCGGGACTGCCTGCCAGGCACCGCCAGGCGCTAGGGTAGGCCAACCCGCGACGCTCGGGTGGCCAGCGGGACTGCCTGCCAGGCACCGCCAGGCGCTCGGGTAGGCCAGCCCGCGACGCACGGGTGGCCAGCGGGACTGCCTGCCAGGCACTACCAGGCGCTCGGGTAGGCCAGCCCGCGACGCACTGGTGGCCAGCGGGACTGCCTGCCAGGCAACGCCAGGCGCTCTGGTAGGCAAGCCCGCGACGCACGGGTGGCCAGCGGGTCTGCCTTTGGTCGTTCTCGTAGGCGTTTCTAGACTACTCGAAGGCGAAGCCAGGAGAATGCGGAGCATGTCGCTCTGATTACCAGGTCATCTCTTGGGTGCCATTCAAACACTATTTTAACCATAGTTTATGTTAGAAATGAAATAACATTCCACGCATTCGGCAAAGTTTAGAACTGGAATGTGCATGAATGTGGAGTGTTTATGACCAACGAGAAAGCTGTTCAATTCCAACAAACAGAGGCATATCTCGAGTAAAGCGCTGCTTGAGTGTACGAACACAAAGCTACGTAGTGAAATGACAAACAGACGCTCTAGTGCTCATCGCTCGCACTCCTACATAGTGGTCGCTGCTGGGGGCCATCATGCTGGCCCACACGACGCACCTCGACGTGAGGGTGAAAAGGGGAAGGGGGGAGGCAGCCCAGCCCTAGCGTTATGTTACGAGATCAGCTGGGCAGGGGTGAGGGGCACGCCTCTCAAAACGAAATGAAATTTGTTTTCTCGAGAAGAGGAAGGGCAAGTGCACACTGTTATTCAAATACTGTGACGTCACATTCAATATAATGTGAATTGTGCGATATTCCGCGGAGTACCATGTCACATTCGTTAAAACGTCTCACTTGCACCGCTCTTACCTCGCGGGCTCGGTCTATGTCACGTTATAACTAATGAGGCACATGATATCTTCAGAGATGTGACACATAATTCACACCATATTGAATGTGACACGTCACAGTAGTATTTGAGTTTACAGTGTGTGGGAGGCCGGCGTGAGGGCAGCAGCGGGGCAGTCACGGCTTTTAAAATGCGGGGCCCGGTGGGTATTATGATAAGGACAGCCGTGCGCGGCTGCGCGCGTCGCCAGTTGCACAAGTGGACGGGCCGCGTGCCGCGAGCGTGCCGCGCTTGTTCTCAATCAGGGCCGCGGAATGCTCCCCGCGCCACGGCGGCCCCCGGGGGAGGAGAGGGGCACTGCATTGCGCACCGAACTGCGAATGAAAAACAAACGGAACGCCCCAGCCCCCCCCCCCCCAACTTTGTGTGTACTCATTTGATCGCGTTTTTCAAACCGGCCGTGCGCGGAAAATAATGGAGGCAATAAAGATTTGAAGAGAATGTTTTGGGACCCGGCCCACCTGGCCGTGAGGTGAGGGCTGCCGACGGCGCAGGTGTGCTGCCTCTCCTTAATGGTTTAATCAGATCAGTCAAGACAGCCGGGGGGGGGGGGGCACACATCCCAGTTGTCCTGCTCCGCCCAGAAGTGACTTTGGACCGCCTATGATGTAAAAGCGCTGAAGACATGTGAGTTATTTTTGTGTCCGTAACAGTCCCGCTGCTCGCCACCGGTGTGGTCCAGAGGCGCCCGCTGCCGCCCTTCTGCCGACACCCGACCCGGCGGCTCACCTCAGGGCGTGCCGAGACGGGGTGCAAGCTGCTCATCCGTCGTTGTGTTGTGTGTTGCAGGCCGGGGCATGAGATGACCGCCGGAGGCTGCCCCTCCCCGGGCCGCGCCGCCCCGGGCCCCTCCGCGAGGCCACCGCCATGGACAACGAGAGCCAGGGCGCGCTGGCGGCGGCCGCGGGCTGGAACCTGACCGACGCCTGGCTCAACCACAGCGCCGCGCCGGACATCAACTCCTTCTATTTTTATGAGGCTAGTATGCAGTGGCTGCCCACGCGGGTCGCCCGCCCCGCCCCGCCCTACGCCGCCCCTGCCGCGCCCAGGCCGCCACGCGCCGCCGCGCCCCGCCACGCCACAAAGACTAATGTCTGAGGAAAACGCTACGCCACCGGCCGGCGCCGAAAATAAACCAATATAGACGCCATTGGCGCGCCACCCGGTGTGCGTGTGTGCGCGCGCTCGCGCGTGTGTGTGTGCGTGTGTGTAGAAAAAGAATGAAGTGCGTGAACAACTGCGACAACAGGGCGGGGAGTGGGGCGGGAGGCGTCAGCTGCTGCCACACGTGCGATGTACTCTGAATTACGCATGAAATGTACGTGCTCATCACTATGCTGCCAAAGGAGCGGCGGGGTAATGACTGCGGCACCCTCTGTGGTACCCATCCCGTGGTGGTACCCGAGCTCTTCGCAGCCCCGAGCAGCGCTCCCTGCCTCCCTGCCTGATGCCCGTGATGACTCTGAGAGGTGTAGTGTTGCTACCCGACCCAAACCGGACTAAAAGGGGGAGAGGCAGGCAGGCCGACCGAGGTGCTCGCTGAGGCGCTGCAGTGAGGGAAATTTACACATTTTTGAGGACTTTTCCTTGAGGTAAAGAAGTTCTTTAAAGTATTTTTTTTTTTTGCTCAAAAACTCGGCCATCTGTTTCTACCATGTGTTAGTTTTATTAACGTAGATACGGACTGTCTAAAAGAAGTCACTACAGGATTGATTCAGCGTTCACGCCAAAATTAAAACTTTGAAATGTAAATAAGAGACAGAGTAAAGTCACTTCTCATTTTTTTGCGGGGGAAGGGGGGGGGCAAATCGCATGCAATGTTCTGATTTCGAATGACTTGGCGTTGGCAACACGTGTGAGTCTGCAAGTAGGCTGGGGTGGGCTCCGCCCGGGTCCGCCGCGCCGGACCTGCCCGAGGGCCAGGGAGACCTGTCCTGTCGCCCGTGACGTCACTGGGGGTTGTGATTGGCAGGAGGGCCGCGCGGCTGGCACGGTGCGTAAGGGCAGCGCGACACACATTCCCCTCCGAGCTATGTTGATCCATCCTGAGCCCCGCCGGCCCTGCCGCCCCGCCCACTTGGCGCGTGCCCTGTTGCGCGGTTGGCCCGCTAGCTCCTCACCCCCCCCCCCTACCTCTTACCCCTATTATTTCGGTGCTTTCGGTAGCAATATCTCATCGGATACTACATGCGCAGCGCAGCTCGGCCCGTTCATAAATAACGTGACACAGCTCAACTACAGCATGGCGTCCTCCCCCGTGAGCCTCGTCTGCTCGGCCGCGGCTGGCCCCCGGGGTTAAGGTCGTACGCGAGCTCTTGGGCTGATCTGTCCGGCACGTGTACCCAAATATTACTTTCGAATTGACGGTTTGTAGTCGTGAGTAACATCCCCCTCGAATGCGTCGCGGCGTCCCGCGCCGAGCCGTTCCTCTGCCACGCCTCCAAGCCGCGCAGCCGCCCGTCCCTTCCGCGCCCAGTGATGGGGCACTACGGCCGGACTGTAAAGCTGTAAGGGCTGGACCATGCAGCAGAGAGAAGGCCGCTGTCAAATGGCGTTTTCGACCACAAAAGCCTTCTGCTGCTGCTGCGGCCGAGTCCGCAAACCCTCCTACCCCAGCCCCTCCTCTCCAAATTGATCCTTTTCTCCCTCACTCTCCATCTCCCCCTCTCATGGACAGTTAGTCGTAAGGCCAAGGCGTCAGGGTCAGTGTCCGTCCTTGAACGGCCTGTAGGCCGGACGCTGACCCTCCTGCTGCTGCTGCTGGCTGACCCTCCTGCGGCCTGCTGCTGAACCTAGGCCTTGCTCCTTGGACTGACATGGTAGGGAATGGCACCGGCATGATAGGCAAATGCACTTACAATAAATTTCATTAGTGCAACGTGTATAGATCCGCAATGCCACTTGATTTAAATAAAATTGGCTTTGCAGTTGGGCCTTGCTGCTGGCCTTTGGGCTGGGTCCGCCCAGTGGCTCCGCGAAGGATAGCTCGAAAGTGGCCGTCTAGGTATTTGTGTGGCGGACGTGATGTGTGTTCCGCCGCGGCCCGCCGGGCCTGCCTCGGGAGAGCTCTCCACGTCCACCCCGGGGTCACCGCTGGGCGCGGGGGCGCTACCCCACCGCATCCCGCCCCGGCCGCACCAGCACCCATCCCCCACCCACGCACGGACCGTATAACAGTATTTCCACCAAATCGACAGCAGCGCCTGATCGCGACCCTCAACACAAGCAGTCAGGCACGCGGACGCATGGGCGGCAGGGGTGGAGGAGGAGGAGGAGGAGGAGGAGGAAGAGGAAGGGGGGGGGGAGGGGGAGAAAGGGGCCAAGAGACGTGCATGACGTGGCTGACGGGCGGGGCGAGTAAGCCGTCTGGACAGATGGGATGTACGCTGGTCAGGGGCCGCGGGGCCGGGGCCGCGGGGCGGGCGCGAGCCTGGCGGAGCCTGCTAGCTCTGGCCAACTGTTTCGCCTTCCTTCCTTTTCCCCCTCTGGTCAGGATCCTCCGGCCGCCAACGCCGCCAGCGGAGCACGGAGCTCTAAATTGGATTAAACGGCTTGGGGAAAAGGGGGGGGGGAGGGTGCCAGTCGTTGTGAATGAGTCGCCGTAGGGCCGCCCCCGCCGCCGCGCCGTATCGGCTCGTCGTCATCCCCCGCGTGCCTTTGTGAAGGGCCGATACTGCCCCCACTACGCCCTGCCACGCCTCGCCATGCCGTGGTCAACAGCGAGTAAACGACGGACTCACTAAGTTTAACGTTGCGGTATGCTTTTCTTCCACGCGGGGAATGGACGAGGGGAACTGACTGGGGTCAAGAAACTCCCCCTCCCCTGTGACGGTCGTACCCTCT
>NW_026267176.1:264830-272868 GCF_000697945.3 Frankliniella occidentalis
GTCTCACACCATTTGGTATGAGAAAGTATCACTCCATTTGCTGTGAGGCACAACGAGTCTCACACCATTTGGTGTGAGGCACGAGTCTCACACCACTCTAGCAGCTCTCGCTTGTCGGATGGTATTTTTTACGTCACGCGAAACGGTACTCATGTCGCAATGACTGGGTATATCACCATGTAAAAAAGAGACATCCACCCCCCCCCCCTGACTTTTTTCAATTTCCTCTACTCTGCTAACCCAAACTTAGTCCAGACCCTACTGCATGGAAAAAAAATTGTCACCACAACGAACGCCGTTACAGGCATAGCAAAAAATTGATTATTGCTGGTGCAAATAACTTGCTGGAACCAAAATTTTGATGTTACATCCAACACCTTTTAACGTATGAATTTTGTTGAGAATACTAGAGAAAGGTTTTTCCAGATTTTGCATTCTCAGCAAACTTATTTCTTGTCCTAGCATAATGTTAGTTGTCGCATTAAAATTGAGTTCCCTCGAAGAATTATTCGTGCCTGCTACAAACATGTTTTTGAAGTGTCTATATTATTAAGAAATCCGTTCGTTATAGTGACCGAATATTTTGTCCGCGTGTGCTGCAACAGCGGACCTTCGCAACTATCGTTGTAGTTATTTTTCTTTTCTCATCTCTTGCCATGTTGGTTTTTCACCTATATTCACTCTGGAAACAAAAGGGAACAAAATTGCATCCTTTCTGGATGTGCACGAAATCGTTGCAAATCTACGGACAAAATTGTCCCTTGACATTTAGAGTGTAGTGTCGTATATTATCACTCTTATAAGTACAGTACCATGTTGTCCAATAGTTTAAAGTGTTATTCGACTCCAGGCTCGGCAAGCATTTTCGCTTTTTCGATTGGCGTATGGTGTAGTCTTAAGCGCTGACTGAAGTTCAAGTATAATTGGAACACGCCTTATCCTCCGTTTGCTTGGTAGCTCTAATGGCAAGGTCGCTGTATACTGTCAATTGACTCGGCACTCAGGGTTGTAGGTTCGATTTCCGAGTACCCCTGATGGTAAGGCCCCTGAATCTGGGTTTCAGTCTTGCTCACCGTGCTACACCTACCTATCCTATAAGTCCAACAACCCACAATCTACTCCCCAGTCCGTTTAAAGTGATATGGCCCTTAAGCACATTTCGGACACAACCCTTAAAATAAAATTTAGGTTTTCGTATGTTTTGTTACAAGAATTTGTAGACGACTATGCCATAGGCTATGCTATATGCTGATCACAGAACACCTAGGGTCGGAAATTTTATTTAGTTGGTGCACGAGTCCCCGAAAGTGCGGGTATAGTCATTTGAGCGAGGGGGTAATAACTCCGGGAATCATGTGTACACCTGCCTAGGAATCAGCAGGATGAAAATTAATCAAAATCAACGGAAATCGCATAAAATAAGCGGGAAACTAGTGGAACTCGTACACATTAGTCGAAATAAGCCTTTTCTACCACTAGAAAATCTAAGACATGAACATAAGTGGAAGGGAATCACTGGGAATCAAGGATTTCGGGAATAATGTGTACACATTAAAAGGGAGTTATTGCCCCCTCGCATTTGAGGTTAAGCCTTACGGGAACGCCCGTTATACACGCTGCGCATTATAGTTCATATCTTTCTTATTTCATCATAAAGACCAATTTTCCTTGTGTGCTATCGACGCAGAATTGAAAGACCAATCTGTTAATAAGTTTTTTTAACCGTCCCGCATTACTCCTCACAAAGTAGTCTTTAAAAAACTTAGGTCTGGCGCTGTTCGGCCGCAGCGGGCTTCCATTAGGCAACATGAAGCGCAGCCTTAACTTTAAAAGCCAATATCTCGGAAACGAGTCCATAAAGTGAACTTTTCGAGTATACTGGTGAGTGTACGAAGATTCAAAGAATATTTTCGGTGCAAAATATCGCATGATTAATTACTTGACCTTAAGGGCTATACATCTTTAAGCGAGCAAGCACCGGATCCCGTCCCGTCCGAACTCGGAAGTTTATCGCACGGGGCCCCCGGGAAGGGGTGGGGGAGAGCCCTCTTTTCCTTGTATTTTGTTCTAGTCCTTCCGATATGCCCTCCGCAAAAACAAAAGACAACTCAAATACCCAACCAACTGAATTTTTTTAATTAAAATGTTTTCTACGTCATTTACACCAAGATGAGTTTCCTTCATTAGGGGTTTGTTTCGCAGTTTTCACGGAGTCTTAACGTTTTCCTCTCTCTATGTGCGCGTCTCTCTTTCGCGCGCAATATTACGAACTCTTTACTTAACCCTCCTCCAAACTCCCCTGCTCTGCCGGCACGTGTCCTCTGCCCGCCGCGCCCGTGTCACCCGTCCGCAAATAAAGGATGTTCCACCCAAACTTCGGCGCCCGCAAATCATGATTCCAGAGGCGGGGGCTCCACACTGGCCGTCGCCTTGACCCAGTGTGGAGCGGCGCGGGGCGGCACCAGGGCCGCTCATCAGCAATCTCAACGAGAGCACATCTGAATGAGTCTGCGCCCCGCCGGCTCCCCGCGCGCCTCGCCGCGACCTTTCCCTGTGCAAACACTGCGCGACTCGCGCGGCGACGGAGTCATGGGACCGGAGTAGAATTCTGTCGCATAAGGGCGAAAGCGCGCCAACGCCCCGCCACCCCCGCATGTGGGCGCTCAATCATGAACGTGTGCGACGCAAACCTTTACAGAACAGACCGGCGCACACTTCTTGGGGGGGTTCCCTGAGTGGAAAGTAGTTCCGCGTTGCCAGTGGCCACACTGGTGAAGCAAAGGTAGGACGTCGTGCCTTTGCATTAAAACGTCAATGCGTATAGTTTTGCTGTGGTAGTCCAGATAAAACCGCGTGCTTCCTCAGTTTCCTGCTGTTTGAACATACAGCCATCTTTTTCTTTATGGTTACACAATCTTCGAAAATGTCCACACACTCTGGAAACCCGGGTGTGAGACAGTCTAACACCAAATGGTGTTAGGCAAAATACCTCACACCAAACGGTGAGAGGCAAACATACCTCACACCAAATGGTGTGAGACTAGTTGTGCCTCACACCAAATGGTGTGAGACTAGTTGTGCCTCACACCAAATGGTGTGAGACTAGTTGTGCCTCACACCAAATGGTGTGAGACCCTCTGTGTCTCACACCATTTGGTATGAGAAAGTATCACTCCATTTGCTGTGAGGCACAACGAGTCTCACACCATTTGGTGTGAGGCACGAGTCTCACACCATTTGGTGTGAGGTATGTTTGTCTCACACCGTTTGGTGTGAGGTATTTTGCCTAACACCATTTGGTGTTAGACTGTCTCACACCTGAGTTTCCAGAGCAGACGCATCTTGTGAGGAACAAAATTGTCCCCCCTCGCCTCTTAGAGTGCCTTTGTTTTACCACTGCGTTCTGTCAATTATTCGAGTGGACCTTCTTTGCGACGTTTCACCACACCCAGAAAAGCCAGTTCTTGAATCGAGAACACGGTGGAGAGGGTACTCAAGAGCAAAAGTCACTTCGGAGGACTGCACACAAGAGATGTGACATGACCAGGTAGCTCTTTCGGTGTTGAAATTTTCCTTAAGCTACATAGAGATTCAGAAGTAATGGGGCAGTGAAGCATTTTTTATGCCAGGAGGATGTGTAAGGCTCGATGTAAGGTGACTTCAGATTCCGATGCGGTGATTTATAACGGAATTAATGGGTTCCTCTTATCTCTCACCTGTTGGCAGCCGCGCGGGTTTCTCTTTCACAAGAGAAGGGCGGCTGAATCATGTTTCCATATTTTCACGCACGTGCGCGCGCACGCAAGGAGGCACGCACGAACGAGCAAACCAAACGGACGCGGACGTAAAAAAAAAAAAAAATGCTCGCCAGCCGGCCGGTTCCCTCAACCCCTTCCAAAACTGCCCCGCTGCGATGAAAACCTACGGCCTCTGGATTGCGTGACAGATTTTCTTCAAGACGTGAGAAGTATTGTTGTAGGGATTTGGCGCGCCGCCGCCGTGTACGCGTCCTGCCTTGCGCTGCCGTGCCCTGCCCTCCTGTGCCCCTGCACCACGCCTCGGCCCGCGGGGAAGTGGGGTGGTTTGGTTCGGACGTGCCGACGGGTCTAGCGGGCAACCTAACGATGTGAAGTCCCCCCACTTCCACCCCCTTCCCCGTCCTTTCGCGCACTCTTGCGGCAGCACGTATTAGCTTCGTTTTAACTTTTTCAAAACTCAAAAAAAAAAAAAAGAAAAAGGGTTTGAGAGCTACTTGTGAATCTAAAATAAAATCATCTTAATATACTGTATAAAGAAAAATCAACTGACGTGACACTAGGGGACTGCGCGCCAATTAGTTATGGTTCTATGCGGGCTGTGCCTACTGCAATTCGCTCATAATTGTGTGTTCAACTTAAAGACAGGAACTGAGGACAATACTCTGCACGAACACTGTCCGTGCGGCAGGCGGGGCGGGGCGGGGTGGGGTGGAGCGTGGCGGGGCGGGCGCGCGTGTGGGCCCCCTAATGCAGACTGATGGGGACGGCCGACCGTTCATCTCACGGCATTATCGGCTTGGTGGGGCGTGGCGGCGGGGCGGGGAGGGGCAGGGAGCAAGAGCGTCCTCACTGTGTAACCGCCTTTGCTCCGTGGGGACACGACACACCTCGGGCCTCCACTGCTCTGTGGACGTGTCGGCGGGGGCCAGCAACGGTCAGGCAGTTCCACCACACGGGGGAAAAAATCGCTGTCACAAATGTTAGCTGTTATTTGTACGGAACCTAATAACATTCCGGGACAACTATGCACTATTAGCTGATTTAACCGTTATGAGAGATAATTGGCTGAGCGTTTGCGAAGCCCATTCCTCGGCTGATCGAAAAAATGCATCCTGTTTGTCTGTTTGTATGCACATAACTCGAGAGGGAATTGAGTTAGCGATCTGTAAGTTTTAGGGTAGTTTTGTACTATTGAAAGACAGATCGAGTTCAAAGATGAAATGTTTTTGTTTTTAAATATTTTTGATGTCTAGTTAAGGGGTAACTCGGACATGTAGATTCAAACGGCTGAAAACTTCGTCCATTTTGAGGTATCTCATACAGTTTTGGTTCTTGAGGTCATTTCTTGACGAAAATAAAGCGAAAAAGCTCGCAAACGCGCAGAATACACAAAAGCCTATCTGCAAAACGCGAGTTTCGGGATACCTTCAAAGAAGTGTTTATTACTCAGCATCCGCTCGTTCCACCTAACCTTTTTGCAGTCAATAAGTAAACATTGGTAGTCCTTTTCAATTCTTTCCGTGCGCGCATATTGGCCTCAATGTCTTCCCGGTTTGGGCTCAGTGCATATTGCCGCTCTTGTCGCGCGCTACACTTGCAAGAGCAGAACAACTCTGTTGCACACTTCAAGAGTGTTGCACAGTTGATACCTTAGTTTATCAATGCAGAGGAGAAACGGATATACAGGCATGCGTGTACTCTTTGGTTCCTTTTGTCATGCCTGAGGATGTGTAAATCACAGAGGCTACAATAGGCGCCAGATTTTGTGGAGTTATTTTTGCCAGCCTTACACGGATGTAAGTACTTCCACACTGTGGACGTAACAGTCGCAGGCGTTAATTTACGTCCAAATCATTGGACATATTTTTGCAAAGGGCTTCATTTACGTCCAAACTGTTGTGGTCGTATGCACTGCACCCAACCTCGTTTTGCAGATAGGTTTTTTGTCATGCTTAACTTTTCTTTGTACTACAAAGTAATGCTTTCGAGACTCTTCCCAGTGCATGAAAGATGCTGCTGCCCCTAGCGGAACCGAAGCTCAGCCGCCCCACTTTGGTGTCGGTGCCTTTTCCCCCCTCCCCCTCAAACCATCGCATATCTTTGATGTTTCCGTTCGGAAAAACGTTGCAATTAAGTCTGCGGTCCCCGCGGCGCCTTGCTGTTTCCCCAGCGCAGTCAGAGGCCCTCGCTCCGCCCCGCCGCCCCAGGGAGACAGCTGTGCTGGACGGGGGACAGCGCCTGCACACCCGAGTACAAATACAAGTCAATTTGTTAGTGCTTCGTTAGGGGCGCTGCTCCCAGTGGCTGCTCTCGGGGCTGATATGGATGGGGCTGCCGAGCATGCCTCGCCCTCGGCCTCGCCTTGCCCCCCACAGACGTGCTGCGTCCTCGCCAACAACTACCCCACATTTATCAAAGACGCTCTGGACGGGAAAATATCCATCGAAAATGCCCGTCGTAAAGCTAGGAGCTGGAGCTATGGCGCTGTGATTTCTACGCCAATTCGTCCTTTTTCTATGAGCTCGGAAATAAGCGGGCAGGGGATTCTCCCGTGGATTACCCAATTCCATCACATTTTAGCCGCGGACACGAATGCAATAAAGCCGCATTACAGCTGCACCGAACTGCATAGACTGAGGAAGTGGGGGTTGGGGTTGGCATGTCATTGTTTAGAGCAGCAGCGGGGGGGGGGGGGGGGTAGCTGGATGAGGCTTTGTGGGAGGGTGCTGCCGCCAGGCCCCACCCTTTGGTCATCCACTGCCCTCCCTCAACCCCTCATTTCTTATCGGCTCTCTCATCCCTAATCCCTCTTTTTTTTCAGCTCTCTTTTCATTTTCTACTCTCTCCTGTCGGGCCAGCCCCACCTCAGCACAAGGGATCAGGGGATCAAGGGCGGGGAGGGGTGGGTCCGCACTCCGCAGGGCGTCGGCATGGCACGGCTCTGCTTGCTGTGTGTTCTGCACGGCACCGGGATCAGAAACAATCCCACGCAAATCCACGAGTATGGAGCCATCACGGGCACTCAAGCGCCTCCCACCCCCAATTCAAACTTCAACGAAGTGCCACGCGCCCATGCACCTTCACTCTGAACAGCGCTTGCATGCGGTCATGTAACTTCCGAGAGAAAAGTCCGTGATACACTGATAAACTAAGTCTGCAAATGCAAGAGCACATGTGTGCAACTCCTCTGTTGAACACTTCTCTCACAGTAAGCGCCCGATCTAGAGAAGTGTACAACAGGAGAGTTGAACACTTACAAGTCCACAAATACCGAGTTTAACACATGCAAGTGTACTTCTACTGAATTGAACACTTGCAAGTATTGAACTTGTGGTTGCACACTTACAAGTGTTGAGCAGGTTTATTAGTGTGACTAGGGGTAGGTAAAAGGGAGAAAACATGAAAAAGTTTCTATACTCATAATTTTCATTGGCTTTTCGAGTAAGTTCTATAGATGAGTTGTAGCAGAGTTTGCCTGGACATTCTGCTCCCAACTGACCGATTTTCTCGTGGGGACTGCTGTGTTGGAAATCACTCGCGGAACAAAATTTGAAACAAACGCATGCGCCAATTAAAGTTAAAGTAGTTGTGGAAGTCAAATGGTGTCGCCTGTCACTCAGCGGCGCGGTGATGGGGAAGCTGTGCCGCGCTGGTGCGCGGCGGGGGGGCTGTAGATAGCAGGCTGATATGCCGGCCACCCCACCCCGCCGACTGCAGCGGCCCACTGCTGAGGGTTCCGGCTGTTTTCCCTTTCGCCCGCGACCCTGCCCGCCTAGCAAGGAACAGAAAGGAAGCCCAACCTCTTCCCGCCCCCCATGCCCAGCGGCGGCGCGCCCTCGGAGTCCTATCAACCCCTAGCCGCCTAGCCCAGCCAGTCGCGCCGTTGGTGGGCCGCGGTGGAGTGGGGTGGGGCGGGTATATTCTTAGTGCTGGATAAGGGCGCCGACCAGCTGACTTCGCATCATAACCACAGGACCCTGACGCCAGCTTGTTTTATGCTTTTCGTCCGCTTTGCCCGCTTACTCTCTCACTCTCTCCCCTCCCTATTTGCCCTCCCTCCCTCCCTCCCTCCCTCGCCACTCAACCACGACGTACCTACCCCTACCCTACAGGTGATTACCACCGAACCCTTCTTATACTCAGAACCTATGCACAGGCGCGGTTTTACGGCCGGCTGACCAGGGAGCAGGGAAAGAGGAAACACATTCAGGGGATTTGTCCCGCATGTACCGTACCTTTCAGGGGGCTTCCTAGAGCCAGACGTGTGTGCCTCCCCCCCC
>NW_026267176.1:272918-294174 GCF_000697945.3 Frankliniella occidentalis
CCCCGCCTCTCCCTCTCACTCTCGCCCTGATACCTCTCGCTGCCGCCTCTCCTCGCACTCGCCTATGATCGATGGCATTCCTCGACATGGTCAGGTCGCTCTGCATGCTTCCCTCACCTCTGCTCCTGTGCCGGGCATACCTCCTCCGGCATACGCGCTGACCGCCCCTGCTTGGGCCATGCCTAGCCACGCCTAGCCATGCGCCTATAGCCTAGCCACACCTAGCCGATCACAGCCCGCCATTGCCACCGCCACGCCTAGCCACTCCTAGCCACGCCTGGCCATGCCTAGCCACGCCTAGCCACTCGCAGCCCGCCCCCGCCAGGGCCACGCCTAGCCGCGCCTGCCGCCTCACCGCCGCCACGCAGCCAGACTAGCCCGGGCATTAATGTTGATATAACCGCCAGAACTGCAGTTCCCCGCAACGCGCGTTTTTTTTCGCCTTTTTCGTCGGGCAGCAGTGCTTTTATTACCCGCGCGTCCGACGACCCTACGTAGGGATGTTTGTTTGAGCTCGAAGGGCTTGGATCGCGGGCAAGGGTCTCAGGCGGGGCGGGGTGGGGCGGGGCGGGCCCTGCTCAAGCCCCTCGACCCCACCGTCGCGATCAATGGCCGACACAACACGGCGTCTCCATGGGGTGGGGCGGGGTGGGCACCAGCTGCCAGGGATAAAGGGAGCTTTATCGGGGCGGAGCGGGCATGCCTGCAGGGGTACCAGGTTGTGGAAAACAAATACAACCGCGGCCCACCACCACCACCGGGCTGCTCTAAATAAAAATAAGTGTGTGTGTGTGTTTAGAGACGTCGTTTTGCAACCGCACAGCTTTGCTTGTGTTACAGACGGAACAGTTCACGCTGCTTTGGGTACTCTTCACTTTCATCGTGGTGGGCAACAGCGCCGTCCTAGTGGCGCTTCTTCTGGGCAAGAATCGAAAGTCGCGCATGAAGTTCTTCATCATGCACCTCGCACTCGCAGGTAAGCCCCCCTCCCCAAACCGAGACATTCTTCCCATGTGACAAGCCTGAAGAGAATATGAAAATGCTGCACTAGCCCATGATTTCACTTTTAACATGGAGCCTTCCTGACATGGCTCAACTCCACCTTGGCCCATGACCTCCCGCCCCTGTCTCGTGTCCCGTCCCCGGCACTCTCTGACCGCACGCTCTCCGTCACAGACTTGTCGGTGGGGCTGATCTCGGTGGGCACGGACATCGTCTGGCGCATCACGGTCGAGTGGAACGCCGGCAACGCGGCCTGCAAAATCATCAAGTTCCTGCAGTGCGTCGTCACCTACTCGTCCACCTACGTCCTGGTGGCGCTCAGCATCGACCGCTACGACGCCATCACCCACCCCATGAACTTCTCCGGCAGCTGTGAGTATCGCCCTGGCCGTGACGCGGCCTCGCTCTCGTGAGAGACAAACACGGCACGCTGTCAAACGTGCCGCCCCCGCTGTCGAGGGGGAAATCACTTGCGAAATAGTTCGTACACCTTCCCCCGAAAGAGTCCCAAACAAAGATGAAATGAAGGCAAAATACAGCGAAATAGACCCGAAATAGACGCGAAATAATCGGTGAAATAGTCGCGGAATACCCCTGAAATTCATGTGAAATTCCGCAAAATACCCTAAAATAATCAAAAAAGGCGAGGAATAACCGAACAGGCAAGAGAAATAACCGAAATGGCGGGAGAAATTGCACGAAATAGTCCGTACGCTGCAAACCTAAGTGATTTCCCCCTCGCCCGCTGTACGCGTCCAGGCTGCTCAGCTAGCTCGCCGGCGCATGACACGTAAAAAGCGCTAAGTGCACCTTATTCGGGGAGCTGAGGCGAGTACACCGCAGCCGCAGCGGGCGTGGGGGCTGGGCCGCGGGGTGGCACCTACCCTGACTCCTTTCTGCCACAGGGCGGCGCGCGCGGATCCTCATCGCCACGGCCTGGCTGCTGTCCATCATCTTCTCCCTCCCCATCATCATCTTCTACGAGGAGAAGCTCATCCAGGGTAAGCAAGACTCATCTCCCCTCTCCTTTCCCATCCCCTCGGCTTCTCCTCTGACTGACTTTGAGCCTCTGCTTCACCCGGCCCTACAGGCCGCCTGCAGTGCTGGATCCACTTCGACAAGCAGTGGCAGTGGCAGGTGTACATGACGCTGGTGAGCGTCAAGCTGTTCCTGGCGCCGGCGCTCATCATCTCGGCCTGCTACCTCGTCATCGTCATCACCATCTGGAGCAAGAGCCGCCTGCTCGTGCCGCCGCGGAGGTTCCAGAGTGAGTGATGGGCATTGGGAGTGCAGCGCGACGCGAGGCGTCAGGCTCACGGGTGCCCCCGTGCCCTGGAAATCAAAGTGTACAAATGTCGCACACCTGCAGGTGCGTGAAAAAATATTTACACACCTGCGGGTGTGCGAGAAAATATTTGCACAGTTCTATGTGAGCGAAAGGAGATTCTCGCACTTAAAACAGGTAGCCAAGTCACCCGTTCTCAAGTGTGTGAATGCTCATTGCCACATGTACAGGTGTGTGAAAATTCTGTTGCACACTGCAGGTGTTGCGATATTTGTGCACTTGTATTTCTAGTGCGTTCTTTAAGCCCTAGCCGTTGAAACGCGACGAGACCGCTCACCTGCGTGCCGGGCCCAATCCCTGCGCGTTAGCAGCCTCCCTGGGCTCTCAGCTGGGCCCGGTGCGCAGGTGCGCAGCAGCACATGCCAGTGGGGCTCACCTCCACGCGCCGTGTTGCAGACGGTGACGCTTCTGACGCGGAGGCTGACAGCCGGAGAGCCTCCTCCAGGGGCATCATCCCCCGCGCCAAGATCAAGACGGTCAAGATGACATTCGGCATCGTTTTTGGTGAGTGGCGCTGCTGGTGAAACGTTACTGTAGACTTCGTTATGTGAATTTACCGGAATCTTCATTAATGTCATGCGTGTACGTTACATTCTGAACTCAACCGATCGACGTGCGTATGGTGAAATTCCATTTTAACCAACCTGAATGAGCGTTGGTTTCTGGTGTGCGTATTACGAGTCGTCTGTGTGTGACGCAGTGTTCATCCTGTGCTGGAGCCCGTACATCCTCTTCGACCTGCTGCAAGTGTTTGGCTACGTGCCCGAGACGCAGACCAACATCGCGCTGGCCTCCTTCGTGCAGAGCCTGGCGCCGCTCAACTCGGCGGCGAATCCTCTCATCTACTGCGTCTTCTCCACGCACATCTGCCGCAGCCTCAGGTGGGGCTCGAGGGGGGTCCGAGGAGGTCCCGAAGGGGGTCCGGAGGAAGGGGGACCCACTGACCTAGATGAGATGCGGCTGTGCAGTACCCAAGGGTGACCGCAGATCCTGACACAAACTACTGAACAGTTGCAGTGCGCTTGGGCGGAGCTCGTCGCAGCAGAGCCCCTGCCGGGTAGGCCCGCCCGCAACACTCGCATGTCGTGTGGCGTGGCCTACCCTGCTGCCGTAAGGCGCTAGAGGCGCGCACCATGACAGACAGCTAAATAAATGCACTATGCTCAAAAGTGTTCCTAACTTTAACTATCTGTGGACTGATCGGAAACCAAACTCAAAAAAGGTGCCGGGAGTGGAGTGTAAATTCAAACTCAAAATGAAGTGTGCATATATTTCTTCTCCTCTTGCACACAGGTTTTTTTTTTCGAAACTTTTGATTATTTATTTGTCAATGGACACGCATAAAGCTGCATAAAACTACTGACCCCTCCAAAAGTGCTTACGTGATCATTAAAGAAAAGTGACTTTTAATAATCTCAGGACGTTTTGCACTTAATTACGGATGTGCATAGATTTGCATGGCTGATGCCCCTTTGTCTGCAGGCGGGTGCCGCCGCTGGCGTGGCTGCTGTGCTGCTGCGGGGTGCCCTCGGGCCGCCGCCAGGAGCCCTCCCGCGGCCGCTGCTTCCGGTACCTGTACAGCGCCACCGACTCGTCCAGCGTCACCGACACGCTCACCAACCCCGTGTCCACACTGTCCTCCCTCAAGCATCGCCAGCAGAACAACATCCAGAACCTCAACATCGTTGTCGTCAACTCGTCGGTGTAGAGCCGTGCGAGTGCTGGAGGCTTTCGAGTTAGAGACTCAGGGGCTGGAGGTGTGTGACGCGAGGCCACGCGAGGCCCACAGGGGTGGCAGTATCCTATCAGTATTCAGTGAGCGAGAGCGCCGTGCCGCGGGGGTGGCGCGGGCCGAGAGGCGGGGCGGGACGCTACCGTCTGCAGCAGTGAGAGTGCGGCGCGGCAGACTGAGGGGCCAGGAGCAGAGGAAGAGAGGCTGAGCTGGAAGAGCTATCGGCTAGCGGAGCAAGACACTCGACACCCGATCGGCAATGGAACATGGCGGGCCGTTGTTTAAGTTTGGTGCGACCATGAATTGCCGAACTCCCGCCTTTTCTGTGATTGGGTGTCACATTGGGTTTCGTCGAGGGTTCGTCCTGGCCTGGCTCTGTTTTTGCTCGAGTGGCGTCTTCTGTGGAAAAGATGGGAAGTTCAAGGCGATATTCCAAAAAGCATTGTTTCTTTACGAGTTTGTGCAATGTAACAGAAATTATATTGTGTATTTTTTGCTGCCAAATTGGTTTGTATTGTGCCAAACAAAGGGAGCACTGATAAATAATACTGCTAAATACTTTGAAGTATTCAAATATCCAGTCGAACACTTAAAAGTGTCCAACATAGTGTTGAGCACTTGCATGTGCATGCCAGTTGAGCACTTTATTTATCAGTGAGGGGGTTGGGGGATCCACTGTCCCTTGTAATATAAAACTGTTCAGAACCTCAAACACAAGCTGCGCCTCTGTATAGGCTTTTAAAATACTACATTCTCGTTCTTGATTTCAGCTGTGTTGTGGCATTGCACAGTGGTCCCGCGTCCCGCGAACCTACTTACTTTAAGGGGAAAAGGTGTCAGGTGACGGGAGAGGGTCATGCGTCAACAGGATTTGTTCAACACTGTCCAAAGGAACTGCCCTTAAGAGGGTTTTCATCCGTGGCCTTCCTTTCCGGAGCTGCATCAGCAAGAAAGAAAAAGTAGAAATTTAGTCCATTCCATTAAGATAAAATACTGGTTGGACTTACAGTAGCTGCTCGTAAGACAGTTTAGAGCTGAAACTGTGTGAAAAATTAATTTTATAAAAGAGTATCCTTGTGACTTTTTTTTTTCTCTCGCTTCAATACATTAAAAGGCCTCAGCACTGCGTCCGTCGACAAAACATATTCTTTGGAGTGTGGGGAACACCGTGGAATTGCGCAAATTAACATCCTGTAAAGGATCAAAACAGAATTAGGTCTTGGTAAAATTTAGAATAACAAGGAAGCCGATACGGGGACTTCCCTCATTGTGTGTGAGTGGGGGGGAGGGGGGGGGGCGGGGCGTTGTTTGAGTTTCATACAAATGCAATATTTACCACGATAATACACCACATTGAAAGTTTGAAGTGAATCGAAGGCAAATTATTATGAACGGAAAGGACTTTTTGCTCAAAAGGGGGGAGTCATGGGACCACTGTGCGTTTCAGGTGCGTTGTCGCGTCGGTTCGACAGCCAGCCAGTGACAAATTCATATCAAAACGATTACGTTTCGACGTCGTTTCTACCATTTTGACACAGGTTCGATGACATTTCGATGTCGATTCAACTACAATTTCTCTCTGGGATTTTGCCCCCTGAAGCATTGTAACATTCCTTCCCCTTTCTCTCTCGATCCTCGGACTAGAGTCTAGTTAAATGAAATGGCGCATTTACTTCCGTGTGCAACTCCCCGTCTCCCGAACAATATAAGATTATCAATCTACCATTGAACGTTGGAAAGCAGTCAGCGTTTTAAGTCGTGCTTTTTTTGCCCCCTTTATTTTAAACCTTTCATGGACACTGGACAGGGAGGACTGTGATATTAGTAGCGTCTTTAAAATATGTTTAAAACCAGTTTCTAACTCATTGCACAAACTCCTTAAGAAATTTGCAGTTAGGATTAATGAAGCTGTCCTGTTGTAGAGGACTGTGAGAAGACTTTGAAGGGTTTCAGACTGATATAGGGTTTGAGGTAAAAAGCATTTACTCAGTATTTAGATATAAAATGTGTCTACTGTATTTATACTTAACTCTTGTGATTTTGTGCATGTTTGTCTTATTTTGTATCAGACTGAAGTACGTACTTACTTCTTTCTCTATCAATGTTCCCATTTGAAGGATTGTTGCAGGACTGCGATGTTGAAGTCATTGTTTTGACCAACTATCAAATTATAATCATAAAGCCATGCCATGCACACTTCTTCTCCTTTTACAACTTTTTAAAAGTTACCAAATTATTTTGCTGGTAGGATTGAATCATATCCAAGATCTTTATGGAAGAACATGTATTTCACAGGTGAGCATGGAAACTGAGAAAACGAGCTTGTGTGTTCTAAACTTAGACACTAGTTTTCTTTTTTATTTCAGTCAAAGTGTCAGTACTTATTCAATTTGTGTCCAGACATTCATCTTCAGCAGTAAAGGTAGTTAGTACAAATATAAGGCTATCTTGCATGTGTAAAAAATTTGTATTAAATGTACATTGGACATCCTACTCTGACAACAAGACAAGAGAGTTCCTTATTATTTTTTTTATTCAAATCACATAAAATGTTCACTTTCTAAATACTCATTGATATTTGGTGAGTAAAAAATATGCAAAGATTCCCTAGATAGCTGGAAGCTCTTCAGAGAGAATAGCCAAAACAGTTGTGCTCAGCACAAAGCTGACACATGTGTCCCACTAACCGACCAGACACAACTTTGACAATATTCTCCATCATTGCTCCATTTTCTCCAAATCATTGACCATTAATGGTAACAATACAAGCAATACAATCAAGGAGGTAAATCTTACTGAGGCAATTTCAGTAGCAATATTAATAAAATATGTTGTTGAAAGATCAAGGACCATTTTTTTTAACAGTAAAAGCACTGAGCAACAAATATCATAAACCGTACCTTATTGAGAAAAAGAACATTTCAGATTCAGCACCCGCTGATGGAATGACAATTTTATGTTTGTAAGAGATGCAAATTATCCAAATCATTATAATTGGATGCCGTACAGAGAACTAACTCACATTAAAACATTCTTTTATATGTTACAGAAATTTATCACAAGCAAAAGCGTGCAAAAATCAATTGCTTTGTTATACCCCAATGTAACCAAATCTAGACCTACAACCGAATGATTGGAGAACGGATATAGTATTAGAAAACACATATATATATTTATACTATTTATATATTATTTTACAGACATTGCAAAATTCTCCTTAAAATACAGTTTACTCCAAACAGGTAAATTTTATGCTTAAATCTCATGTCATAAAGTTGAACAGACAAAGCACACACCAGTATGTTTACTCAAAACAAATATACAGGAAACTAAATCTAAAAATTGGGGGAGGGGAAATAGGTGCAACTCATTACAAATTATAGTATCAATCCTACTAAAAAGAAAACACTTGAAGCCACTGTTCACTCACTATCAAACCATAAACCACCACAAAACTGCACATCTCCACAAACACACTTGTTACTTGTACGAAGTATTGAATGAAGCCAGTATCTGCTTTCAATGTGTTTCAGCAAAATTGACACTATCTTCAGGAAACGGTCCCAGTCCTTTAAATTCTGAAACACATTTACAAACAAATTAGTAAGCTGACAGTGGCATACCTAAGCTTGGAAAAGGTGTTCAAAACCCCCAGAATATACTTTAAAGAGTACAGCAAGTTAAGTGAACTCACAAGATGAATGCTGTCTTCAGCAACATCCAGATTTGGTGGACTCAATAGGCCGACCCTGATCAATTTTCACTTTATTGGCGGTGTCAGCAGCAGATGATGTTGGACCCACACGATTCTTGATTTCTGCTGCCATTGTCATGAATGCCTGCTCCACATTGGTTGCATTCTTAGCTGATGTCTCTAAGAATGGAATGCCCAGTTGGTCTGCATACTCCTGCAAGAGAAAAGGTCAATGAACTACAAATGACAATCAAGGCGAAGTATCATCCAAAAAATAGAAAACAATGTGTACCTTGGCTACATTGTATTCAATGACTTTCTTGTTTGTAAGATCACATTTGTTGCCTACAAGAAGTTTGTTTACATTATCACATGCATAACGGTCGATTTCTTCCAGCCACTGCTTCACATTGTTAAATGACTCTTGATCGGTGCAGTCATAAACCACAATAATGCCATGAGCTCCTCTGTAATAACTTGACGTGATAGTACGGAATCTTTCTTGACCAGCTGTGTCCCACTGGAAGCAAAGATAAACATTAATACACTCCTCTACTGGGTAATGGCTGATGTTCTTTTAGAAGAAAACTTACAATTTGCAGCTTTATCGTTTTGCCTTCCAGGTCAATAGTTCTGATTTTCTGAACAAATGGAAAACATAATTAACTTCATAGCAGGATAGAAACAATTTTCATCACCAGCTTAGGAACTGTTTGGCAATCCATTATTAATTTAAACAATAATAATGACAATGGTTAAATTTTCACTACTTACGAAGTCAACACCAATGGTACTGATGTAACTCTCAGTGTATGTGTCATCCTGTAAAAGTAAGACAATATCCAATAAGATGTGCCCCACACAGCCTTCAATTCAAAATAACATCAGTCAAACTTACAGCAAATCGAAGAAGTAAACAAGATTTTCCCACTCCGGAATCACCAATCAGCAGGAGTTTAAACAGGTAATCACTGAAACAGATTTAAAATTGTCAGAATATGAAGGATTGAAGAAAAATACAAGTGGTGTGAATTGAATGTTACAGAAAACTAAGTTTGACGGGTGCATATCATTGTTGACAGGTATTAAGTGAACAATCAGAAATATTACTTCCTTCTGAAGTGTCAGTCTTTGTTGTCAGTTGGCTTTGAGTAAACCTGACTAGTAAACAACAAATACTTTTTAATGACTCAAGTTAATTAAGTGCAAATTCCTCTCCAAATCTTGATGTTACAAGGATATGCAATACAGATGCACGTTCAGATTATTGTTTTATTTTAGTCAGTTTAGGTTAGATCTCAAAGACATTAGTCATCATCGCCGCGCAATGGACAAATCGTCAACATCGCAGACGAACAATCGATTTTCCCCCCTTTCTTCCATGATAATTCTTTGTTCTCCGTTGGAAGATGGGGAGGTGACGTGTGACGCATTTAAATAAGCGATAACAGAACTATGTCAAAAAAAAAGTTGAAAGCAGGGAAACGGGCTGGCTGAAACTGCTGTCATCGACATGACAAGGCCGATACAGTGACCCAACCTCAAAACTTCTTCCAGGGTTTCAAAAACGAGGGTCTAGAACCTGAACGATGTGGGATTACGGATGTGTTCAAGTTATAATCCGTCAGCAATTCATACGACGTCGGAGAAGGAGGTCTACTGACCTTGTACGATTCGAAGCGAAATAGGCTCACGAAGCCAACGTCTCTGGTTCGGGCGTTACACTACGAGCAATACTTACTATTCGGGATTCATTTTTAACGACTGGCTGGAGAAGCGACGCTGCGGAGAGTGTGACGGATGTGTGGCTTGAGCGTCGAACAATCTCTATTGTCTTGGTTAAAAACAGAAAACAGACTACCTCAGAGAGATAATGGCTACCAGTCCCTGTCCACCTCCTTGTGACGGCTGGGTTGGCTGACGAACAATTTGATCGTAAGAGGGGGCACAAGAAGTGACGTCATGCCACCTTGGCAGTGAGATGAGAAATATACATGCCAAATTTAATCTAAAAATTGTAGATTGCTGAACTTTTATAGAGAAAAGTCTTGTTCACCTTCACTCAAATAATTAAACTGAAAATTGAAATACACTTTATTTCTCTTTGAAAAAAACTTACCAAAGATTAATGTTTTTAGTTACCCTCAGAGTTTAAAATTTCAACTAGCGCAGTCATAAATTTTTCATGTACTCGTAGGTACTTGCAGAACAAACACTATTCGCAGGCAGGAAGCAGGAAACAATCAAATAGAAAGTAAACAGAACCATTCATTTGAAGTCACATTCAGCCGTCACACGATTCATTATTGATCTTTGTGACCGTCTGCATACTGGAGGGAGATAGTCCAATACACGCCTTTTCTATTCAGCACATCATTTGCTAGCCAGTGTCAAAAGTTGGGAATATGTTCTCCAAACGTAATTCTTTGTCAACCCTTGACAGTCTGTGACGCCCCCTCTCCCTGCCCCATGTTTGATTATGGATCATGTGTATTAAAACAGTGGTAAGTTGGTTGGATAGCCTTTCTAACTCTGCAGTAATGTAGTTTTTAGTGCTGTGACTATTATTTTGACAGGTGTCAGCATGCGCTTCAGGCTCAGCCGGGCAGTCTATGTTGTCATCTTCTTCGTGACTTTCCTTATCCTTTGGTACTTGGTAAGCCAGAACAATCCTCAATTTACCAAAACATGTGAACTACCTCTGACATTTCAAAACAATCTCTTGAATCTGTCATACAGGTAAATGTAACATATATGTTAATTATGTTTTTAATGTCTTAAATGAATTAATTTAACTAGTATTACTACCTTTCTAATCTTTCCCTTTTGTGTTGATTTGCAGAGTTCATAAAGTTTTGGATATTATGACCTTAACCCATTGTCTTTGTTATGGAGCGCTTTGGGGTCAAGTACGAAGATCCAGTACTCTTCCATGGGAGACCAATGCAGAGTTTTGTGTCAATAACAAAGAAATATCAGCATTTGACGAAAACTTTATTGATAGAGTTTTTAGGAAACATAACTTGACCCTTGTGTATGATTCTGCTGAGGGTTTATACTCAGTCACAGATGATGCCTTTCAGAAGGGAGCTCAAATACAATTGATAGTGTTTGAAGAAGACCTGAAGGTAAGTTCTAAATTAAGTATTTACTTATTAAACATACACCATTTTACAAGAAATAAATTCCTTTACTTCATTTTAGCTAGATGTAATGCGAAGAGTTGGGTGGAAACGTCGAATGCTTCCTCCTAACTGTGAGGATTCGAAATCACTTGAGTGCTTTCCTATTCGTCTCTTACGCAAGCCTCTCCCTATGAAACCATTTGGCTGGAAAGAACTACCAGTTCCTTGGGAAAGCCTTGAAATTTTAAAGTATCACTATCCAGAAAATTGGTGGAAGGAAGTGTTACCATTAAATTGCTAACTTACTGCATTATGTTCACAATTTTTTATTACCCTATCTAGTTTTCTGTAACTCATACAGAAATAGGTTCTCTAGCTTTAAATCCCCCCCTCCCCCCTTTTTGTTTTTCTGTTTTTGTATGGGACCACATGGAGGAAACTTAATGTCGTTCCTTTCATTTTTCATCAATTTTTTATTTTTTAATATTGCTGCTAGGTACTCATTTGAATTCTGGGTGGAATCTTGTGGAATGACTTCTTGCAGAATCCTGTGTTAGTGAGAAAATGAATGGTGGAAGCTGTTTGCAAAATTTAAGTAGTTCCAGGAGGCAGGAGTTGTATTACTTAATAATTTTCTTTTTCTAGTGAACATTTCACTAGATATAGAATTCTTGTAAATCAATTTTTATCAACCAAAGTTTTTAGAGCTGAGGTGAGTGGATGTGACCGTAAATGTGACCATAGGGGTTCTTCATTTACAGCTACACTTTGAAAGAAAAGATTTTTCTTGTTATTGTTTTTTGTAATCTTAGGAAAAGGTTTTAACCTTTCAATTTCTGAGTAGTGGTAGTGCAAATTGATTGCTTGGGATGCCGACAAAAGAAATCTGAAGCTTCTCTCAAATCTCTATCCTTAAAAATCATGCAAGTCTGTGATAATAAAAAATATCAAACAAATTTTATGGTAATTTTTATTGTCTTTAGCTACTGACTAGAATCCTAAAATACAAAACTATGTAATGAACAGAGAGAAGAGCAAGGGGAGCAATGCAGCAAAAGATCCGGCTACGCACTGTAGTTACTGTAACTTAGTGGTTATCCTACTAGTTATGCAGCGTGGAATTGCAACCTGTATCATTGCAGTGGCATGGGCAGCAACATATCCCATAAGAGCCCCTACACAACAAGGCACAGGCCATTCTTGCCAAGGCCTGTCCCAGTCTAGAGGGATTACAAAAGCCCCTAACCAAGCCCCCAAAAGGGTAACCCGAACAACATGCTGAAGGACTGAGCTCAGAGGGTACAACGAAGCTTTTTCATCTCCCAGAACTGCTGCTAGGGCATAATTTGGTCCCAAATGAAGGCATGGGGGTAGGGCAGTCAATATCATCAGCATTAGGCTCAACATAAAGGTTTCCTCATTCTTGTGTAAAAATTCCGCTCCAAATAAAATGGCTATAATGAAATATGCAACTGTTATTAACGCTAATAGCACTAAACTCTTTCCGATATCCTTCAGTTTTTTTTCTGAGATCCATTTTTTAACAGGACTTAAATTGGATTTTTGTGCATTTCGTACAAAATGCTTTTCAGTTTCCTTGTAGTAAGTGTTCAAGAAAATACATTTTAAACATTCACACAACCCAATCAATCCCAAGATTGGTAAGAAAGTGAAGCTGCCAGTGGCATACATGAGATCGGTACATAAAATTATTATTGTTAAGAGAGGAAAATAAAGACAAGTTGACCCACAGTAAAACTTGATAACTCTGATGCTATAGGCATCATCCTGCTGTTTGAAGAACATGATGGTACCTGCAATAAAGCAAACAATACAGTAGCAAAACAAACATTAGAAGGTTAATAAAAAGAGCCATAATATTATTCTTACATGTACAATGAAATGTCTCCAATAAATTTTCTGATAAACTTTCAGTTAAGTGTCTTGTAACCTGCCCTAAAAACAAAGATAATTTCTGTTCAATTACTTCTGAGTTGTAAAGTACTTGGAACATTGCATTTTAGCAGTCGGCTGTTTACCTCATAGTTCTCTCGTGGTTATGGTCATTGTGATTCATTCCTTCCTTTCGTTTCTTGGGAAAGTGAATCAACAAACAAAAGCGTCTTTCGTCGGAGCTACAATCCTAGAGCTTCAACTGAGTAGAAATAGAATAATTGCCGAATGTGCCGAATAAAAGCCGATGGGCGGTGGGCGATGCCGTTTATTTGCAACTTGGACGGCAATGCAACGGCCGAGCTAAAGCCGCTACGGTTAACCTGTTTCAAGAAAATCAGATCTTCAAATTTAGTTAACGGATGAATAGGTACGTACAGTTATATTTCTGAAAGCTACCTTCTCTCCATTAAATTGAAAATGACGTCACCACATAATTTTTCTATGCTATGGTTTTTCAAAGGGTAGGTTGGCACTTCAGGATAAACACACGGGCCCCAATTTAACAACGTTTATTGTCTTTGACCGTCATATGCACAACATTCATCATAACTTTTCATGTGAAAGAAGTGACAGCGGGCATGTATTGTTTATCGCGGTTCTTTATTGCTTGCTGCGTTGTTGGATCCTCTAAGTCCGCTATTGTAAGTGTGTTTTATTTTGTATTTTCTTGTCGATTAGGACCGGTCGGTTAGGGTTATCTCATCTTGATGTTCATAAAATTTTATTTTATCTGAGAAAAATAACTTTTGATATTTGTTTTGGCCATAATTAAAGTATTAGCCCTATTACTCCTCAAATAGGTGTGACATTCAAACACTTGAAAGTGCGTGCCGGAAATGCCACACACTAAAGATTGTGTGACCATGGTGTCATGGATAGAGAAGTGTGAGACTTCCAAGTCATTAACAGAAAATAGTTCTCATAATTACTTATTTGTCTCTAAAGAGTGTGTGACCAGGTTTTGTAGCTGTTTTTAAAGACTTCACTCTGTTCACTCATTCAGCTTTATTTCAGAATTGCCTTGGCCTCGGAGGAAGACTCTCTTCAAGTTTGTCAAAACACATCTTTAAAGTCCGTGATAATCCAATTATTATGAAACTGGATAGTAAAGAGTTTAAAGCGGTGTTTACACCTGAGCTCGAAACTCTAGCAAACATATTCCGCAAGAACAATTATGAGATACGAATTGCTGGGGGTGCTGTCAGGTGACGACTTTTTCTTCATACCATGAGTTGTTATTATAGACAACATTTAAATTTTTTAACCCTCCCATTTACAGAGATCTTCTTATGGGTAAACAGCCCAAGGATCTCGATTTTGCTACTGTGGCCACTCCAGATGAAATGAAAGAAATGTTAAACAATGAAGGAATCCGTATGATAAATCCCAAAGGAGAGGCTCATGGTACTATCACAGCACGTATCAATGACTCTCAAAATTTTGAAGTAAGTTCATCACTTCCTGATTTGATTGTGTCTCTCTTTGAACTTGTTAATTTAATGTAAACAATATTTTTGCCAATCATAGATTACAACATTGAGAATAGATATTGAAACTGATGGGAGACATGCCAAAGTACAATTTACCAAGGACTGGCGTTTAGATGCGAACCGAAGAGATCTGACTATCAATTCTATGTTCCTAGGTTTGTTCTACTTTATTTCTTTTTTTAAATTTATTTTGTTTATTTCTGTTTTCTTTTGTGCTGTCTCTTTTTTAATGGAAGCTATTTTCTCTAGATCTTGATGGTACTGTGTATGACTACTTCCATGGGTATGACGATCTTGTAAAGAGAAGAGTTGTTTTTGTAGGGCATGCAGAGGATCGGATAAGGGAGGATTATCTTCGTATTCTTCGTTTCTTTAGGTTTTTATACTGTACCTCTAAGAAATCAATCTATAAATTCCAGAAATTTTACTCTTACTTTATTTCTCTTTTTGAAATCCATTTACAGATTTTTTGGAAGAATTTCAACTGATCCAAATAATTATGATTCTGAAACTATTAATGTCATTAAAGCCAATGCCAGTGGCTTAGATAGGATAGCAGGGGAACGCATCTGGTCTGAGCTGCGTCTCATCCTCTCAGGAAACCATGGACCACTCATATTTGATAAAATGTTATCGATTGGTTTGGGTCCTCATTTAGGTGTGCATTTAATGTGACATTTTATCAGATTTTAGCAGGAGATGGTTAGAGTATGAGCATTAACCCCTCTTCATATTTCATCAGGTCTTCCTGAAGAACCTAATAGAAAAGAACTTTTGTCATTAATTGAAAGGACAAGAGGTACTGTACTTAATCCAGTTACATACTTATCAGCATGCATTAATGATTTGAAAGAGGTACTTATATTGGGATTAAATTTTGTTTCAAATTACTGAAGCTGTAATTTTAGAAAGAGGTTTTTCTGTCATATAAACTCTTGTAGTTACTCAAATTTGTCAATTGTGCTCAATGAATCTAGGCCCTGACACTAAATGCGCGTCTGAAAATGTCCACATTTGAAAGAGAACTAGCCTATTTTATTGTAGAACATCGAGCCGAAAATTGTGACATAAAACCATTGTTGTAAGTAATTAAAAACATTAAATTGTATTTTATTTCTTTAATTGTAATTATTAATTGCTTATTAACTTTTCCTTACTTTACCAGGCGCTTTCAGAAGTTAATGTTAAACACAAAGTTTAAGGTGTCAGACGTGCGTCAATGGTGTGTTGAAGTTTTGTTGTATGATGGCCGTTCAGAACTGGCTGAAGAAATAAAGCAATGGGAAATGCCACGGTTGCCAGTCACTGGCAGTGACTTGAAATTCCATGTTCCAAATGGTAAATGTTTTGTTGGTTTCTTGCATTCTATCATAAGATTAATTATTGTATTATAAATTATTAATTAACTCTCTGTAATAATTTTTTTTATCTTTTCCTTTCCAGCGAGACAAATGTCTGTAGTTGTGTCAGAACTAAAAAATTACTGGGCTGATAACGATTACAAACCAGAAGCTGAAGAATTGTTAGCCTTGGTTCCCAAAATCCTAGAAGAAAATGTGCAACCAGTACCAAAGAAAAAGAAATAGGCTCACCATGGATATAGGAGTCTTTGTTTGGTAAGTGCTTTTCTGTGACATTTGTACTGCTCCACCAACAACCTCAGTCAGAGATGACTTTTTGCTTCATGTGTAATGTACATTGTGTGTCCTTGTGCAAAACAATCTGAAACTGCTCCAAACCAATTTATTTTTAAGTTGGATGATGTGCTTTTTACAGACTAGTATTTTTCCTACTCGGTAATATTTCTAATACACCTTCATCAAAAGGAATGTTTGTTGTACACAATCCTCTTTAAGCTCTTTGGCCTAAATCTCCCTTAGCTACTAAGTTCCAATTTTTATTTTACATCCCTAAATCTTTAACTTTGCTTTTAGTATGTTGCTGGGGGTTTCTTTCTTTATTCTCTTTGTAATGATTATAAGATGAGTCATTGACAATGACCAGAAAATTTTCCCACTAAACCACCTTATGGTGAATCAAGAAACACCATTCTTGCCATTAGGTTAATGGTACTGTGTTTCATACCTAATTTACACTTACACAGTTTCAGATACAATTTTATTCTATCCTTTTTACACAGATTCAGATACAATTTTATTCTTTTCTTTTTATTAGAGATTCTTCCATTTTCTGTTTTTCAGCATTAACAGAAATTCGAATTTATTACAAGGGACTTAACAGGCACAACACAAAAATTTGCCTCAGCAAATAGCCTTACCTATGTATGTACTAGGTGTATCAGAGCCAAAACGTGTTGCGGAGCGTTGCCTTCTCTATTGGGCTCCCGGGGCAAGGGTGCCTTATGGGCAGGGAGAGTAGACAAACCTGCAACACTGGGGGGTTTGCTCTGATACACCCCGTGCAAGTTGTAAAATGGTCCAAATTACAAAGTAATGTTAGACAAATTCAATTTAGGTAATTAGAAATTTTCATGTACCAGTACTTTAATGTTTAAGTAATAGAAAAACCTGAGCAAACATCTGTATAAGAACCTAATATTATTGTCATGAGTAAGTACAATGCATGATGTAAACCTCTGAAAAAGCAGTGGAGCATTAACTGCATCGGTCAATGGAAGTTACTGTCCTATGACTCTACAAATAAATAAATAAACATCATAAAATACATCAACTTTGCAAATTGAATAATTTTAGTTGTAAGACGACGGGTTACTATTTCTCTCCAATTGCAACAGAAATGAAGGTACATCAGGTAACATTTATAGAATTTCTTTGGCATATTAGCATTATTCGAACGTATTAAGTAGTTAGTGTATATTACTTGTTACGATAGTTCAAAGTGAGATCTATTGTGTCTAATCTAGAAAAAAGTTAGCAGCATCATTTTCATTCTGAAAAGTGTGCCACAGAAGTCACGTACAAATTTCAAACATGTTGGATTCACGCTGAGAGAACTAATGCACTTTTTCCACTTGGCACACTGTTTCACATGGTTTCCATACACTCAAAAATAATAGACATCACACTCTTCTAATTCTAGAGTACACAGCAATGAACCACAGGGCTTATACAGTAATTCAAATCACCCAATTACTTTTCATACGCAAACATGTACATAAAATCTTACTGAAACTCATGACATGTGGGTACGTGCAGAATTCCATCTAATGGGAGCACTTGTCAATTTACAAGCAGTATACCTATATTGAAAGGTAATTTGTTATCATATGCTGCATACAGTGCCACAGGGAACATAAGAGTATTCCACAGCCACATAGTGGCCAAAAACTGGAGTTTGTCACTCTATTAGTCACACAATATTAAGTTTCAACTACATAGTCCAATGGACTTGTCTTGTCATTAATAAAAACAGTCTTCTGTGTACTTCCTGTACTACCTCAAAAGAAGAGCAACACTGTCAGGACAGTTTTAAATAATGTGCAAAACTTATGAAACGTAGAAAATTTCTTTTAAAAAGTTTTTGACAAATTTTGGAGAAACAAAAATTAATAAAATATATTATGCGTCAGATAAGGACTGTTTTGGACTTTTCATCTTCTTTGCTTTCCTGAAAATTAGAAGCAGGTCAATTATCTAAAATTAGTGAGATCCTTGTAGGTTACAGAACAAGTTTGTACATTGTTGTCAAGAGAACTGGTTCCTTCCATGGGAACAATTTTGATATAGTTTAGGTTACTTACTTTCCAAACTCTTCTCCATCCTGTATGGTTTCTGGCAGTTTCTTATTTAATGTTTCTGGAAGCAACAAAGCTAGACTTCCAGCTGATAAGGCCAAAGTACCAAAGATAACAAGGGGTAGGGGGCGCCAATAATCAGCCTAGAAAGAGGGAAGTTAGTTAAGTTATCACAATTAACTGAGAAAAATATTTGTGTCCCTTACAGTTTTACTCACCAGTAGATTAAAGTATGGTGCTAACACTCCTCCTACTCGAGCTGATGTGGATGCAGCTCCCAATCCAACATTTCGAATGACAGTGGGGAATTGCTCAGCAGTGAATATATATATGGTGCCATAAGATGCAGTAATTGTCATTTTACCAATCATAGCTAGTGTAATTATCAGCCAGTTTGTGTCTAGTGGGAAAGTACACACAAAATATATTTTCAGCTTCAAGGAAAATGATCCAAACATTGAACGAACAGTAAGAAATCCCCTCGAAGAATATAAAGAACAACACAATGCTACATATAAATCAAATGCAGAGCAAACACACATGAAAGTGGAACTTAGACTCAAAGGTAGAATATATTTTCTTTGACATTTGATGTTTTTTCTTCTTTTTGTTATTGATTTTTGTCATTTCAATGTCCAGGTGATAATTTAAAAAAAGATTCTGTAACTTACTTGAAGGCACAACTTGTGTTAGTAGAAGAGCCAGCCCTGTGATGATTAATGCAGAACAAAGAGTTGCTTTTCGTCCCCAACGGTTCAGTAATAATAAAAGCATGACATAGCCAGGGATTTCAACTACTCCAGAAATAAGGAAATTCAGGAAATCATTTCCTCCAAGGTTTGATGTATTCCAGGATAATCCATAGTAGGTAGCACTATTGACAAACCTACAACAAACATGGAGAGGATCATAACAAGAACTCTATCGAAAAACACATAAATGACAACACTTGCTGTCCATACAAACAATTCAAGAATAGTACCTCTTAACTTACCAGTTAAAGAATATATTCAAGGACTTTTTTCTAAGATTTGGATAGCGAAAAAGGTCAAGCACAGAAGGTGATCCAGTTTCTCCTGGTTCCTCTTTTTTTTCAGTGCCACTTCCATTTGTCAGCATTTTATCTTGATGGGACTCGGGATCTTCATTTTTATGATCTATGCCATTTTGTGTGAGTTCTTTGTTCATTAATGGGCTTCCAGATTCCATATTTTTCATTTCCTTCTCAGTTTCTGGTGTCTCCTCCTCTTCCTGGTCAAGAAGCTCTTGAATTCTTTCAGCAGTTATATTTACTTTATTCTCGTTGGCAACTTTGAGTAGCAGTTGTATAGCTTCCTCCTTACGGTTCTTTGTGAGCAACCAGCGGGCTGATTCAGGTATTAACCTGGAAACAGTACAGAATAAAGTAGAAAACAACCTTCAGACATTTAAAAAGAGAACCTGAATTTGTGGCTTGGTACTAACCACCAGTAACACATGAAGGCAACACCAGGTAAAGTAAGAGCAAGTTGAAGATATCGCCAATCTCTGATCATGTATGCCAAAAATGCAGTGAGCATGTACCCAACTGAGAAAAACATCTGACACACAACACCAGCAATCAACCGCTTTTTAGAACCTACCATTTCCAAAGCTGAGAAAGTTTTAAAAGAAAATTTGATTATTAATATACTAATATACTTCATTTTTGAGTTAAATTTATATTGCACCAGTTGTCAAGACACACCTATTACATAAGCCACTAGGAACACTCCTGATGAAGTAGCTCCAACTACCATTCGAGCGAGGACAAATGTAATATATTCTGGTGCAATTGCAGCCAGAATACCTCCAATAAGTTGAAGGACTAAGGATGCAAAGAAAATAGGACGTCGGCCAAATCTAAATAAGAAAAAAATCAGTTTAAACACAATAATTCTTATTTTCCAAAAATATGTATCCAATTTAAATGTATGACCTATCAGAAAGATCTCCAAATATGATGGATCCTAGGAGAACTCCAACCATGAAGAGAGCGTCAGCAGTAGCCCTGAGCCATGCGTTGTTGCAAACAAGGTTCCACTAAAAACAGTAGATGGATTTGAAAACTCTAGAATTGTTACAGCTTAAGAAATATTTAAAAGCGTCCTTTACCTCCATGACAGCACTACTTTCATATTTAGAATGGTCATAGATCCAGCTGCTGCATGGTACAGTTTGGGTTGCTGGTTGCATACTTTGAAAATAATCGTCAGTAAAGTTGGCATCATATCGAGCGCAAGAAGAATAATTCCCTAACTGAGAATCCCATGGAAGTGACATATTCCAAGTTGACACTGAGAGGCTACTGTATGTAGCATTGGCCTCCTCAAATGGTAACTGACATCTGAAATAAAACTTGACAATGAAACATATATCCAGCCAACCATAAACGTTTCTTCTGTTGATGTCTTACCTGTGATGTGCTTTGGCTCCCAAGAAAACCCATGCCAGTTTGTGAAAGGCACATGATATTGCAGGAAGGCAAAGGAGGATGTAAATTCTCCTTTGATATCGACCAAAGTCGCCCAGCTGGCTTAAAACATGATCATAAGCCATGTTGGTGTCTGAAAGTAGGAATAAAGAATTATTATCAGGCCACCGATAATTGTGTGATTTTTTCTCTGAAGTATTTCAAGCCTTCAATACATGTTTAATGAATGCCAGTAATGGACAAAGGTGTAGTAGAGAATTATGCAAAACATCCATCATACTACCGACGCTCTTTCAATTTAATTCAATTTTTCTTGAATTTGGATTCCTCCTTTTTTGCCGGGTTGAGTTGGTTATGTTGCCCAGAGTCACGACCAACCATCCGAATTTATTCATAAGATCTCCTCATTGTGAGTACAGTGCGTCAGCCACGAAGGGTTGACACATTTTTAATTCACTCTCTTTCTTATGATCACGGAACTGAAGGCATCCGGCGAATCAAGAAGAGGGGGTAAGACGGAATAGCACGCTCGACAGTCTCGGAAGTTCGCGTTGCAATCATATTGGCATGATGTGACACATTTTATTGATCACTTGCACTACAATACCTTAACTATGAACGCTGAGTGTTGCGTCTCACACAAGACTCAATTTTCGGGGGATCTGTATTGGGAAGGTTTCGTTGGGGGAGGAGGAGGGTGGAAAGAATTTGCTTGTCTCCCGCTGAGGGAGGGTGGGAGGGAAGG
>NW_026267176.1:296199-297218 GCF_000697945.3 Frankliniella occidentalis
CGCCCGCTGCGGCCCAGCTCGCCCGGGAGTCATTATGTTTGAGCGTTACGTCATCGAAGAGAATTAATCGTCAAGTTTTACGGTCCTCTGCGGCCGCGGTGGGTGGCGGGGTGGAAGGGGCGGCGGCCCTCTCCCGGATCCCCATCTGTGTCATTAGCTCGGCGCGAAAGTGAGAAAGAGAGCCCCCCCCCCCTCGAGCCCTCTGGACGCCAATAACGGCCCGGAGCACTCCCTTCTCCCAGTCGTATATAACGACACGGCCGAGTGGGCCCGGCGCGGCGGTGAGGGCCGCCCACTCGCACGAGACCGCGAGAGGGATGGCAAGAGGCGGACAGTCTGCGACAGGGTCGGCGCGCGCAGCCTGAAACCACCCGAGACCTGGTACTATATCAAAAGACTCGGGGCGACGCTAATAATCCTTTGAGGTAGTGCCATGGCAGCCGGGCGCCTCCCCTTTCCCTTGTCTGTCCACCTCGCGTTGGCGGGGGCAGAAAGGGGTGGCTGAATCCTTTTCTGCTCGACGCATTCCTGACGGCTGTTTGACGCCGCGCGCGCCAAGCTCGCCCGGCGGGTGTATGGTAGGGGTCACCACTGGGGTTGCTACGGGTGGTGGAAAGGGGGGGGGGCGCCATTTCGAGTTCGAGCATTTAGCGGCGATACGCAAAACCAGCCGTCGTGGGTCGTGGAATCTCTGTTATTGCCGATAGATAAGCATTATTTTTATGAAAAGGCTAAGTTTTTGTTTTCTTTTGGAGATCGGTGGTAGCAAGGAGGCGCCGTCTCATCCCCGCATATGCCGCGACCGCAGCCCGGTACCCGCCCCCTGCGCCGGGGCGGAGCCCAGCTCACAAGCCCCGGGAGCACTGCCAGAGCAAACTTTGGCGTCGTGTCTGCGAGCAGGCAGCGTGGCTGGGCCGGGCGCGCCGGAGGACAGAGCGGCAGGGCGCCGGGGAGGTGGGCAACGCGCTTGCACGCCCGCGGGCGGGTTGCCTACCCGCCGCCCGCCACCCGCCACCCGC
>NW_026267176.1:298838-303305 GCF_000697945.3 Frankliniella occidentalis
CCGTAGTCGTACACTTCCAAGTGTTAAACTCGGTAGATGTGCACTTGCAAGTGTGCAACTCCTCGGTTGCACACTTCCTTAGATTGGACGCTTACTGTGTAGAAAGTGTTCAACCGAGGAGTTGCACACTTGCAAGTGCACACCTACCGAGTTGCACACTTGCAAGTATTTAACTTGCAGTTGCACAACTTGCAAGTATTGAACTTACAGTTGCACACTTAGAAGTGTTGAGCAGTTGAACACTTCGTTTATCAGTGTGCCCCGCTTCCAAAATATTTAGTACTTCGTTCTGTAGAAATTTGTGTGAAATCTGGCGTATTAAAACAGCTATGCATGTTAACAGAAATACGTAAGCTATGAATTTTAAAAAAAAGATCATTAGATTTCATTTTAAAAAAATATACCAGAAAATTAAACTTTGAATCCGAATTAGCCTTCACGCAGCACCGTGTGAGGTATTGTCCTCTATTTTCTGGCACTGCTACCGCTCCACTGATGCGTCTGATAGCAGCCGCGAGTGCTCCGCCGCTTCACCTCCCCGCGCGCGCTCTGGCGACCCGCAAAGAAAATATTATGGGGCCGATAAGGCGCGCGACGACGTTTCCTTTTTACTGCCTCCCGAGACGGTCGCGGACTGCCAGAGGAGAGAACACCAAGCACTCAGCAAATATGGAACAAGTCCTGTCTATTTATACCGGTCGCTCAAGGCGGAAACGTGTCTACAGTCCTGACCGAGGTCGCTACCACCTGGTTCTTTCTTTTTTAAATTGAAAAACTGTTTTCTACGTCTTTTTGCTGCAATTCTTATCTATGATAAAGCAGTTCTCAATTTATTAAAAACTCCTACATTTACTATTGTAAAAAATCGACGTCGTACTGAAAAATATAACAGTTTTAACCAACACCCTCCCACGTGCGGACGCGATATCCATCTGTGGCCATGCTGTGTTGTTAAAAATTACGGTTTAGAACTGTTGTTTAAATTGTAGATTCTGTTTCAGTTGTACCGGTCAGACAAAATAATTCAAAACGAAGTTAAAATATGTTTAATACATTTTTGCTATCACTGCTGGGTGTGGGCGGTGATGTGTCGCGTAGCGGGAGCAGCTGGCGACGCCGGCGGGATCATTTGTCCACCTGTCCGCGCTCCTGTGTGGTGAGCCTCTCGGCCTGTCCAGCCAGCTCATAGAGCAGAGCCAAGCTCCTGACCTGTCCTCGAGAGGGGGAGGGGGGGGGCGAAAATAATGCCCTTTTTTCAGAGAGGGCGAAACCCGTTTTAGCAAATAATGGCGGGCCACAACAGCGGCGGTGACGGGGCGCTCGTGAAAGGGAAAGTCATTAATGCAGCGACGCGCCCCTCGCCGTGACTAAATGACACTGTGATAATTATTTCCGGCCGAGTTAATCGAGTGCTCATACCCGGCCTGCGCCGCCCTGGCGTCACCCCGCCGCGACCCGTGACGGGCTGCACTAGGCGCGGCAGGCGACTACACTGTGGTGCGGTGCGTGTTCGCCGAAAGGCGTGAGCTATAGGATCCAGGAGAATCCGCAGGGTGGCTTTCCGCACTGCAATACGGCGCTGTCGACGCCAACTCGACAAGTGTATAGTATGACCCTCTCAGAAATTTTTATTTTTCTACGCTAATCGATGCTGCTTCAGGTCCCATGTGCACGACCCCAAAAGAATTTTGTCGGGGGGCGGTTCAAAGTTCCGGCCCCCACCCTCTCCAAATAACTATTTCCGCCCGTGCACTGGATTGCGCGCGTGACGCGCAATCAAATTTTGCCTGTGTGGGTAGCACTACACAAGACCTTTCGAGGACGCAAGGCGGCAAACAAAAATATTTCCCTCTTGTAGAATAAATTATAAATTTAAAAACCAACACGTCAACTCAATTATCTCGAAAACCTATATATTTTGATTTCGTCGGCACTTCGGGCCCACCTAGCATCCACTCATAGCTACCATTCATGGGATCTCTTGGTTTCTTAGACAATTGACACTTCTAATTGAGTGATATTAATCAGCCACCTGCTACACTATAATATCGCCATATTACCGCCAATAATATGAGTAATAATGTATAGTACCATGGTTATATCATCTCCGGGAAGGAATGTCGCGGAGTTGATTGACGGACCCCTCGGGCACGGGCCTGCCGGGGCGGCAGAGATACTATAGACAGGTGAGCTCGGCGGCCGCCGCGTGGGCGTGGGCCATGCCGGGCGGGACAGGCAGAGCTTGACGACAACGTGCCCGCTACCAGTCTCTAACGAGGCAAACCGGGGAAGCTCACTAGCCTTGCATTGTGCAGACGGCTTTGAGAGTCCTGCTGGCGAGCGTACTGTGCGGCGTGGTGGGGCAGGGACATGGTGTGCAGCACCGTGTCGACAGCGCAGCTCATTTGGGCTTGCCAGGACCGCGCCCCGCCGTGTCACGTCCCGACGTCGCCTCTGACATCGCGATATGAGAGTTTACCTCAACCACTAGGGGGAGGTGCGTTTCCGGGGTCCTCTCCTCTCACGATTCGACGCGCATTTCCCCCATTTTCTGCGCAATGGACGGCGCCGCCGTCCCGCTGTATCGGAGGCGCAGCCGGGCGCAGCCGGGCGCAGCCTAAACGCCAAACACGTTGTCGCCCAAGGACGCGACACGCTCCACGGAGCGCCATAAGAGCTCGGCGTTTGCCTGCGCTCCCGCGTGGCTATGTGATTGATCCGCTCGGACGGACGAGCTGCGCTGCAACGGGCGGCGGCCCCGCCACAGGAGACGGGGACAGGTAAACACGGCCACTTTAGGGAGCCCTTTCAGGCTCATGGCGCCCGACCCACGGCAGAGTTACGTCTTTATTAGCGGTGGAGTGAAAAAGGGGGGGGGGGCAATCCCACACCGGAGATGATGGAGGAGGCTGCGCGTGGTGAAGTAGACCCCCTCTCCCTCTCCCCCTTCCCCGCTCCTCCAATCCGCGAACGAGCCAGGGGACTCGTGTAATGGCGTTACGAGGAAAGATAATCGTTTTGCGCCGGTCGTAATGAGGTGGGGAAGGATGTAGGAGGGAAGTCCCGCCAAGACGGGCATTGTGGGCCGGACGCGAGGTGGGGTGGGGCGGGGCGGCCGGTTGTTGGGGCGCCGTACAATAGACCGAAACCATTTGTTGGGATGACTCGCGGCCGAACGCTGCGGCACGAGATCGGATGCGGGTGGATGGACCACCATCCAAACCGCGCGGCACGACAGGGGGGCCGCCCACGCCCAACCCCCGCCCCCGCCTCGTCCTTGCCCTGCCCTACCCCCGCGCACGCCCCGCTCCGCCCCTGCTGCCGCCCGACAGACCACCCCCTCTTTGTGTGCTGTGCCTGTCCGGGCCGTGTTGCTCGGGCTGTCCAGAGGGTGCCGAGCGGCTGCCGGCAAAAGCGCTTCCCGGCTCTGAAAGCCGAAGGCGGTCAAGCGATTAAGTGAACGGCGGCGCGGTCAATCCTGCGACACCCTCAGGACGCCCTCCGGAACACCCTCAGGGGGTGAGGGTGTGGGGCACTGCTGGACGCCGCAGGGTCGCTGACCTCATCCCTTACGGTATATCGGTACGAGTGCAGCATGCCCGGCTCTACGCTTTAAGTACTTTTTCCTCTATACCGAAACATTTTATAGTTTTATTGAAATCTCTGCCCACAATGAAAATTTCGTGGGAAATTTAACGAATATTTTGCCTTTATGAATCTAAAAACATTATTCTGATTGGTACACGATTTTTTGTCACTCAAATGTTTTGTTAGTTGATTATTTTTTCCCGATTAATTCTAGTCGGTGGATTGCCTGTATACAGGGTATCTAAGGTGATCGGAAAGGAATGGGGTGAAGGGGAGGGGGGAGGGGGGAAACCGCCCCCTAGGCTCCCCCTAAAAACCGCCCGAGGAGAGAGAGCGTTAGTGAGTGAGACCCCCAGCCCCATGTAGCCCATGTCCTCTTTATCGACGCTTTGTAGGGGGACGGGGAGGGGGCTTGAGGGCGCCGCGATAACGCACTCTTAAAGGCGGGGGTGATCAATCAAGCAGTACCACTCGTAGGCGCCGTCAACATGGTGGCATTTAATGTTTTCATATACTATTCTTATAACACCTGCTTGAGTTCCACGTGCGCTCGCGCTTGCGGTGGCCACGCTTTGCTGGGAAATGACATGTCCACCCCTCGAATACTGCTCTGAGATTTAAGATTTTAACCGATATAGTACTTCCCGTTTGAAAGTAAAAGCAACAGATTTGGGATAATGTTTCCCACCAATAACATGCAAAGATTGTATTGAAAATCTTAAATTGTTGCTTATTTTCTTCTAACAAAACTCTTACTTTATGAAAGAAAACTTGGAAAAGAATTGTCGGAGGTAAGGACATGTGGGACCGGAACACGTCACATTTGCTTTTTATCGTGCTGTCCTTGACCGATAAGTATGGGGAGTAGGGACGGGACGG
>NW_026267176.1:303355-304434 GCF_000697945.3 Frankliniella occidentalis
GAGAGCCGCCTGAAAGGTAGGCAATTTGCGCCACAAAACCCCTGTATGTACGCAACCGACAGTGCATCGCCCCCCTGTCAGCCGAACCTTAATCCGCCACTGCGATCATCGACCCCTTCTGTGGGATTCCGGCTATCGTCGCCATTCGGACCCCGGGGTAAAAATAAACCAACTCGCGTGCCCCCAAAACTTGTTAAGCCCGCCGCTTGCAGGTGGCCGTGATTTAGATTTAGTGTTTGCACTGTACAGGCAGGACGCAGGGCTGACCCGTGGGCGCTCCTTCCTCCAAGGGTACGGTCAGGTGCTTCAGCCCCCCCAGGACCGTGCAGCTGTACAGTCAGGTGCCAAAGCCTTCACCATCTCCAGGACCAGGCCGAGCAGTCGTACAGTCGGATGCAGCATACCACTCACCATCACCACAAGCTGAGGTGCTGAACACCTGCTTGTGGTGGTACAGTCCGCTAGAAGTACGCGCGCAGAGCCGATGTGTCCGGGTGCCATCAGCAAACAAGTAAGTGAGCTCCTTCCTTCTATGCACGATGAGGTGGCGCATTGTGCCTACACCAACGGGGTTCGTGCCAGTTGTGAGAAACTTTGCTCACCATAAACCAAAGTGCGTGAAGATTGTCGATGTGCGATACGATTCCGTGACAGCGTGGAGCTCTGAGGGAACATCCACACCTCCACGAATGTATATGGATGGGAACTCACATTCCTTAACAGTGCGCGGCATTCACACACTCGGGTCGGGAATTGGAATTTGTTCAGTATGCTACACTACTTTCCTCACTCAAGTATTTCCTCTCAAAACCGAAACCCTCCAGCAACGACAACGGCCACCACGGAGGGCCGTTGTCGGGGAGCAGCAAAAGCGGCCCCTGTCTCCGCTGAGAAGCACGTGGAAGCTCGCGTGGAACGGTGGCCTGCCCCCCCTGCCCGTGAGCGAAAGACAAAACAAGACGCGACGGTGCGCAGGGAGGGCGGGGCTGGGGCGGTGACTCCACCGGTGATGTCGGCGCTCCGCCACGCCGCCGGCAATCCGTTTGAAGGCTTCCCGCCGCAAGGCGAGTGCGCGCTCG
>NW_026267176.1:312689-336816 GCF_000697945.3 Frankliniella occidentalis
AAAAAGCAGTGCTGACTCGAGTGCCGAAATGTTTTGAACTAAAATTTACCGTGGCGTTTGAGTTATGCTCATGGCGAGGTGGTACCGTGTTTTTTTTTTTAACTTTAGCCTTTATTTGAATGGAAGGATTATACTCCGATTTCCTGCGATCCAAAAACAATACTAAGCCAGTGTTATGAAAAACGATTGTTGATTTAAACTATCTATGGCGGAAAGCTCTTTTTCTGAACCACGTACACCCACGTGAAACGTGCCGCGCGTGCTCGCCGACCCACCTGCACAGCTGTGCGGCCCCGTTCGCCGGCCGTCGCTCACTCGTATTGCGCTGCGATGGTCGGCACACAAAACACTCCCGGCCGCGCCTGGGTGGCCACTGGGAGGATGGCGACAATCGCGGCCCGGCCAGCAGCCCGCGGACGCCTTGCCGCCTCGTCGTGCCGCCAGCCCGCGCCTCCCCGCCGGCCGCTCCGCCCGCAGTTGTATGTGCCGCGTGTGTTCCAGCTGGGCCTGCCGCAGACCTGCTGTGGGTCAGAGCGAAGCGAGCGTGTGGCGCCATGAGTAGTGCACTTACCATACTGAGCCGGACGCGGCGCTAACTACTGTTACAGCAGTTTACAGGAATGAGACTTTGGCGCACATTCCTCCTCTATTGTTTGCCATGTGTCCTGCAGGGCCTTCAGGCAGCCCGCATCAGTGGAGCACGCTGTTTCGTGTATTCACTGATAAATATATATCTCATACCTGAAAAGTGTATATAACTGTTACTGTTGAACTGCAAAAAATGAGCTTTGGGTACGGTGCATGATACGGTGACCCTACTCCTCGCGAAAAAGGGGTTTCTCGAAGGGGATACGGTTTTTGTACCTCTTTCTTCCTGGATGGCCCTACTGGCTGTTGTATAGGGGGATGGGTACCGAAAACCGTAACAGGCTCCGTGCTCAAAACGGAAGACTCCGGGTTTAAAATCAAGAGGAACTTTTCCGTACATTTTCCGCACCTGCAGTAGTGTCATTAACTTGGGCTCTCATGGGAAAGAACGGAGTGACCGCTAGTGACCGTTACTAAGTTGAACGGTTATTCCTGTGTAGGTGACCGTGACAGGTCCTCAACAATCGGTATGCATTACGAAGTATTTCCTATTATTCGTAAGCAATTAACAGTGCATGTGATGTTTTCAGCACTGTGGGAAATTGTCGTGTACGCGGTAAAGGAAAATTAAAAAAAAAATCATGAAAGACGTCGTAAAATCACAATTCAAAATTGTAAAACTTATAGGCCCTGCGTATCGACTTGGTATCAAATAACGAGCAAGAGTGGACCACTCGTTTTGTTTTTGACAAATTGCAATCGTACATGTACACAAATATCTTTTTCACAGTGAACTTGGTACATATACATTAAAGGTGTTTAACTCGGTACGATACTCTAAATGTTGAGTGTCCGGTAGCTGTGCGACTTAGGGATCGTCAAGAAAGTTCGTCCATTTTTTCTCATATTTGCAGATATCAGATAGTGGAAGCCGGGCGCCTGCGAGGCTCGGGGTAGGCCACCCCGCAGGACAAGCATGCACTGCATGCAGGATATTGCCTACCCATCAGGCGCTATGAGACCTTTCATAGGCTGAATTAGGAACGTTTGTAACGGCGATGGACGGACGTATTTTTTTGGATGATAAACCCTAGTGAGCTTGGCCTTTGCAAGTTAAGTCGGACACCTCGCTGACACATACATACAGGCGCACTGTACTGGGTGTAACTGTGAATACGCAGGAGTAGTGTACCTTGTAATGACATGGGTCGTTGTGTCTATCATTAGTGAGACCAAAGTTGCGGTTGTCATATCGATTCGATTTAATACTGACTGTCGAGCAACATTATTAATTTTTCAATTCTGGTACGGTATCATCAACCTCCCACTATTGGTCGTAATTTGATTCTATAGTCGGTACGCAGTGCTTGTGAATTAACAAATTTTAAATTGTAATTGTATGGCATCTTCCATAAAAAAAAATTGTATGTAGCCGCTGCGACAATTTGTTTCTGTGAGTAAGTCCTTCATAGTTTGGCGCTTCGTCATTTCCAGTTGGTACAGCGCGGTAGCTTCAGCTACAGTAGCTGTCCCCGCTCCTTTGGCATTAGATGCGGGTGAGTTGCTGAGCTGGTATACTACGTGAAACGCGCTATTTTTCTTTAAACATCTCTCACACGCGCCATCTATCGAGGAGCCTAGGAGCCAACTATCGAGGTAGACCTGTACTAGGCTATGTACAAAGTAGACAGTAATTATCCGTATTCGTTTGGCCTAGTTCGGTCTAATGTTTCCACAGCGTGTCACCGCTCAAGTGGCTGTCGATTTTAGCTCTGGAATGGGGCGGCGTCGTCTATCGCGGCCGTTCCGCTCGTCTCGCAGTGTCCACTCATTCTGCTTGTCTGCCGGGCACACTTCGTGAGTCTATGCCATCTTATCGCGGCCCCGGCGATAGCGGGGCGTGGCAGGGCGTGGCGGGACGTGGTGAGTCGTGGCGTGCTGTGGCGGGGCGGAGTGACGTGGAAGCGGGCTGCGGAGTGCGGAGTGCGACAGACATAAACCCTTGATCCTGATCCGACCGGTAGCCGAGCAAGACTGACTGGCATCGTCAAGGGGTTCAGCCTGACATTGTCTAGACCTTGTGGAAAATGTTATGGTCGATTTACAAAAGTAAATAAATAAAGGCTTAACTTGATACTGTACATTACATGCCTTTTATGGTTTGCAGCATCCAGGTCGAATTTTTTTGTCCACGTTTTACTTTGTTCTATTCTATACCTGACCCTCTGCCTTGTGTGCTGCTGCCAACATCGGCTGTGCTGCTCATCGCCGTGTGCTATAGAGCCGGGTATTATCATCACAGTTCATTATCAGGCTGGTCATCACCATCTCTCTCCCGTCAGCCTGGCTCCACTTTCTAACGGTGCTGTGTCCTAACATGATCTTTTCAGGCATTCAATCATCAAGACATTTATTAGTTTTTGACACTTTATCACAAATTTACTATTTATTCAATCGTCACACACATTCCCTCCTCGCGACAGTATAATGAAAAATAACGCCTGAGAATCGGCAACAATTAGAATGCATAAATTTGACAAGATTTCAAAAATATTCGTCCCCTAATTATAATATATGTATCAGACGTCTATCAATTTAACGGAATTTTGAAACAAGTACTATACAATTTGGACAAAACGATTGTTTTTCTACGTAATGCCCGTAATAAGCGTCTCTCTGCCTAAATTCCCCTTTACAATAACGATCGCTGCTACTGAAGAAATAAATGAACCAATTCAAATATAATAAAAATGTAGAGTAAATTTTATCCAGTAATTAGTGAGCAGTCTTGCAAATCCAGCTGTTCATTTATCTTTGTACATAGTTCATATTTTATTCACGTCGTATTGAGGCTGCTTCTAAGGCTCTCCCATCAAAATAAATTTCATTATGGTGCACAATTTTGTGCGAAGTTCTAAACAATCGCTCAGCTAAATTTCGACGCGCCCCAACAACAATTTTCTATCTGCAGAGTGCTGAATACACAATGTTCTATCTGCGGAGTTCTGAATACACAATGTTCTATCTGCAGAGTGCTGAATACACAATGTTCTATCTGCAAAACGAGGTTGGGTGCAGCCCTTCAACTTTGTGTGGTTTGCAAGTAACTGGAAGACATTAAGGCCAATCTGCGCACACGGAAAGAATCGTAAAGGTCTAATGTTTAATTATTGACTGCAAAAAGTGAAGTAGAACGAGCGGTTACGGAGTAATAAGCATTTCTTTGGAGGTGTCCCGAAACCCGCGTTTTGCAGATAGAACATTGTTTATTCAGCACTCTGCAGATAGAACATTGTGTATTCCGCACGCTGCAGGTAGAACATTGTGTATTCCGCACTCTGCAGATAGAACATTGTTGTTAGGACTCGTCGAATTTCTCTTCTGCGTACTTTTTTGTCATCTTTTTTAAAAAGAAGATTAGGAAATTAAACGTTTTATAGAGATATGCATTCCTGCTGAACCGAGGGACCAATAACTCCGGGAATTATGTGTACATCTGCCTGGGAATCATCAGGATAAAAATTAATGGAAATCAACAGAAATCGGTTAAACTAAGTGGGACACTAATGAAACTGATACAAGTTAGTCAAAAAAAGGCGTTTTCTACCACTAGAAAACCTAAGGAATGAATATAAGTGGACGGGAATCACTGCGAATCAAGTATTTCGGGAATCATGTGTACACATCAAAGGGAGTTACTGCCCCCTCGTGCTGACCAATTTTTTTTTGACATATAAAATGTTTATTAAGTGCAAGTCCAGCTCGCATGGTCCGATCCGATTTGTCTAGCACCGCGAGCAGTCCAGGTCGCAGACGGCTTGGTGGTTGTTGGGTGCCAAGGGCATCAGCTCCACCTGTGAGTTCCTCCCCAACTGCACGATGACGGTCCTGGTGGCGTGCGGCGTGCCGGGCGTGAAGGGCGTCACGCCCGTGCCGGCGTGTCCGCTGCGGGCAGAGCTTCGCCGACGGCTCCACTTCCGAGAGACGTTTCGCCGCCACCAGCGACAGCCGAACGTGCGGCGGAACTCCTTCCGGAACTTCTCTGTAGAAATAGAAAACCAGAGGTTGTGTCGTGTGACCCATGATTGTGTACAAATGAATGCACAAAAATGTTAAAATTACCCCAAAAGTGCAAAACATTTGATGGCTTAAATCGAACTAATAAAATGTACAAATTTTAAACAATTTCATAACATTCTATCGCACGTTTTAGTGATAAATATAATAACAAGTATACATTAAACCTTGCGATTAAAAGCTATAACATCACCTATTTTGTATTAACTTTCCCCTTCTTCACTGGTAAAAAAACTGTGGCACTAACTGCAGAGGAGTCGACGTAGGATTCCGGGAGAAAACGCAGAGGGAAACGGACTTCGGCGCTGTGTTTAGCAGGTCCCAGACAAAAGTACTTGGGGAACCCGGACGAAAGATTTGCCTTTCAAGTGTACTATAACATTACTTGCAATTGGTCAACATGCTGGGTACACAAGTGTTGAGTAGTTGCCCACTTAGTTTACCAGTGTACTTTTCATTGCAAGTCCTCGGTCACGAAAAACTGCAAAACTCGTGAACTCTCGTCCGGAGATTTTGTGTGACGAACTCTTTCGTTCGTTTCGTTTTACAATTGCGCATTTCAGTTCGCCTCTTACAACAGTAACAGTTCTGCTCTTTGCAGAGTGGAGGCTGGAGGCTTACCGCTCATGAAGTTGTAGATGAGGGGGTTGAGCGCGCTGTTGGCGTAGCACAGCCAGTGCGACACTAGCGAGCAGGCCACGGTCGCCTCGGAGTGCGGGATGTCCACCGTGAGCCTGCAGAAACAGACAGCTTTGAAATGCAGATCAGACCGCCCGCCGACGCACGACAGACCTCCGAGGAGTACTCTGCGTACCAAAGTGCTGCCAGGATTGGTGCTTTGTTGTTTGGTTAATTCAAACTCAAACTCAACTTTAAAGCCAACACCCAGAAAAAAATATCCCATACAGGGCTAAGAAATATACAGTCCCCTCGGTCAGGCCACAAAGCCAATGCACACAGTCTTCAGCACCACTGTTAAAAATTTTAACAGTAAATAACTACAGAATGTACTGGTAATTTTGGGAACAGTGTAATCCTGTACACCCAGAAAAGTATGTTCTTGTTGTGAGTCAAAATACTTGGTATTAGACTAAAATTGTTTTTAAAACAAGTATATTTGCTTACATCAAGAACAAACGTACTCAAAACTTTAAGTCCATAGAGAAATCAAGAACATACTTTTCTGGGTGTATGCTGCACTGTATTTTATTCTAGAGGAAAGTTCTTTTCGAGCAATGTCTAGTCCAGGGGTCGCAAACTCGAGCTATCCGCTTAGCCGCGCCTGCGCGTCAGTGAAATTGAAACGATTTACAACTGGGAACCGTAGGTGTCGTGCTCGCGCTGGCGATTGCCATGGACGTCGGTCGACTTCTGGAGTGTTTCGGCCTTTGCTGCCGTCAGTGCCGCCGCGGCTATTTCTCTCTCTCACTATCGCGTCGTCTCGAGCGCCGCCGCTTGCTTGACGAGCTCGCTGTTTGGGGGGTTGGTCTTGGCGCTAGGAACGCAGCGACGGTTCATGGGGTGCATGCTTGGCCCGGCTCGGATGTGTGTGGCTGATTCCCGCATGGGACTAATTCCCCGAAAATTCGTAAAGTCAACAGTTTAAACGACTCGCTTAGGCAGCAGCGCTATGTGATGTGCCGGCGATAAATCTGCAGCCAGCACGGATAGCAATCAGCGAAATTAGGCGGAAATGTGGATGTGGCTTGTGATGTAGCTGTGTCGCTACGGCAGCCTAAGTGTGCGTCAACTACAACTAACGACGGGCGTATCTATTTTAACACCTGTCCGTAAAGCAGGTGCGTTTGGCACGTTGCTGATTGTATCGGCATTGACTTGACTTGGGGGAACAGTTGCACGCGTACACTCTTAAATTCTTTCTAAGAAAATTCTTGTATTACAACGAATTTTGTGCAACCGTAATACAAAGCCAAATTTTCTTTGTAATACAAAGCCAAATTTTCTTTGTAATACAAAGCCAAATTTTCTTTGTAATACAAAGAAAAATCATTGTAATACTAAGCAAACTTTTATGAAATACACGGAAATTTCTTGTAATACAAGGAAATTTCTTGTAATACAAGGAAATTTCTTGTATATTACGGTGGCACAGAATTCTTTGCATTAATGCGTATAATTATACAAACAAATTATTTGTAAAAGATGTAGAGTGTACTAGCAAAAATACCTGCAACAACTTGGCCAACTATGCTTAAATTTGTGCGTAGTCATGGGCTTAGATTTTGTACGGTGTTTTGGGTATATCTCCGGCTAGTTGAAATTCTGTATGTTTCTGCACAATCCTGTGCATGAGGGATGTGAATGAAAGTCTGATTGAAACAGATCGAAAGAACCTGTTCGCGTATATTTATAGTATTCTTAAACAGGCTACTGGTTTGTTTATTTTTGGATCGTATAAGGTGGCGTGGTCGTGATTTGCCCTTTTCCCGCCAAGCCAAGGCCAAGCAAGCAGGCGTCGGCGTCGATAATCATCCACTTTGCTTTATAACTCGGCGGACGAACTGACCTTCTCATATCCATTAGGGGCTCTATCCAGTGGGCCCCACCGCGCCCCACCACCTTGTGCGGGCACGCTCAGCGCCACCGGTCCCACTGGCCCCACCGCGCCCCACCGCGGCGCCGTGCGCCCCACCGCACCACCCAAGAGGGTGGCGTGACGGCGGCCCACTACGGCCATCACAAAGGACCTATCTCAGCCGACAGAGATTCGCCGTCCAGTTCAAAGATACCGTGCTCTAGCGTGTCACGGAACGTACGCTGCTATATACATGCACCAAGAACAAAATTAGTGTGCTAGAATTTTTTCCTGCGTTATCATTTTTAGACAGTCCCCTAAAGACTGTCTCTACCAGATGGCAAAATCCCCCCTCCCCTCTCCATTCCGCCTCCTCGCTATCTACAGCGAAGAGTTGGCGGCGCCTAGCGTTTGTCATTGGGTTTGTTTGGGCACCGCTGCATCGTAAAATGCAATTTTTTGATAGGAATTTGAAGAATTTCTACCTAGAATCATGATTATGACTTGTACATCCAATCTTATCATTGTGCGCTCATCAGGAAAGTAAGGTACCCCTCCAAATAGCCCGATTGATGACAGACCAAGGGAAAATGAAAATAAATACCCAGAACGAGCCCCACATAGTGTAGTTGATTGCTTAGTGGTTCCCTGGCAGCGTGGTCAGCGAGGTGGTCGGTTCGTGGAGCCTGTCGATCTCTCCATTTACCTAGCGTTGCTCTCGCCTTTACAGCGAAGCACCAACAAGGGCCCTCAGCTCCGTTTCTGCGTCGCCTCTGACGCCCTGGCGCACCCCCTTTCACGTTGTCTGTTGGATAGATTTTGGCCCCAGGCAACGGGAAAATCTGGTTCACTCTCTCTCTCCCATTCTCTTATTCTCTCTCTCTCTCTCTCTCTCCCTCTCTCTCTTCTCTCTCTCCCTCCCTCCCTCCAATGTAGTCTTTCCTTTCTAAAATACAGGCTAATTTAGTGGAAGTGGAACTTTACAAGTAATTTTGACTGGTGTACGCAACTGGTTTTTATTGGTATTGGAAGCTGCGTCACGCAAATTTATTTTGGGCAATTGTTTTTGTATAGGCGTCTCGACAGGAGCGTACTAGCCTATGGCGTGAAACTATACCATGCGCGCTCGTATGTGGTTGGTTGGGTATGTCGCCTACTCGCTCTGGACTATATAAGACGCCTTGCCTGTCTGCAATATAGTGCAACTAAAGAAAAGTTCAGTGCCGTTGGGACACCCTGTCTGCACTGTCAACGCCGTGGTCACCTAGCATGCCTAAATGTTGGCAGTGCTTTTGGACTGCCAAATTTTTGCCGTCTTTTGGAGGCTACCAAATGTTGGTCTCTTTTAATGCCAAATTTTGGCCTTCTTTCTAGAGGCTGCCAATTTTTGGCCTCTCTGAATGCCAAAAATTAGCCTCTTTCTAGAGGCTGCCAAATTTTGGCCTCTTTGAATGCCAAAAGTTGTCCTTTTGAAAGAAGGCCAAAATTTGGCAGCCTCTAGAAAGAGGCCAAAAATTGGCAGCCTCCTATAGAAAGCCAAAGTTTGGCAGTCAAAAAGGAATAGGCGACCACGGCGTTAACAGTGTGCATATGGTCGCGACATGCGGGATCTCTCCGGCAAATGCTCGTCACAATAGGCTCGGGATCCCGAGGAAATTGACTTTGTCGTATTCTCCGACCCTCGCGCCTTGAAGACAGGCATCGAACCTCTCGCCCCCTTTCCGTTTTTGCCACTCTACCATCGTCCTTCGACTTCTACTCCCGTTCGCTTTCCCAGGGTTCTGATGTTCAGCTAAATAGGAAGCCTATGATGGGAGCTTTGCCATTCTGTGGGGAAGGACCCAGACGGAAGTGGCGGGCTATCACGTCTAACAGTGCGAACGGAAACAAAGGAAGTTGTGCTTGTAAAATCGAATCCTGCGCCGACGAAAGTCACGCAGTGAAAGGACTGTTGCTCAGTTGCTGCCCCGTCTCCGCGCCTTTTGATCTCTCGCGCCTGCAAATTGGATCGTTTGTGTCTGCCGTAACCGTTTCGTTTTAAAACAGCACTTGGCGCCACGTGGGCCCGGGCCTCCCCTGGCGGCGGCACGATACAGCCTCTGCGACAAAAGCCTCTAGCCAACTTTGGATTCATAATTCTGACTAATTACCAAGTCAGTGCACTCCATTTCTCGTTTCCCCGCCCCACCCTCCGTCCTCCCCGGACAAACTTCGGCGTGCTCACACCTCTTCATATTTCACCCGGGGCTGAAGTTCATCAGTAGGGCTGTCAGGCCGAGCCCCAGGTCCTCCAGCGTGCCGTGCTCTTGCCCCGCCACCCCACGCCTACGGAGCGGCAGCGGGCGGCAGAGCCAAGGTCCTTTACAACTAGTATTAGGATATCGACGCGTGTGTGTCTTGTTTTGTAATCTCGTTATTGCACAACTATTACGCATTAGAGCGTCGACAAGTCACAACCTAAAACTTGATGAAAATCTTACATTTGAAGTAATGATTGAAAACGGCAGTTTAAATTAAGAGAGCTAATTCAATCATTAAATTGGTCTTAGCTCAGAATTTGAGCTCGCTCAGCGCTTAGCTCATTATTAGCTCAGAGATCTAAAAGATTAGCCATAATAGTTGTGTAGAAAAAAGAAGTAGCTGTGAAGGACAACATCTTAGGTAAGCTAAATGAGCTAATATTCTTGAGCCAAGGCCAAATTAACGAATGACAACAAATCCGTTTGCTTTTTCGTGACAAGAGTATACATGATCCTACCTTAATAATGGCTAATTAAGTACACCTTCCAGGTAAGTTGAATCGTCAAATTACCTACACAGCAAAAAACGACGTCCTGGCGTGGTTTTAATAACGGTCTGGAAAAAACATGACGCCCCCATGCATTTCTTCCATAGGACGTCTTTTTTCTTCCAAACCGTGGAACCGTAATGTAAACCAGGGCCTCGTTTTAACCGAGCATGAGGTTTACTACGCACGCCTGCATGCAGCTATCTTTTGGTGGGTGCAAAAGAGATTGTCTCAGAATTCCTCTCCAATCCTGTTGAAATGGCTGCTGCAGGTGGTGGGAAGGAGGCAGGCGCCAGATCAATCAGAAGAGGGTGGCATGGTTAGCGCGGAGTTCCCTTGCGCCCCCTCCTCTCAGCCACTCAGCATTTGATGAGCCATGAGTTTGCCCTCGGCAAAACGGGCAAACCTGCGCTATGCTGTTGAGTCTCCTGTTTCACACTTCACTCGTATCATGCATGCAGACATAGTTCCTCTTACTTCAAGATCAAATTGTTATTTTCGTCTAATGTATTCTCTTCGGCGTGCCCAATCTCTCTCACAATTAATAATCTATTCTCATAACATTTTCCCAAGTGTGTAGCGCTTAGGTGTAATGACTAGAAAATGACAAATACTTTCTTATTTTGTATTTATGCCATTGAAAAAGGGGGCACGCTGAGCAAACCTGCCTCCGGCCCACCCAAGCCAAGCGGAGAAATATACCCTATTGGGTAGTCCGGAAATGAAGATAGACGCCAACCAATAAGTGGCGCCCACCTGTTACCCTCCGTGGTATTTGATTGGCCAGCTGAGGTTTATGAGCAGCCGGGCGGCGGGGCTTGGGGAGAGGGTGGGAGGAGCTGGTGTTTGGTGGGGGGCAGACATAATAAAAATGTAAGAGCAAGGGAACGAGGCGTGTGTTAAAAAGTTTCGGGGTTCGGTTTTATATTCATCTCATTCCCTCCATATTGTCCTATTCCCCTTATTTAACCGTACCGTGCTGAATCAGTAGTTCTGTGAGCAGACTCATCTGTTTGACACCCGTAGTGGCGCAACAGGGACAGTGGTCTAAGCCGCCCATTCCGCCGAGGAAAGCAAAAGTGGGAAATTTTTGGCCTGCAACCATGCAAAAATGGTTCCTAAAATTTGGAACTAGGAGCCTTTCAGATTACCTTTAGTAACTGAACCCCGAAGTCATGCTGTGCTGCATATACCAAAAAGTGTTTCATCATGACTCATCGAGTGAGAGCCATGCCGGATCAAGTAGCCAGGCGTTAGACCAAGGGTCCCGGCTACGTGGCTCTCGCTCGACCCGCCTGGCCCGGGGTGCGCTCCCTGTTCGTCAACGACTGGCTCTGCTGTCCAGCTCGAGGCAAGCGATCACACCTACGCGGACGCTTCCAAGTAGCTGACAGATGGCGTCGAGGGGGAAATCACTTGCGAAATAGTTCGTACACCTTCCCCCGAAATAGTCCAAAATAAAGGCGAAATAGAGCGAAATAAAGACGAAATAGACGCGAAATAGTCGGTGAAATAGTCGCGAAATACCCCTGAAATACTCCGAAATAGCGCGCAATAGCCTGAAATAATCCGAAATAGGCGAGAAATAGCCGAAATGGCAGGAGAAATAACCGAAATGGCAGGAGAAATATCACGAAATAGTCCGTACGCTACGAACCCTAGTAATTTCCCCATTGGATGGCGTGCGAATGCGCTCTATGGCTCGCGCGCTGCCGGGACCCCTGCGTTAGACCATAGCTCCTGCAAAGCGTGTGCGATAATTTACGTCCAAACGATTCCATCCATTTTCGAATTTGGCTTTTTACCCCCTCCAAACTACTGCACTGTTAAAATCCTCTCTGTTAAAATCCCAGGAGGCAATGCTTTGCAATTGCGAAGAAAAACGCTTCGTAGTTACAAAGGATCAAATTCCTTCGCAATTGCAAAGCATTGCTTCGCAGGATTTTAACAGTGCTGCAAATCAATGCTTTGCAGAACTGCGAAGTATTTAGATTTTTGTAACTACGAAGAATTTACTTTGGAATTACACAGGGTGATACCTTGCAATTGCGAAGCAATAAAACACGCTGCAGTGCATCGCTTTGCAATTGCAAAGCGTCACTTTGTAATTGCAAAGTATACTTATTAGTTGCAAAGGATCTAAATACTTCGCAATTTACCGTGGACATGTTGGAATTCCACGGTTGTATCGCCTCGTAGAAAGTTCATTGTGGAGCCACCTCGCAGGTAACCAACATTAGGTAGAACTCTATTTTGAGAAGCGTCGTCATCCCTCACGTTAAAACTTTCGAAAGTACTGAAGGCAGCGGCCCATGGCCCAGCTCGGAGCGGGAGGCTTAACCTGTCGGGAATCACATCGCACACACGCTGATTTGCAGAGTAATCTGTCTCTCCTCCGCTCGGCGAGACGTGGATGAAACTCGCAAATAACATCAGTGCGGGGGCCGTAAAAGCGTCTGAAGAAAGTTTTGCGCTCGGAAAATCGAGAAGCGAAAGGAGAGAGGGGTGAGGAGCAGAGAGAGCGGGAGACGAGTTAGTTGGGTCTGACGGGTGTGAGCGCTTATTGGCGGCCGAATGAAACTTGGGACAGTCGTCTGGCCTAGCGGCGGACTTGAGCCATCGCTCACTCTGTCGTCTCACCTGAGGATGCTGAGCAGGTGCACGGGGAGGTAGCAGACGGCGAACAGCGCCACCACGGCGACGAGCATCTTGGCGGCCTTCCTGCGCGAGCGCACCTGCCCCTCGGCCGCCCAGGTGCGCCGGCCCGCGCGCGTCCCCGCCACGTGCCAGCCGCCCCGCGATCGCCCGCGGGTCCCCGCAGCCCCCGCAGCCCCCCGGCCCCGCCCGCAGCCGTAGGATGTAACTGGAACAGAGTAGTGAAAACAATCATGGTGACGTGTCCGTTAACTTTCCAATAAGGTGCACGGCAAAAACAATGTCTGATTTTTTAGGAAAAGGTGAAAACTGTACATGGTACACTCTTCCTTGTGAGTACTCACATGCACACACGAGGAAGTGTGTGCCTGGCATGGCACACACGAGGAAGTGTGTGCCTGGCATGGCACACACGAGGAAGTGTGAACATACGTGGCACACACGAGGAACTGTGCACATACGTGGCACACACGAGGAAGTGTGTACATACGTGGCACACACTTATTAGTGTGTGCTTTCAAGTACACACAAAGAAGAGTGTAACTATGTACACAGTTGGGTTTACAGTGTATCATATATTTGTCGAGGAAAAACTCCTCAAAGGTGCGCGACTATCCCTGATTTTTTGAGAAGAGCTCCTCGTAATAAAAAGTTTTTCCTCAAACATGGAAGTTTTCAAAGTTTTCTCTTGTTCCTAAAAAAATCAGACATTGTTTATGCGGTGTGTGTGGTCCTTTAAGCGAACAAGCTTATTTAGTTCGTAGTCCGAACACTGCTGTATTGTATTACTATCAAATAAGCTAATTGTACTGCGAAAATAAGTTGCTTTTGAGATATTTGTTTTCTGCCACTGCTCCTGCGGGAACTTACCGGGCTGGTGCACGGGGAAATGCTCCTCGTCCCAGAGCACTCTCGCGATCTGGAGGTAGGCGATGAGCATGAACCCGAGCGGCACGAAGTACAGGACGGCGCTCTTGATGCAGTGGTAGATCATGTCAGCCTGCCTGTTCCAGGACGAGATGCATTGCGTGAGCAGCACCGAGTCCACGCCCAGCTCCTTTTGCTCCGTGTGCAACACCACCAGCTCGGGGACATCTGGGTGGGCAAAGGAGGCACAACTGCGATGACTGGGGAGGCTGAGTGCGGCGGGTGAGGAGTGTCTTGTCACATTCCCTTCTGTTGTCCAGAGGCGGCTGGGCTGGGCTTGGCTGGACCGGCTCGCCTCGTCCTCGTGGGGGACAAGGTCGTGCTCGCCCTCCGCTCAGCACTAATTGCCGGTGGGGAGGAGGGGGTCCAAGCGCACCATCGAGCATAGACGATTATCTGTCGCTAATTGCTGCCAGTGAGTGTCATATTGTTCGCCGCCTGCTGTTTGCCATATGTAATGATGTGTGGTGGTCTGGTAGAAATAAATCCTACCATATGAAAGACTGTTAGGCGCGCCGGCCCAGGATGAGCTTTCTCGATGGCCTTATTGCAACCAGCTGCACCCCTCGCCGCTCTACCCCGCCCCAGCCGGCCACACACCACCCCGCCCTGTCACGCCCCGCCACGCCCGCGTCGCGTCACGGGCTGCATTTCACAGCCTCGCCCTGGGGCGCTACTGCCTGCTGCCGCCTGCCTGCTGCCACCGCGCTCAGCACGAGTCGGAAATTGCCATCCGCGCGCCTCCCTGCATGGGATTTAGGGGGAGGGTGGGGGGGTCATGTGGGTGTGAGCCATGCAAAAGGTTACAGCTCGTGTGCGTGCGCAGAGGGGCGCGCTGGGGCGCCCGCCGCCAGACGGTCATTTACTCTGGAAAACCTGAAAAGCTAATCAGTATGAGGGTTGCTCAGGAACTGCTTAAGCTTAGGATCCCTTTAGTCCACGTCAAAAATTGTTCTATTGCGATGGGAAAATTGTTTGCTGCACGCAACTTCACATTTGTTCAAGGGAGGAAATATGGAGAGCAGTATTGTGATGATTGACGTGAACATTCGAGCATGTCGGTTATTGGTCATCCAAACATAAACCCGCATCTGATTGTCAGTTTTCCTCCAACCCCTCCCTCACTGGCCGTCATTAACTATGACGTCGTCACAGCGTGATAACACTCTGTAAGGTAAAGACGACTAGTCGTTAGGCCGGCCGTTATCAGTACTTACCGAAGAGCAGCGCTACTACCCAGATAAGCGCGATGGCGCGCTTGGCGCGGCTGATGGTGGAGCGGAACTGCAGCGGGAAGCAGATGGCGTACCAGCGCTCGATGGAGATGAAGGTGAGCGTGAGCACGGACACGGCTACGGACACGGTCTGCGACAAACACACGCCCTGCATTAGTAATCACGCAAACGTTTTGTGCAGCAGTATCGCAAAGCGCCGGGCAGCTCGCCCGAAAAGATTCATGAGAATGAAATGCGTGCCGGTTGACCAACTGAAAAGAGAAATGTGGACACACGAAACGCTTTGATTCGCTATGTTGGCGGAATGTGTCATGGAATGCCGAACGGGAAACGTACACTTCATATGATGATGGAATATTCTGAATCACAGGTTAGATTTGTTTTTGTTATCTGAAAATTGAACTAATATTAGCGTGCGATTAGTAGTTTGGGATGTATTACAAGTTGGTAATATCCCACCACAAAATACCGCGCTTACCGATGCCGTGTAAAAGTTTAGGAGACACAACGAAAACAGTTCAACGCCGCTCCGAAAAAGTGCATGTTCACTTTAGGGCTCGCCCATTGAGTACTCCCATTTTTGTTATATTCTTCCGTAAATTATGGACGCTCGGCGCCTGCGATGCTCAGGGTAGGCCAGCCCGCAGGACACGTATGCACTGCAGGCACGATGTTGCCTACCCATCAGGTGCTACAAGAGCATGTCTTTGCTGAACTTGGCATTTTATTGACGGTTTTGAGTGAAAAAGATGCTGCGTCATATTTGCATTCAAACAGTCCTGAAATTTTGAATTCGTTCTTGTTATTTTCCCCCTTTTACCCCACAACACGCTAAGCCAGTTGTCCGCTTGTGCTGACAAGGCAGTAGAGCTGTTTGTTTTCTCGCTGATAGTTCATCGTGCCGCGAGACTTCCCTTAATTAAAACTCTGAACTCATATCTCCCATCGCCTGGAGCCTGTGTTCTGTCCCCTCACCCGCGATGGCGTAGGCAGATTGGACAATGAGGGAAATTAGGAAGGATTGTAGGGGTTAGGGGTTGTGACTGGATAGAGCGACTTCACATGGCAAAGATTTCACATTCTATGGTGAAAAGTGTTGCTAAGCGCGGTGCCTTATGTCGCTGGAATTCCATCCATCCCGTCCAAACAATGCCGGACCCACCTACTATATCGTTTCAGAACGATCGTAATATCCCAAGATATCAATATAATTTCTCTTATAAAATTGCACATCTGGATATCTTTACGTAATTTATCACTTCGGAACTAAATAAAATATAGGTTTATTAGTCTTTAACAAAATAAATAAAAAATTACTTTTTTTATTAAGAGGCTTGTATACACATATAAAAATAAAGTGTTCAACTGGCGTTCACATTGAACCCTTGAGCACTTAAACCTGAACATCAGGGTTGCCTATGACGCTTTGGACACTTTTAAAGTGTTCAAATTTACTGTTGCAACAACATGAACTCTTCAAACTATCCAAATTCTCCGCGTCAAACACTAAAACGTGTACAACGCAGCGCAATGCCGTTGATATGTGCACGCCAGTTAAACGCTTAATTTATCAGTGTACAAAACAATTCGTAAAATAACGATGTTTTCATTTGCTTAAAATATACGGTTCCGTAATATACATTTTTTTGAAGAAAAATGCGTAAAATCACCATAAATTTTTAAAACAGTTTAACCTCAAAGAAAATTTGGTGTGCTGGCTGGTAAAAGGACGAATAGAGTAAAAAGTACGGGGCCTCCTGTGGTCTCAGGGCCACTATTTGTTTTCAGTGGGTGTGGAGTGAAGGTAGCGAGGAGCGAGGCGAGGCGGCCGCAGCCTGTCAACGAGTTGGCCCGGGGGCCCGGGGGCGTCGGGCCGCCCGCCACAATCGCTTTTAGGAGCGACGCAGCAGCACCCTACTCGTGAAGTGCGGGACGTGGCGGGGGCGGGGCGGGCGTCGCCACCTGGCGCTCGACCGCACGACAGCCAACGACCATCGGCAGGGCAAAGTGTTGTAGCCTCACTGTACTGTCAGTGGGCCCCTATATCACACCGCGGGACTAGCCAGAGGGCGGCTGCCCGGAGGCGTGTCGGAATGGCAACCGGCAGCCCCTGGCGCGGTCTCACAAGTTGACTGACGTACTCGGTGCTCGGCTACGGCTGCCGCGCAACTCAACGGGCTCTACCTCGCGTCGCTCTGTGGTCCTGGAGGGAAACTAAACTTCACTGAAGCTATTGATCGTTCTGTGCTAAACCCAGTCCGCGTGCTACCATTTTAAATGGCACTGTTCAAAAATAAATACACTGTGATTTGAAGGTTTGCAGTGTTAGTTTTGTGACCGCGAGACTGCGGGATCGCCCGTGGGTATGTCCTTCACCCACTTGTATCGGCTGACCACGCTGACACAACACATTGAATTAATAACATCTCATTAACTCCCTCTGCCCTGTAAATTTAGAGTTGTGTGTTTGATGAGAGGGGATAATTAAATGCCGCCCCTTTGCCCAGAGCAACCTGATTTTATTGAAACTAGTCCTCATTATTGCCCGCCTCATACATGCATGCCCATTGAATACCTATAAACAGACCACTTGCCACGGAATGGTCTCGTACAAGCAGCAGTACAATGCGCAGCCCCTGTCCACCCACGGCTTCAGAGCGAGCTGAGCTGCCGTTCCGGGAGGGTTCTCACCCGGACAATAAGACGCGAGAGGTTTGATCTGACCGCCGGCCCCCAGCCCAGACCTGAGCTTTGTGCCGGTGGCCCTGCCGCCGCCCGAGATCCACTATTCATTAGGATCCCCGCGTGGACAAACCATCCGGGGACCAGTTAGGGCCCAAAGGGGAGGGACGCCTCAGCTCATCAGCGCACAGGCCTTGATTGGCGTGCGGATTGACTACCGTGCTTGTCGAGGAAGGTACACAGTAAGTGATTGTTTTGGGCCGCACCGACACCCCGCAGGTTATCGTGCCGTTTGACCAGAAAGGCGTTATAAAGCATTGTTCTTCCTCTAAAAACGGATGATTGTATCCATCAACAGTGTGGGTATTCTACGAGAATATGTCTTTGAAAGACAAAACATATGTCCGATCTTTTCGTAGAGCTATAGATTGCGGAATTTCAGTGAACGCTATGAATATCAAAAAGGTTGAAACCACCTTCTAGTAGCAGAGAAATTGACATGTGCATGAGAATGTGTTGGCTATTTTAATTCATATCATGATTTCCTTTTACTTGTAACTCTTTTAGTCCCCCCTCCCTTAAGGAATGGGGCAGTTCGTTTTAATAATTTAAAAAAACGTGACATATGTAATTTTGCGCCCTGTGAAAATTTTAAATTTTAATGGGAATCATCCTCTATTCCCATTAAGGAGTGGGAACTGAACACGTAGTTTATCATCCTTGGCGCAAAAGTACCTCGCAAAACTCTCTGCACTGCAATCCCGCCCATGGAGTTTGGTTCATTCATGGAACGATAGCTCGAGCCACCACTGCTGGACGGAAATGACCTAAATAGTGAATTATGTGTGTCAGTCCTCCGCGTAGCTCAATTCAAGACGTCATTAATGTGTCATTGTGCTCTGCATTGTGGGGATGGGGAAAGAAAGTACGACCCTACCCCTTGCTTCGCCTTGCTCCCAGCGAGGCTCCCAGCAGCCTCACATTCCCGGAGCGTCCGCGCCGTTTATTATTTGATTATTATTCCAGTCCTTGCCCATCCCTGCCGCCCACTGGAGTAGCAATAAACTATGGTGATTAATCTAATATTAAAACCGAATAAAAATAAGAATTCTGTTCTACTGGCCGCGTAAGAAAAACCATCTCCGTACCGGGTGTTGAATAAAAGAAAAAGACACAGGTGCGGGTGGGTTTGCCTACCCAAGGGGCTATGGCGCCTTACGGGCAGATCGGGTAGGCAAACCCGCCAGCACCTGTGTCTTTTATGCAACACCCGGTACATCCTGCACTGTTTAAAGTAACCTACGGAATATACTACTACTTAGTTAACCGAATAGATCGTGATCTTTCTTTGGTGACTGCGGGAAAACAACTGGACATTCAGTAATCAATACTAGGTAAATGCCTTTTTTAAGTTTTAGCAAGATAGTTAACCACTTCGGTTGGAACGCGCATGGCAAACTACCAGAAATTTGCTATTTTGTGGAGAAGGTTTATTAGGTAACTTGTTTTGCATGTTCCTAGCCCAAAGAGTCCACCACAGTGGTATTTAAAAAAGACATTTGTTGGCAATTAAGACTAACGAACAACTTCGCTACAACGAAGGGAAGCCGCCTCGTCTCAGGTTTCGTGGACCGTTGGGGTTTGTAGAGCCGGCTTGTAGCTAGCGTTATGCTGCATTGAAAAAATACCACATTTAACATACACCATTTTCTATACTATTCACACTTTCTAACAATACGGCTTTGTTTTCGTTTAATTTGGGTATTTTTGGCATTCGCATTCCTATCTGTAGTTTTATTTCATTCATCAGGGACAGGCAATGAGTGATACACACTAAACCCCTTTTCCTTTGGCTGAGGAGAATTGCGCAGAGCTTGAAGATTTTCACTCAGCCGCATTAGTTTCTATACAATTCCATAAAATTCCGCATGTAGATGCACAACAGAATGCATAAGGGTTTAACACTCATTGGCTGCTCCTGACCCTTCGTCCTTCGTGTCGGTGCCAGCTGTAAAATAGAAAAAACAAACAAACTTGTAAGCGTTTCAGGAAATATTTCATGGTGTATGTTGCAAAATTACAATCTGAAATTGTATGCTCAATTGTTCGATCAAAAACGGGTCGTCGTAAATTTGCAACATATTTTGTAACTCAGAGACAAAATGTTTTGTAAAATTTTCAGAGCGGAGGCGTTTGCGGAATTACTTACTCCTCCCTCTCGGCCTCTATGCCCTTAACCCCGTTAGCAAGGGGAAAGGGCTGGTGGGCTGGTGACAAGCCGATGACCCTGTCGCCTCAATGTGGTCCTTATACTGCTGATCGTGTGTGTGATACCCCCCTCTCTCTCTCTCTCTCTTTCTCTCGTCCCCTGGACACACCACCCGGCGGGCCTCCGTTCCGTGCCCCGGCGGGACTGACGGTCTCGGCTTGTACACACAGCGCCCAGGAGGCGCCTGCGGAGTCGTGGATAGCCTACCACGAGCACATGAGAGCTGATGCGTGGCCTACCCACAAGGCGATACAGGTGAGAGCCTTTTAATCCCTGACGTGCACTCGGAAACGAAACGAAAAAAACTTAATGCGCCTTTACTATTGTTTAGTTGGTTTCCTCGCTGTAAAAATTCAATCGTAAGTAATTTCTCTTCGCCCCTCATCTTCTCAAACCAATTCATTTTAGCACATTTTCGGATAAAACACCATTTTAAAGATAGGCCTATCAAAAATTACATTGAGTTTGTCGACTTTTATTCCAGGTTTCGATTTCCTGTGTTTTGCCACTGTGAACTCTTTTTTTCTGTGGCCTCAAAATGGACACTTTGCGCCGGTACAGCCGCATCAAACTGGGCGTGGCTGTCATCTAGAAGCATTGCGGGGTGGGGCTGGGCGGGCGGGGTGGGCTGGGCCGCGGAATAGGCGACATAAATCTCGTCTCGTGTCCGGCCAGGTACACGTTTGTTGTGTGTCCCTTTGACTGACCGCCGGTCCGGGCCGGGTCTCTGGGCTTCCCTTCCGACGGTCCCCCCGGAAGTGTGCTCAGCCACGGTAAACCCTTCACTGCTGATGGCGCCCTCCTGTCGGCCGGGGTGGAGCTGGAGCCCTGGGCTCTCGCCGCTGCAGCCACGCAGCCCGCCGGACTGTCAGGCGCCCCACTACCTTCCAGTAGCTGGGTCCTCAGCGACCGGAGGGAGAGGCGCCCTGACGAGGGAGAGGCTCCTGCGTCACGCACGGACTAAGCACAATGTGTGGTGCGTTTCACTGTTTGAAAAAGTGTTCACATACACTCTTAGATTCTTTCAAAGAAAATCCTTGTATTTCAAAGAATTTTGTGCAACCGTAAGCCAAATTTTATTTGCTATGCAAAGAAAAATCATTGTAATACAAAGAAAACTTTTGTGTAATACAAGGAAATTTTATGTATATTACGGTTGCACCGAATTCTTTGCATTATACGAACAAATTCTTCGTAAAAGATTTAGAGTGTAGTTGGGTGCACAAATTTTAAAACTTATTGTTTAGAGCATGGAGGTAACGATTATCAGCTGAGTCAGCGACCTCATTTTTAAAAAAATCATAATTGATTTACGTAGTCTTTTGGGGCGGCTACATCGTTGATACGATTGGGCTGATACTCTGCACAGAACTCGGTCTAACTAAGTAGCAAAACTCCATCAAAATGAGTTCTCCTGATAATTTTTCAGAGAGAAAAAAAAGGCTATTTCGGGACCTCCACGGCGCAAAGGCCAGCAGGCAGCGGCGGGGAACCCACCGCGACGGCGTAGGGTGAGGTCATAAACCGAGCGCGCACTGCAAAGTGCATAAGTTTGAGGCGTCCGCCCAGCCCCGCCTCGCCTCGCCCCGCCCGCCCCACTCCACCCCACCCCTCTACGGGCCCCCGCGCTTGTTCCACCTCGCCAGGCTCGTGCGGGCGGCGCGTCCAATTTCAGTCTGGAGCCGCCCCGCCCCGCTACGCACCGCACACTGACGCGGCGGAGGAAAAATTGCGTGGCTCACCGTGGCGGAGGCTGCAGACTGCCATGAAGCATGAAGGGCGAAAAGTTGGGGCCAACATAGCCTGGACAGAGGAGAGAGGAGGGGGGGGGGGGGGGCTGCTTGCAACGCGGCGTCGTTGTGCTGGGATTCAACCTGGAGGGACACAGGGTTGGATTTAGTGGATTTAGTTTGGGCACCCCGTAGAAACCTTAGTGTCCGAATGATATTCAGCTTCAGCATGTTTAAAATTTGCTCTTCGCCCATCTGCAGGAATTCGAACAATGATTTGCTCAAACGCTCTGGGAATCTAAGTGTGAGAATGTCGCATACGAGATCGAATAAATTCTCATACTCTTATAGATGTGCGACAGAATTTTCGCTTGCAAAAGATGGTTATTCGCTGACTTGCAAGTGTGCGTATATTTTGCCTCACGTCTACAAGAGTATGAATTTATACGCCCTGCGGGTATGCAACATTTGCACACTTGGATTTTACGTCCCACATGTGGAATGTAATTTCTCCTTTTTTTTAAAAAATAGAGCAAAAACAAGAGCAACGGTATATAACTGTTTCTGTTTAGCCGACTCGTTTGCTTTTTTCGGCGGATGTAACCGAATCTTCAGGCTCTTTATTCAACATACAGGTATATATGGGGACTGAACCAACATAACATGATGCCTGCTGATGCGTTTGCGAAACTAACAAGGTCATTCAATGTGTATCCCCTCTCTCTCTTAGTGTTGACGAACAGGGCCCATCACGAGGCAATGGGGTGCACGAACGGCCTCGCAGGAGAGCTTCTAGACCGGTGATTATTTTTAATGTTTCCCTGACCGCGTAACCGGAAGATAATAGTGAGATACAGAATATTATCCCTCGCTATCGACCTGTCCAGGTGCACCTGTGTTCAGAACACGGCTTTGTGGAGTAGCCGAGATGGAGAAAAATTAATTAAGAGTTTCTCCCCGTAAGGTAATTAGGACAATGATTAAAAAAGAACACAAAGAAGCATAACAACGTGTATCTTCATGAGGAGTTTGGCAATGGGGCTGTCGTGTGGAACATCTTATGGTCGTTACGCAAACAGCGCTTTTGTTTGAACAAAGTGACGTGGCGTGTGGGCCTACTCTCCCTCAGGGAGTGGTTTCCTTAATCGGAAATTTAGTGTTTACTCGTCAATGGGATGTGCGTGCATCTCGTTTGCATGCGAAAAGCGCGGAGAGTGCGCCAAGAGCATGGAGCAGGAAATGGGGCTTGGCGTCTTAGCGTTGAAGGGTTTGCGTCGTTGACATGAAATTATGCATATCCTCTCCCTCCTGTACGGTTGAGTTGACTCCCAATCACGATCCACTTCTGCACCTCTTTTTAGGTCTCGTTGGAGGTACATATAAAACCCACTATGACTTGGGGCGCATTCTAATTCAGCGTGAAAGTTTAGTCAATTCTTTCAAGATGGCAGTAAACAGGAGCGTTAGCGTTCCGTTTGGTAAGTCTGAGTAGTCTGAGCTCCTTTTCGCTTTCTTAACCCCTTCTCCTTTCACAACCTATTCAGAGGCACTGGCTCCAGCGCGGCTCTCCTGACCTGTCGGCCATCTGTGATCGACGCGTAGGGTCCGCCCTCCCACGGCTTTTAATTAGCTCCACGGCAATGAAGAAAGTTTTTCGCTCGTTAGAGGAGACAGTCCCTCTTGATTCGGGGGTGGACCGGAGCGAGGAGGCTTCCGGTCTCTTCATTCCGAACTAAAGAGTTGGGCCGACGCGGTGGCATCCACTGCGTCCCTATAATCCGATTCGTAACGGACCCTCCTAATAGCCTATACTGCAAAAAAAATAATAAAAAATCAGACGGCATAACGAAACTCCGTTTGTGCCCTTTTCGAGTTAGAACATGAGAGTGTCGTTTCGTTTTCGAAACAAACTTCACCGTGATCAGAAATGGTTGTTTGTAGGCAGCAATTTCGCTACTTATTTTTTGAAATTTACATAAATTACTAACATAGTTTTGTCACAGCACAACAAAAACTTGTCCGGACCCACGGTAAAAACAATTGTTTTTTGACTTTATAATGTCTCGTTTTTTGAGGGAAAAGGGAGAACTTTGAGGAACTTCCAAATTTGAGGAATCTCCTCAAAAAGTGAGGAAAAATCCCACAGTAAGGAGACTTCCTCGAAATCTGAGGATATTTCCTCGAACTATAGTTCGAGGAAAAACTATAGTTCGAGTTCAAAAACTATAGTTCGAGGAGTTCGGAAACGATAAAGGTGCCGGTACTCTGTCAATTCAAATGTGTACATATTGTACACTTTAAATAATATGTGCAGGGTATTATGCTTTAATACACGTGTACATACCCTTGTATGCTGTGCAAATACTGCACACACAACCGTTAGTATACATGCCATGTACCGGGTGTTACTGTGAATACGAAGCAGTTTTGCGGGATTGCATACTTAATATGTCAGACGCACCGCAAGATCATGCAGCTCTTGTCAATTTTGAGAGATTCTGCGGCACTGTTTGACCCATCCGCTAAAAAGTGTCGCGCTCGACGAAGTATCTTCCATCCCCATTTCCGTCCCCGGTGGTCTATTTGTGTCTGCTGAAATAGAAAGAATGGTGGGGTTGGAGCTATAGTCTTGATGTGTGT
>NW_026267176.1:340846-345529 GCF_000697945.3 Frankliniella occidentalis
TTCACCTTTATGTGGTTTGCAAGTAACTGGAAGACATTAAGGCCAATCTGCGCACACGGAAAAAATCGCAAAGGTCCAATGTAAAATTATTGACTTCAAAAAGTGAAGTAGAACGAGCGGTTACGGAGAAATAAGCATTTCTTTGGAGGTGTCCCGAAACCCGCGTTTTGCAGATAGAACATTGTGTATTCGTCACTCTGCAGATAGGACATTATTGTGTATTCCGCACGCTGTAGATAGAACATTGTTGTTAGGACGCGTGGCTTTGTAATAAGTCTACGAAACATTTACTTTGCAGTTTCAAGGTGGTGCTTTGCTGCGTGTTTCATTGCTTTGCAATTCCAAAGCACCTCTTTATATTTAAAAAATAAATGCTTCGTAGTTACAACGCATGAAAATACTTCGCAGTTCTACAAAACCTTACCTTGCACGGATTTAACAGAGTTCTAGGTTAGGGCCTTGATTTGTTTCAGTTTGTAATACTTTCTTTTACGGCCTGGCCCAATTTCTAGCTGTAAAGCTAGACCGTAATTCGGACCTCTTCACCTTCTTTAAAATTTATTTTTATACATCATTTAAAATGCATTTTGATCCGGCATGAGAGGAAATCCAGGGGTTTTCGTCTGTCATTCGTCGTTCTGAAGCTGTGCAAGCTCTGCAAGCCCTCAAGGCGCCTGATTGGTAGGCAACATCTTGCCTGCAGCGCAAGCGTGTGCTGCGGGTTGGCCTAGCCTCAGTCCCGCAGGCGTCATGCTCTCGTAAGGAATACGGGCGGTCCCTTACGACCTATTTTATTTACTTTGAAGCTCAGACATTAATACAGCAGAAGCCTTGTAGGGTGATACACAACTTTTTGAGGTGTTACTCCACTAGTGCCTCTGTAAAGGCACTGATGTAAGAGCACAAAAATCGCTCCTTTGAAGGGAACTAGCTCCTATTTCAAGAGGCACTATGCCACTTACGTAATTAAAATGTATTGGGAAAGGATGTTTTTCTGTGATGTCCAGGCGGTAAAATGAAATTAGTCTAGGCCGCATCGCAAAAGATGGTACCTGAAATCTGAAATACGGTTCCAGAACGTAAAATTGGATACGGTGAAGACCTGGCACAAATTGATAGGCCATCGTGTATATACGAATTTACTGTTTTGTTTTTGTTTTTTTCACGGAGCAGATGGACCAGCACCACCCCGAATGGAATTCCGATACGGGCCTACACTATAGGGAGGGGCTGGTGTGGCGGGGCCGGCTGGGCCGGCGGGGTAGGGGCACTCTCCATCATTTCATCACAAGTCACCCGATACGGCTCGCTCTCACCTTGTCCTCCGGAGCGCACCCTCTCTCCACTGTCGCCCTCGCCTCCGCGAGCCCAGGGCGAGCCTCCTGGGCACTTTGGTGCCGCCCACCGCTCACTATAGCGCTAAGCGCATCCAATCTCGTTACATAATGGTATCCGAGGCCACGTCGTTCGAAAGTTTGACAGATGGACTCTCAGAAATTTTCTTGCAAGGCAACACTGCCATGCCATCTGCATTGGAACAAACAAAAAATCCAGCGGGCAGATTTCTCCCCAGACAACCGCCCTGAATACTAGCTCGTCTCCTTTTTATCGAGCTCGATTCGCCATTCTGTAAATCACACCAGCCGACCCGTCGCGCTCGGCACGTCGCTGCTAAACGCCTAGAGCACTGCTGCTCCTCCCGAGGCGCGCCGCCGAATTAAGCTGCTCAACAGTCCTGCTGGCGGGCCTGCTGGCGAGCCTGCGGGCCGTCCGGAAGATACATGCCGGGGCATTGCAATGAGCCGAAGCCCAGAGCCTGCGCGGCTGGCCGGAGAAACAGGCGGAGAATAAAATTAACTCAAAAATGGATGGTGGGGCTGCAAGGCGGGGGTGGAGGAGGCCGGGTCTGGGAAGCGCCTACGAGGCCAATTTGCCTCCAGTCAGCTCAGCAGGGTCCTTGGTGTCGGCCGGAGCGGAGGCTGGAGCCCCAGCTAAGGGCGGGGTTGGGGACTGTTCTAGTCGGGCCGCGGCACGGGCCTAGGTGCAGAGAGGACCGGACGACAGGCAGGCACGCTGCTCGCAGGCACCGACCGCTGCGCTGGCTACTTTCATCTTCTTTCAAAACGCCCTCGCCCCACCGGCCGCCCTGCCCCGACCCGCTCAGCTCCCGCCACGCCCAACCACGCCTCGCTGCCGGCAAATTGCCTCAGCCCTCGTCGTTAAAACACCATTCTGCAGGCCAGACACGGCCCGGGAAATGGAAGGGCAGCCATGAGGTGGGCGGGCATCGGCAGCGCCCGGCAGCGCCCCGGAGGGGTAGCAGCTCCACGCGGTGTGGTGGTGGTGGCGGTGGTGGCTCCTTTTGTGGGGAGCCCTGAGTCAGTGACTCTTGACTAAACTGCAGGGAACACCTTTGAGCTACGTTTTCATGGTGGTGCATAATGGGTACGCAACCTGTACACCCTTACATCTACTTTAATTATATCACTATTTTACACACACACACACACACACACACACACACACACACACGCCCTCCTCAGTGGCGACTCTCACTAAATGTATGTCCCACAGTTTTACTATCGCGCATTTTCGTTAGTTAGCTACGTCCGAACTTGAGCCGGTAGTCGATTGCATAATTCATGTATTAGCTGTCACAGTCAATGATTTGTTGCGACCGACAACGAACGGTTTGTTTTTTAATGTTTTCGTGTTGCTGTTGACTGTGTTAGAACGTGTTATTGCCTGGGTACCCCTAAACGAGCTTGTGGTTTTAGATGTTGTCTTTTATATCACTGGAAAAAGAAAGGTGCTATCTAATGCCTTTTAAAGGCGTTAGTGAAATAGTGCCTCTAGAAAGGTGCTACTGCCTCCCGAAGGTGCTACTTTTGGCATGAATCGTGCCTCTACAAAGGCACTAGTGGAGTAGCGCCCGTAAAAATTCAATAGCACCCTAAAAAGGGTGCTATATAACACCTTTGTTTTCCAGTGATGTACAGCTTAAAATGTATCCTTTGTGTGCCATTGTTTGCAGTGTCAAGCGTGTCACCGCCGTCCGCAAGGCTGCGCCCCTATTTGAACAGTCCGTAACGAGCCGTGCGGGTCGCCCCTCAGCCTCAGCTGCCCCCGCAGGATGGTGGTTCACGGCGTAACGCGAAAGTGAGTGCTCTCTTTTCTTCACCCTGGTGTTGAGGGGGGAAATGGAGTGACATTATTTCTAGGAAAGGTCCCAGAGAGGCCATTTCCCTCTTTGCCTGACCTTCCTACTTTCCCTCTTATTCGATTAGTGCCTCACAATGTACCCCGCTGTCTTCTCTTGCCTTCTTTGACTCTCTTTGATTCCGGCGGCAGCGGCTGGCAGCCGAGCTGCTTTATGCAGGACGCTGTTCCTTTTCACTCAATTGGAATGGCAGGGCGGCGGCGCCGTCGAGCCTCGCTCCAGCGGCCCCGCGCCAGCAGCCCTGCCTCCTCTTATTCTTTTTTATTCGCATGAAAGGAAGTGAAATTGTCATAGAATGGTGGTTCTTTATCAACAAGTGCCTTGGTCGTGTTGCGCCCGACACCTCGACCACTGCCACGTTCCTACTGTACTTCCGCTCAGCTTGAGGTTTCCTCCTCTCGTCCCACTGGGGGTTAGGGGAGGCCAGCTCTGCCGGCTTTATTTCAGTGTTGGGATATCCACCTGGACGACCCCCCTTCCTCCTCCTTCCATCCGGTCCCCGCCCCTCGAGAATTGTCCTCCCCTACAGCCCCCGCCATACAGGACCGTGCCCCGACAGCACCTCCAGGGGGCCTCTACTCCGGGCAGGGCGGTACTAGTTGCGCTCGTTATCACTGTTATTCAAACGCGGTAACGTCACGCTCAATCAAATGTGAATTGAGTCGCACACGCTGGAACGTGACTTTCCTTTGCTTCGGTCTCCCCTCTCATAGGAATTCATTCCTTGCGATAAGCAGTTACTAGTAATGCAAACTATATCCTTCTTTGCTTATTGAACACTCTTCGTAACTTTTCAAATAATGTAGCTTGTATACAAACCTTTAAAGTCCATTACATTGCGCATGTCTAGTTTCCACGAAAATATTGTAGGGTCTGTGACGGGAGCTGTCCCGACGCAGGCCGCTCCTGCGCGTGCTCGGGTGTTGGCAGGCACTCCCCAGTCCGAGCACGTCTTGCCACAAAGTCCAGCGAAAGCCCTCGGATTAATTTAAAGCGTTCTGCCAGTGTGCCGCCCCTTTAGGCTGGGTGATGGTGCTAAGTAGAGCAACAGTTAACCACCTAACCTGCATTTCTAATGAGCGCATCTCGTCTCACTAGTCTGTCTCAGTCTCTCAGCCTCTCGCTTTCACTCTAAAAAAATGAAAAACGTCTAATCGTCAGATGGAACTTACTCTTCACAAATGTTGCGTCTATTTCCTTAAAGCCAAACATAAAGTGAAAGTTCCAAAAATTCCTCATTTCGCCCACAACTTCTAAGGCAGATTGCTCCCAAGATAGTGTGTGCCAGGCTGTGCGGTCAGTCTAAAGGCGCTCGCGTCAGCTTGACCGTAGCTATCCGTTGGGGAAAATCCCTCCGCAGCAGCTGTGAGTGGTTTCCTCGTTCCGCCCGCTCTCTGGACCCTCCCGCCCTCTGGGACCGGACATGTGGGAATATATCCGGCTTGGTTGCAAGTTACCCCCCC
>NW_026267176.1:349569-350107 GCF_000697945.3 Frankliniella occidentalis
CTCAACAGTCCTGCTGGCGGGCCTGCTGGCGAGCCCCCACGGGTCGCGCGATCATCGCACACAGTTGGACAAACAGACTGAAGTGCCGCATACGGTCAGACTGTATACTGATAAAGTTGTGCAAAGCTGCAAAGCTTTAGATCCTTTCGACGCGTCCTAACAACAATGTTCTATCTACAGAGTGCGGAATACACATGTTCTATCTGCAGCATGCGGAATACACAATGTCCTATCTGCAAAGTGTCGAATACACAATGTTCTATCTGCAAAAAGGGGTTGCGGGTGCAGACAGACAGACAGAAAAAGTTTTTTCCGACCAGACGAAGACGAAGTAATAGGCTTCGCTAATCGCCCAGCAACACTCTCGACGCATTGACAAATATGACAAATATAAAAATAGCAAACGATATGTGAAGAGTTAGCTGAAAATATCTTTGAGCGATAATTTTTCAGCAACCCGGCCGAACGACTTCTGCAATATTGGTGACTTTTTATATTACTGATTTATTCTCTGGTGACGTTGCGCTTTCCTCTTTTT
>NW_026267176.1:353427-356638 GCF_000697945.3 Frankliniella occidentalis
TTTTGTGATGAGTTGTCGCATTTGACTCCTCGTCGAGGGGACCCAATACCAACCGCCACTACTGCTTGTAAGGCGCAAGAGCAGGACAGAAAAGGGCTAACGCCAAGTAGTGGGTGATCCTCCTACTTCTGAGGTGTTCAGGCAGAGTTCAAGTGACTCACTTCACGCACAGCACTGCGGAGCGGAGATCTACGTAATGCTTTCAAATACCTCCATACGTAATACCTCAAAGTTCCCCAGAATTATTCGCTGTAACTTTTCGTTATTCTTCACCATTTCTGATAATTCCTATTACATCTTCATTTATTTTCGCGTCCTAGCAACAATGTTCTATCTACGGAGCGTCGTTTTCAAAATGTCCTATCTACGAAGCGTCGTTTTCACAATGTTCTATCTGCTTAAGAAAATCATAGCAGATAGGACATTGTGAAAACGACCCTTCGTAGATAGGACATTTTGAAAACGACGCTCCGTAGATAGAACATTGTTGTTAGGACGTGTCAAGGACCCTGAACCGATGCTGCTACAATTTGAACGCGCTGGGGTGATTCTCTCACACCTATGTACATTTTGAGGGCGGTGAAGCTGATAATAAGGTAACATGAAATAAAAAATGCGAGAGGCAGAAGGTTAGCTACCTTAAACCAACGATCGGCTTTATTTTAGGATTTCGGGGTGGGTCGCCCCTCCACGGTGTAGAGGGGGGGGGGGGGGGTCGAGGCGTGGTTGAGTGGCCACACCGGGACAGTATTAAATTAGTCCGACGACACGCCTTACAGCCCCGGGAGGGGCCTTGGAGGGCCGGGGCTCAGCAGTGGGCCCCGCGCCTCCCCGCGTCCGAGAAGCACTGCGATAAGACTTGGCTCGGGGGCTGGGACGGGCCCTGGACCCTGTGCTGCCCGCGCACCCAAAGCCAAAGGGCTTGTAGTGTAAGGGGTGATAGCGGGGGCGCGAGGTGTGCCGCAGCAGGGCGCGTTGGAAGTCCGCCCCCCCCCCCTAGCTTTAGCCAACCATGCCATTGTTGGCGGGACGATCGCCGTATCATCGCGCACACACTCTCACACTCACACACTCAGACACACACCACACCCACCAGTCTCTTCAATCTCCGTTCCTTTGAACTATTCTTGATTGTGTGAAAATTGGTCCACTCACCAGACGCAAGGAATTTCTCCACAAGCTTACATTATTACATGCTTGTTTTTAACGCCAAGTAGTTTTAAATGAAAGTCACTTGCCCAATGTCAATAAATAACGGTAGGCTAGAGATAGGCGAACACGTCAGTTCGAATTTTACCGGACTCAAACAAATTTGGTCTAAAATTCTTCGAACTAACACTAACAACCATTTTTTCTTCGAACGAACCGATCCGAACACGAACAATTATTACATATATTTTGTCGTTATGAGTTATAAAAGCTATCCATACTGGTTTACAATACTTTCATTAACGTTTAAAATTGTAGTTTAAACAGCCACTGCCCCCTTAATTACTCACATACAGGGAGGGTGATCCGCACCGTCCTGTTTTAATGCTTATGGTGTACCGGATTCACGCGTGCGAGCGGGCTTGCCTACCATCGCTGGCCAGGACGCCTTACGGCGCCGTGCGAGTATGCAACCCGTCCGCACGCGTGAATCCGGTACAGTATAAGCATTAAAAAAGGACGGCGCGGATCACCCACCCTGTATATGACGCGTATTTATGAAACATATTGCAATTATGCTCGCTTACGAACTTATGTTCGAGTAGTACTAGAGCATTTCGAATCCGAACACCTCATGTTCCTGTTCGAGCGATCCCGACCAGCTCGATGTTCGAGTTATTCGATCGAATGCGAACATGTTCACCCATCTCTACGGTCATTAAAAAATTACGGTACACTCTTTAACTGTTGAAAAATAACGTGAATCCAGTACAGTACCCCCCAATCCAAGCAACACAAGCTCGCCCATTTTTATCCTCAATTTACGACACTACGCTCCCCAGTGGCGTTCTACCCCTTTCTTTTTATTCCCTGTTCCACACCATCACATCCCTCTCTTTTTAGCGCAATATCCCCCCTCTCTTCCGCCATACCCCTTTTCTTTCTGTTTCCTAAACCTTCTGTGGAATGACCAACCAGCCACACACAGCTTGTGCCCAATCACTCGTCAGGTGGAAGAACGGAGCTTCTAGTTATAATGCAATAGTGAGATTAAGCGAAATAGTTGACTCATCCCTATCATACGATTCCCTGTTCTTTTTACCCGTCAGTGTACATGGCATGATTGCCTATTTATCTGCAATCATTAATGATCACATTTAGGTTTTTGGCTTATATTTCCTTTTAGATGGACAACATTAGAAAGTGGATAGCATTCCCAGATTCCTCGTGAAAAGAGCTTTTATACGAGCTACTATGTGCCACCGTCCGATTCGACGGGCGCGAGGTATGATATGATGGCATGTCCCCGTGGGAATGTTACGGCCGGGAAACTCGCTGATACTCGCGTTTGCGATTGCCAAAACATTGCATTGTGCATCAGACGAGAATGAGGGCTGCCTGTCGTCTGTCGTCGTCTTCTGGGACGGCGTTCTAGCGGCGCGGCGTACGCTTGCTTAATGCCGGTCGGAGTCAAAAGAAAGTCTCCTGAGGTACGCTGCATCGAGCCAACTAAATAGTTGCCTTATACTCCCCGTTTTCTGTTGGTTTGCGCTCCCCACGCCACTTCCGTACGCTACTGATTTTCAGGTGTAATCCGTCTGTGAAGAATTTATTAGAATCGAATATGCTTTATCGGCCACGCGTTTGTACTATCAGGCAAAAGCCACAGACCAACTTGAATCAGGCCACAGCTAATTCTCTGTTGCTGGACTTGAGTGACACCCCCACCCACCCCTTACCCGCTCGCTGTTGCTAGTCGCTAGTCGCTCGACTAGGATGTCGCGAGCGCGCCGGGGCGTGCCCTTTCGCGGTTGCTCCCAACTTGAATTTGTATTCAAATTGCGATCCAAAGCTGTAGGGGTGGCGAGCAAGTTTTGTCGCGTCGTGTTGGCAACCAGCAGTGTGCCTCGCGGCGACTGGTCGTGGCTCTCTAATGTTACAAATACATAGTTTGGGATATAAACACAACGCAAAGAAGTTTATCTGCTAATATTTGCCTTGCTCGGGTATATTCGGTTTTCAAGTTTCTCACAAACCTCTCTCCTCCGCATCCCCCTCCCCT
>NW_026267176.1:360733-366481 GCF_000697945.3 Frankliniella occidentalis
CTCTCTTTCTCTTCCCCCTCGTCCCCTACTTTTCTGTCACACTACTTTGTGCTTCCCCATATCGCTTTTCATTGCGTGCTTTTGCATACAATTTCAATTATTTTGTCAGTTTGTGATGGTTTGTCACGTTCGCCGTTTACGACTAGGTCGCAACGTTGTTGCTGGAAATTCGAAATGCGTATGTCTGGCGGGCCATGCGGGGCCTCTTTCTCCTCACCTCCAACAAAACCCTCCCCTTCCCGGCACCTCCCACGACCCGCACTTCCCCACAACACGCACACAACTTGTCTAGGGCAGGCTTGCATTTTGTAAACATTACATTACGGGGAGGCACTTCTGGTCCCGTTGCGGACACGGCAAATTGCAAAGGAGCACCAGGAGGCTATGCTCCACCCTTCTCTCCACTCCACCTTCTAACACGCTGCAAGACAAGGGTATACACTGCGAGTCAAACTACTGGCAAATACTGAAACCCAACTCAAACGTTGTGGGTTCTAATCCCCTGAATCCCCGGTCTTATCCTGGACATTTTCTTTTATCGTGCCACTGTAGGGTTGGAGGTTGACTTAAGGTTGGTTAAAAATAAATTCTAACGGTGGTTCACTGTGTAAATTTCGGATTGTTAAAATGGTTACCCGTCCGGTTTTGAGAAACCCGATCGGATAAAACCCGGCGGGGATCAGCCAAATTCCGATCGGGTACAAACCCGGCAGGGTACTAAACCGGGTCCAGGGTCCCGGGTTTTGCAGCTGGGCTGTAAACCCACTTTACCCCCTTATAAATTTTAATTTGTAAGATTCTCTATAATCATTATGCCACATGCCACTTAGTTGTGAGCCTCTTATAGTATGCCATAAAATTGTGGATTTGTGCAAAAATTGCAAGTGTCCTACAAGATGCCACACTCCTTTTTCCCCTTGAATTTCACACCTTGATATAATATGATGAGTCTCTTATATTGCATAGAGATTTTGGAGTAATTAAAAGCAGACATGTAAAAAATTCTAATGCAGTACAAAAAAAAAACACTTAAGTACGGCCATAAATAATATTTTGGTCCCATTTCATTTTTTATCTACGTACTTATTTGTATTCTTGCACTGTTTGAAATAGAACATTCATTTGCCAAGACTTCTCAACGAGTGCCAGCAATGCCTCCACCCTGGTGCGAAACGTTAAGCCGGGCTACTGAAGTTTATCCCCACATCCTGATAAGACTGTACTCCTGCGTTCAATCGTATTCCACAAACTTTCTCGTTTAGTTGTTAAGAAAGAGGAAGCAGCGACGACGGCAAATAACTAAAGAACTTTTTGTTCATATAAAATAGCGCGTCATTCATGATGGCAATTGGCATTCTATAGACAAAAAATAAATAAAACAATAGCATTCTAGAGAAGATAATACATCAGGAGAATTAAAGTTTCCACTACTGCACCAATGCTAAAAGTAGTGCTAAATCCAGCTCCTTTTGTCACTAGAGCATTAGAATATCTGTTTTTGGTGTGTATTTTGGAGTGGGACGGCGCCGGGCCATCCAGTGCACCCGAGCTGTAGGGCCCTTAAGCTTCCCTGCTCTGCCCCTAGGTAAGGCGGTGGACTTGCAGTGGACTAGAACTATGAAGTTTATGACCCGGTGCCCAGCTTGCAACGAGGACTCTTCTTCAAGAGAGAAATAACTAGGGGTGTTTTGCTGTCTCTCAATTGACATTTCCTGGTACAGTGCACGCAAAATAAATAATGATAAAAAAGATTGGCCTTCAGAGCTAACCAATTAGCTTATTCCATCATAGCTATAATAAGGGGCTTTTATCTCCCAAACTGGATTTTAGTTACATTTGTCAATAAAATCAGTTTCTGATCCACTGTAGGTGTAGGGATGGAACCTGAGGGTATATTTCTCAACACAAGGGATGGCTTAACACATTAACAATATCAGAATGCTATGAACTTCACTCTAAAGAGGTAAGTGTGTACTTCTATTTTCATAGGATGTCTTCTTTTAAAGTTTACGCGCACGATTTCTCCGGAGATAGTGGTCATAAAAAAACTGTTTAATAGCTTGTTTCTTTTACTTCATCAAGGACTACAGATTGGCACAGGGGTTTTACTGAATTTTTAAAAATAAAAATTATCCTCTATCTGGAGTACTTTTTTTCCAAAACAACCTATTACGTATAATTCTTATTTTTCATAATCTAGCAAAACCCCTGTGTCAGTTCAGTTTGTAGTCCTTAATGAACTGAAACAAACAAGCTATTGACCAAATTATGACTCAGATTGAGTGAGAGTCAGCTGTCTCGCTCTCAGGAGAGCGAGATTTTTTGTCTCACTGATCTTGCTCTCCCGAGAGCAAGATGCAGATAGAAACAGATTGATTTCAAATAGAAACAGTAAAATACAGACAGACACGTTGAACAGCCTACACATTTCCCTCAATTGTTCGTGCGGTTAGCAACAGCTCAAGAAGCTGCAAAAATCAGCCTCCGCGTACAGCATCGCCTTCTCCTCTTTCGCCCGCCTCACGTGGGGAGGGGGCAGCAGTGGATCAGCAGCGCCTGGCCTGCCCAAACGCGCCAACCACAAACCCACACTTGCAAGCGCCAGCTCTGGGTTCATTCTGGTAGAGACATTCTTGGGCATCTCTAAACATGGAAGTAGTCTTAGTTTAATTGACTACACGTTCGCCTTTTCTGTTAAACGCGGTGCCCTTGTTTGGCCACAAAGACTGGGTTCTAGTGTTCTACTGTAAACCGTTTATGGACCATCGTTCATCTCACCCATCGCACGAGCCTTCCTCCTCACCCCTTCCCTACTCTACATAGTTGGTTCCTCCTTTCGCGATCTCGTTACACGCGCCTGAAACTTAGCCCTTTGTTTCTTTGTGTCCATGTAACCTTGTCACTCTGTCGTACGGTTCATACATACCTACACGCATGCGCGCGCGCGCCTACACACAGACAGACACGCGCGCGCGCGTGCGCACCCTTACGCACACACACTTACACCCGAACACACACGCACACAGGCACACCCGCACGCGCGCTACTACGCCTGGCTGGCGACCCGCCGCGGCCCCTTTTGTTTGTGCGCGGCCGTCACATGAAGAGGCGAGTGAAACGGCGCCGCGGGGATGTTGTCAAGAGTGTGGTAGATATTGGACGAGGTTCGAGCTGTGTATGTGTAACGTGCAAACACTTCTTGGTAAATACGTTCTATTTTGTGCTTCTTAAACAACGATAACGCTAGAAATTGAAGTTAAATATTTTGATTGTTTTATTTCTGTGTTTTGTGCTGCTTGGGTTTTAGCATACTATGTAAAACAATCTTGAATTATTTTATTTACAATTTCCAAAAAATTCTTCAATTCAATTTTGTTATATTACTAATGAAATATTTTTATTTTAGGTAGTATCCTAAAACTCCTGTGTCATTTTATAGTCCTTGCGGTTCTGATTCAGGAAAACCTTGCGGATTTTTAAACCAAAATTTGTCGGAGAAATGTTGCGCGCAAGCTTCTAAAATAGACAACCGCTTTTCTGTGTAGGTTCAGGCTGCCAAGACCATGAAAATGTGTCCGGAGGTACATTCTGATATTGTTTCTTTGTTAAATGAGATGCAGTGAAACAAAATTCACTCACTTATTGGTAATGGTCAAGTAACGAAGGCCCCAAATTATTATTTTTTTCTGAAAAATGTCAAAATGGTCAGCTTAAAGATCAACACCCCTTAAGGAAGACAAGACAGCAGAACTGCAGAATAGCAGAACCGCAGGACAGCAGATGCATTTTAGACTAATACTTACTAGTTTGATTATAATTCTGCATGCAGATGAGTATTTAAGAGTAAAATCACCAGTTCCAACATCTATCTCATTTTGTCTGTCGAACACAGAGATCGTGAACTGAGTATCTTAACCCTACTTTCAGGAATAACTATAAATCACGATCCATTGGGTGTATTAAGATCGACGAGGTCGGAGGAAAATTGGTCGGACAATCTAGCTGCACCGGATCCATTGGACTGTTAGTGATACCAGATGTTTCTGTAAGCCTTTTCTTGATATTTTAACCGATTTTCATACGAACAGTTCAAACACTGTGACGTGTAACGTTGCAATTAAAAGATTTCGACTCATGTAACATTTGGTATAAATACTGTACACTGTTAGTGAAATACTGCGACATCACATTCAATATAATGTGAATTGTGTCACATTCCTTGGAATACCATGTCTCATTCTTTATAAAGTGACAAACGTTCTCGCCTCGCCTTCTATGAACTAATCCCGTGAGGGCACAGCGATGCAAGCAGTGTATATCAGTCACTCGAAGTTCACCCTGTAGCGCCGCGCCGTCACAATCTTGGATAGCGGCCTGCGCGCTCAAAACTTCTGTTGTATCCGGCCGTGCTGTTCACGGACAATCATATATTCTATGAGGAAAAGTTGGGTGCCGTTGATTGGGCCTTGAACACACGCAGAATGCGAATACCGACGATAGATACCTTCCATAGCCACATCAAACATTTCTCCGTGAGCTTTCCGGTTTATTTCTGTGTATTAATAATGCGTTAAAGCTGAAGCTGAGCATGTTCACAGAACTTAGTACGCAAGCTATAAATAAAAATGCGCATCAGATCTTGGAGAGTATGGAGCTCGATTCAATACAAGTAAAGGAGTGACCAAATACGATGCAAATAGAGCGATATTGTGAATCCAATTTGACGACTCTTGGGAGAGCGATGTTAATTACATCTCTCGTTTGGAGTAACTTTCCGCGACATTTTTATTTACGAGGAAGACTCATTTTGAGTCATTTTTGCAAACGTCGCTCGTTTAGAGTCGTTTCTGCGACATTTTTTGTTAGGATGAAGACTCATGTTGAGTCATTTCGCAAAAATCGCTGTAACAGAGCAATGAAGCCTATACGTTGCTCTACTCGGAAAAGTAAGGTCACTCTACGTTTTACAGTGTTCCACTCTTCCCTCCTCTTTAGTCCGTCTCTTTCGATAGAACATTATTGCATCAATGTGGCAGATAAATGCCATATGCCAGTATGCTATTACGCCGTGCACTACTTAAATACCCCACTTAGGGTTTAGTAACGAGGGTCAGATAAGAGCAAATAGCCATACTTAACTTGACGACCCGCGAGGCCACTTTTGGCCCAAAGGTTTCCTTGAAAAGAATGAAAAACTGAAAGTTCTCAACATGCTTTCATCCTCCTATTCTGACTCGAATCGCCAGTTTCTAAATGTAAATAACCTACCCCAACCAAAACTGTCTCGGTTGACTTTCTGACTAGCGAAAATACCGTAATAAAATGCAAGGGGAAAGAATGTTGCAGCAGTAACTGACGGGGGCTGGCAAATTTGCTGTCGGATGGCTTTTCAACTAACAAATAAATTTTAAGGCCACGGAATCATAAAGTAATGTAATCTAGCTCTCGTGATGTACCGTCCCTCGGAACATGGGGAGAGGGGGGAGGGGGAGCAAGAGTGAGAGCGCACACCTATAAATGAGATGTTTAAGCAGTAAACATTAATCGAGTTGAATAACATTGAGCACTTGCAAGTTTTGCACTTGAAGTTGAACACTTACACGTGATCAGCGCGGCCAGAAAATAAGGTACTGGCCGATCACATATGTGGTTCGTCTCACTGGAAAAACTAACGTTACCGAGGTAACGTTTCTTGACGCGACCACACCAGGTAACGTTTGGTGATGCAACCAGTTTGTGATGGCCCTA
>NW_026267176.1:370001-375360 GCF_000697945.3 Frankliniella occidentalis
AACATGAATATCAACTAAGAAAATTATGTAGAGGAATGGATCAGAGCAAATTTGTAGAAAAATATGCTGGCCCCAGGGACAGTAGAAGGGGAGGAGGTAGTCATCCCCAGGATCAAATTACTTTTAAAGTGTTACTGAATGGTAGGACATGCCTCCCGGGGCCACCCTGCTGACCACCATGGAGCCTAACAAGGGAAGGTTTTCCGGTGATACAGTCAGATTTCAATGGCGCTTCAAAGTGTTCTTGTTTTCATCCCTAGATTAGGTTTTTCATTGGTTTTAGCTGCCCATAGGGAGTTTGAAGGTCGTTTTACGCGAATTCAATTAAAAATTCGCCAAATTTATAGCCTGATTATCAACTTACATGCACATATCTCAAGAACCGTTTGAGCTACCTCGCCCAGATTTCGAGGGAAATCATAATTTAGCACGTTCTTTACTTGTAGAAAATTTGAACGGAATCGATTAGAGTCGCAAAAGCGGGTCCCGATAGGAGGTTGCGATCCTAGACCCGTTTTGGTGACCCCCATTGATTTGGTTCAAATATTTTTCATGGAAAGTACTAACTGAAAGATAAATATCTGCTAAATCTGGGCGCTGTAGCTCAAACGGTTCCAGAGATATGTGCATGCAAAGATAGCAAAAAAGGGATGAATTTGGGAATTTTTTGATGAAATTCGCGTGAAATGACCTCCAAACTCCCTACGCGCAGCAAAAACCAGTGCCAATCCTTATCTAGGGGTGTAAACAACTCCTCTTTAAAGCGCCTTTGAAATCTGACTGTATCACCGGAAAACCTTCCCTTGTTAGAGCATCAAACATAGTCCAAATTTAGGTCATTTTTGACAGCTTTAACTCATATTGCCCAGAGTTGTACACTTTTAAGTGCTCAACTTTACTGTTGAACACTTTTTAGTGTTAAAATGTCCAGCCATAGTGTTGAGCTCTTGCCTGTGCACGTCAGTACACTTTATTTATCAGTGTACGAAAAACAAAATTGTTCCTTTACATTTAGAGTAAACCCATACTGATAATTCAACAAACAATGCACACGTAGGGCGTTTCTTTTTACCTTTTGTCTTACGCGATCATTCCTTTCGTCTGAAATCCCAAGTACAGGGACCTTTTTAAACGGAGACCTGACAAAGTTGTAGTGAAGAACTGACAAACTATTCTCAGCTTAAAACGTAAGTATTCACGCGGGGAACGACAATGAGGGGTTTAGAAAGCGACAATACGAAGGGAGAAGCACAGCTCCCTCCTGCTCTAACTAATGATATTGCGCGATGGGGCCGGCCCAGACCGCGGTCCGGCCCGAGCTGACCGGGGAGTACGCGACGCGCGCCGCTGCGCCTCGGCCGGGGCAGCAGCGAGGGGTGGCGTAGCGAAGGCGTGCCGACGCGGGCTGGCGCTACCACCCGACTGACTGAGACCGCCTGGCGCCACCAGCAGCAACCCCCCGAGCCGGTGGCCCCGCAGCACACCGCCAGCGTCAACCCCCCTCTCGTACCTGTGCCGAAAGTATTTCCAATCACTATTTTTGCTGTTTGAATCCTTTGTTTCTTACCATCGGGTTTATATTAAGGGATACTGGTGTGCCTCCGAGGCACTCGACCCTACTTTTGCTTTGAGTCGGGTACTTTTCGCTGCCAGCAGGGAACTCCGATGCACAAACGGTTGTTGAAAGTCAACTGAAATAAAATGCCCTAATAGACAATGGACTTACTGGGCCACTGTTTTAACGATATTTTTATTGCAAGTATCAATGTTTGATTTATTTTTATCTTTAGTTCCCAGGCTTGTGTGTCGAGAGGGGTGGAAGCAGCCGGATCAAGGAAGCTAAACAAAAACCATTTTCCGCGCCTACGCATGACAAGATCTGTGCCCTTTTCCCCCCTGCTTGCCGTCCTGCTCTTCCCCTTTTCACCGGCGCACGCTGCTTTGGGCTGTCACCGACCGTATAAGTTATGGTACATAGCTGTGCCGCGCCCGCTCCCCGCCCGGGCCAGAGGGCGGGGTGCACTTGTCAGGATCCTTGGATCCCTCACCTGCTGCTCATCGAATCGCTTCTTTCTCACTTCCTATGCCCTCTGCCCCAATCCCGACCCTCCCCTCGCGTGACATGACGGTTACAGCGGCCGGCCCTGTGTCCAGCGGGTCGCCATGTGTCCGAGGTGTGTGCGGAATGCGACACATGGAGCTGCCCCGTCTGCGGGTCCCAGACCGACGGCACCACACTAACCGAAAAGTTGTGTGTTTCTGTTGGAATTTCTGTGTCGGCTGCCGTCGGGGAACAATGTGGGGGGAACCGCGAGAAGAGGAAACAGGGTCTGTGTGCAGCGAACAAAAAAGAGACGTTACAGGTGGGCGGACCCATCGCAGCGCGGCGAGCGCCAGCCAGGGTAGGCCACCAGTCTGGCAGCCCTGTGCGGCGGCACTGCCCACCCCCAGGCGCCCGCGGCTTGGGCTCAGAAAGCACTACGGCTGCTGTTTGGATGGCGGTGGCCGATGCAGTGGAACATTATCTTATCTCCGATTACTGCGCGTGCGTTCAGAACGTGAGCCAGTCACGCACTTATGAAATGATTGACAATTCGCGCGGCTTTGGGAACCTTCCACTTACAAAAAATATTATGCACTGCGTTTACTTCTTGTCGCAGTCTTTATAGACTGTCCCAAAGACCATCCCTGCCGGCAGGGCAAAGTTCCCCCCTCCTCGCTTTTTCGCCTGTAGCACAGGGCCACAGGTAAGGCCACAGGGCGATTTTTCAAATTTCTGCTGCAATCTGAAAAGGGCTTTTCGCGAGGAACTAGACGAGAAACGTCCCTGGATTTGACACTCGGTAGTCTGTGAACGGGATCCGACAGAGTGTTTCACAGCAGCACACTTACAACACCCTGTGGGCCCTTCACACACTCACAAATACATCGCCATTGACAGCGGACGTGATCCGCTTGGAGTAGTGGGGGATAGGGAACGGGGTTGACTGTGTGACAGTCCATGGGAGACCCACCTCACAAACACAAAAGAGCCGCTCTCCCCCTTTCCCCTTCCTCCGCCTCACACACACACACGACATTTTTATACAAAAGGTTACGCGTCAATGCTATGATATGATGTATAGTAAACGCTTCTGCAAAAACCCCTCCCACCCATCGCTCTTCAAAAGGCTGAAAAAGTGGCGAGTAGTGGAGAGGGATGAGGGTAAACAGAGTGGGGGAGGGAGAGGTAGGGCCAGTCTACTTCATGCGCGAGTTTTGCTGCGCTGCTCGGATTTATTTGCCAGCCGGATGCGTCTGTGGGGCGGCTGGCGTTGAAGGGCCGGCGTTGGCCGAGAGCTGCTTGCCAGTGGCGCTCTGGTGGCCAGGCCATACCATCCTTCACCCCGGCCCGGCCGTCCTCGCCGCGCTACAGCACGCACTGTAGGCCGAGGTGTGAAATACTGGCCAGCGCAAGTGGGAGCCCTAGTGCGCCTCCCCTGCTTGAGCTCGCAGGCTGGCCATCAGACACAGCAGGGAAAAGATTAGAGTACGGAAAGGACTATGGTCAAACAACAACTGAACATGTGTCGTTGGCGTTTTAAACCATCATTGCAAATCGTAAAAAATGTGTGATGATAACTTTTACCTGTTTAGTGTTTGCCGATCCGAGCGGAAATGATGCTCCTCTAAGTTCATTGTTCAAATGTGTTGTAGATGTGTTCTTGTGTTTTGTGTGTTTTTCCTCCCGTGCCCTGCTCGTTTGTCCATGACTGGCCGTGACACCTGTGCCTGTGACAGGTCGGGGCCGTCGCGGCGCGCGGACAACGAAAGGCAGGACGGTATGACTGTGCGCGTCCTCAGCGCCGTGGGTGTTTACCTTACCTGCCGGTCAAGCCCACAATTAAATTGCACGCTTTAAAATCGCTCACCGCGAGTCCAATGTCATATTGCTCTACCGTTTTCCGACTCGTTTTACTCACAGTGCCCATGGATAAATACTTCGCCGGGAAACCGTCCAGTTGCCGGGATGGGAAGTAAACGAATGAAAGTCGGCCCTAATACGGATGCGAAACTACCACAAGTAGGACAAATCTGAGACAAAGATTTCGCCGTTAAACCTTCTAACGTTTTTCTCACGTCCGTCTTGTAGTCGATTCGCATTGGTCTTCCATTCGTCTGCTAAGTGGTCGATTTGCAGAGACAAATGAAAGACTATATTCGCGTACCACACCGAACGGTTCGTCTTAAGTTCGTGCCGTTGCTCCAAGGTAGGACGAACGGCAAACTAGTCAGTAGGAAAATGGCACCGCGCGTCAGTCCTCAGACCTTTGACTCATGAGGCAAGCGGCGACACCGCTGGGCCAAGAGGGTCACTAGACACTTGACAGGTACTCTCTGATGCGCCTTCTGAGCAGTGGGAGAGTGGTGTTGAAAGAACGAGTGATATCGCGAAGGGCAGCTGCGATGCATCATCACAAGCGCCGTGCAGGGCCTTTGGCGCGATCTGTACTGTGTGGGAAACTTCTCAATAATTTCCGTTTAATGTTCCAATTTTTAAACACATTGCTTCGTATATATCTGACTATACGAGGCCTGTCATATGAGAACTCGTATAGTCCCTTTCTTCACTAGGTTTACGTTGATCGCCCTGCGTAGCCAACACCCAAAAGAATAAAGTAAATGTTCTCTGCTAAACTGAGAACATTGGGTTGACCCAATGGAAATTGCACTGCCCTGATTCAAATCAACGGTCAAGAACAACACGCTTTCCTGGGAGAAGATGCGAATGCATCAAAATGGCGGCTCTGTATTACTGCCGACTCTTATTCCTTTCGCTCCCAACTCGGCAACTAGACCGTTCTCAACAAGGTATTTTTTTCAGGTGAGCAAACGGTAGGCGTCCCACCGTGCTTCGGCCCGGAAGCGTGACGTTGCGGGCGGTCCCCTGTGGTCCCCTGTGACTCATTATTGGCTATCGGGCAACCCGCAGACCACGAAGCGCTGCCCGCTACCGAAAACATCAAGGTGACGAACGGACAGACCAATGCAGACACCAGCAAAAGCTTCCAAAGAAAATATGTTTCAGATGTTTTAAAGGAAGTGAGGGAGGGATTTTGATGAGACAACTACGTTTGAACGACCGGACATTATTGTGTCACTGTGACAAAAAATTATTGTTCTTCTTGCGCCCAGATCTTTTTTTCGTTAAATATAATTTGACTTCATTATAAACCAGTAAAGTTTGGTCCCAATCCTAATTCAGACACGAGCAAGTTTTGCTTTCATTTCGAAAGACTTTGGTATTAAATAAGAGCGATTAGAAAATTTGCTTTATGTTGCTTATCGCCCCTTTTGAATAGGCAACACAGCCACGCAC
>NW_026267176.1:375805-379083 GCF_000697945.3 Frankliniella occidentalis
AGGAAACGTTACCGGTCTTGGTCACATGATGAAACGTTACCATGGTAACATTCGTTTTTCCAGTGCCCAGGTATTTTAATAATAAGTGGTGTGTTTTGAATCCTAGCCGCGACTACTTTTGGCCACTTTGCTTCTCAGAAGACATTTATCATTCAAAACTTTTAAAATATTTTAGACACAATGGCGTTCAAAGTCAATTCAATGACTCTCCATTCCTGGCCTCAACTTCTAGTGGTGGTCCTTGACTTCCTAGATGATGGAGCAGGTGTGTTATGTTGGCTCCGCTACACAACAATCAGCACCGCAGGCAGTAGGCGCGCCCCGTCAAGGTCGCAAGCAGATCAGCAGAACGAAGCAAGCCCTGTCTACCTCATTACGCCGTGATGTAACCAACAGGTTGGGCGGGGCGTTGCGGCGGTCCCCGGGGCCAGGCTCCACCAGCCTCCGGCACCTGGAGAGGGCTGGCTGGGCTGGAGGGGTGATTACGGTCCTTCACAATAAGTCAAATCGATTAATAAAGTCGGGGTGCCGCGTCCAAGAGGGGGAGGTGGCGCTGTCAGCGCGTCACTAGGCCTTCCTCTAGCTTTCCGTCCACTCGATATTCCCACGACGCCAACCAACCCCTGAAAGCGCGGTACTGCGTTAGGGAAGGGCTTTGGCTTGAGCTGAATGACCGAGGTTATTTGGGTGCTGATAAAGAAAATATGACATTCCTGTGGTGGGGCGTCGTGAATGGGATCCACGAGGTCGGATCTGAGGCCTGAGAGCAATCTATAATGCCGCTTCTCCCATCCCCACCAACTCACCCCTTGCCACTCTTAGGGCTTCGCATCAGGTCTGTCTATTCGCAATATACGATAGCTCCTCACAGTGCGCCAGATGGGACCTAATAGAGCGTAATGCAGAGAGCCGCGAACATTCTCGATGCTGAATATGCATTTGTGTGGATTGCTCAAATACTTTATTTCCGCGGGCCTTTCTTTACTGATAATAACCAAGCACGCAAAAAAAGCCGCCCGCTTGCTAAAATAGCAAAAGTTAGGTCCACGGAAAAAGATTGTACCAGAATCACTTAGTTAGGTGCAGCTTGGTTGCTTGTAACGGGCATGATGTTTCTGACGAACAGCTGAGAAAATTATCCTAGTGCAACTCGCTTGGTTGACCATGGCTGATTCCTACAACTAAGTCAGCTTGCACAGAGAAGTTGGTTGCTAAAACCAAACTGAGTCGATCGTCACGATCGACTCGCCTGTCAGAAACCAGATTTGCCGAAGTGGCCCGTTCCACCTCCCACCGCCAGTCACCGCTGTGGCGCAGTGGTCTCCGTGGCTGGCGGCTGGATAGTAAGTGGTGGTTCGGCTCCGGTCGGCGCCCAACCAGACCCTTATAACCGGGCTCTCCGAAACTCGACTTTTAATTTTCTAGGGTCGATGTGTTTAAGAACGCGTCTTTGCTTGATACGAAATTGTTTTTCCTCATTAAGTGTCGACCTTCACAGTAAAACGTAGAGTGACCTTTCTCTCCCGAATAGAGCGACGTATAGGCTTCATCGCTCTGTTAGAGCGATTTTTGCGAAATGACTGAACATGAGTCTTCTTCGTAAAAGAAAATGTCGCAGAAACGTCTCTAAACGAGTGACGTTTGCAAAAATGACTCAAAATGAGTCTTATTCGTAACCAAAAATGTCTCGAAAAGTTTCTCTAAACGAGCGATGTAATTAATATCGCTCTCCCAAGAGTCGTCAAATTGGATTCACAATATCGCTCTATTCGCATCGTATTGGGTCACTCCTTTACTTGTAGGGTTGATTAGTGAGCCAGAAATTAGCCTTCGGGCGAGCCTTGAATATGGGGAAACATTACGACGAGGGGATACGGTGGCTGCATCCCACCATCAGTGCCGTTCTTTTTTCTGGTTATACTGTGCCGGATGCAGGCGTGTGGACGGGATGCATACACTCTAAATGGGACACTTAATGAGAACGACAACTATGTGTCCAGGTCCACACTGCAAAGTTCTTGCAAATAATTTTAAAGCATTGTGAGGAAGTTTGCATTGCAACCTATTATCCTCGTAAGTTGCGATGGAATGGTTAGCAAGGCTAGGAACTAATTCTTTGCAGCGTAAGTATTGAGGCTGGGTTAAAGTAACAATTGTTTCCTAACGTTCAAATCTCGTTTGTATTTGGTATTTTATGCATATAACGAGATTAATTTCTTGGTTTATGATAACTACGAATCGATCGTGTTCAATCATTTCAACTAATTACACTCAAAATGTAAAAGAACAAATTTGTTCCTTAAATAGGAACGTTTTTGTGTCCATCCAGACTGGATGCAGTTTTGTTCTCTAGTAACACAAGACTGTCGCACATAGTGTGATTTTTATCTATCGTCCAATAATTGCGACGATAACGAAAATCCAAAAGTGGTGACTTTTCCATAGTCAGACGATTGTCGCTGGTCTATCAAATTTAAACCATCTACAATTCTGTTGTATTTTTATCGATTTTCTGATCGAATCCACAACAGTGGATTTTCGCTTCCATTACGATATCTGGCCGATAACGATTTTCGTTTCGAGAAAAAAAGATAGAATACCGATAGAATAATTTTTCTCATTTCGTATATCGCACCGATAGTTCGTTTTTTTTTTCTACTGTTATCCGACTGTCGCACGACAGTTCTGTGCTTCTAGGGTTCCTAGAACTGAACGAATCGTGTGGAGTTGTCACAATTCGTCCAGTTTTAGGAAGTAAATTGCATTTGCTCTGGATGCGCCCAAAAATGCTCCCGTTTACACTGATAAATAAAGTGTGCAACTAGCATGCGCATAGTAGTGTTCTACACTATGGTGCACACTCGTAGATGTTGGACGGAAATTTTGAATATATTCAGTATACTGAAAAGTGTTCACCAGTTAATTTGAACACTATAAAGTGTCCAAAGCTTAAGGGTGGCACTATGAGTTACAGCTGTCAAAAATGACCTGAACTTGGACTATGTTTGATGCTCTAGGGTCCCATATTGGTCAGCAGGATGGCTCCGGGAGGCAGGTCCTACTTTTCAGCAACCCTTTGACAGTAATTTGATCCTGGGGGTAACCACTCACTTCTCTTCTTTTGTCCCTGGGGCCAGCTTAGGTGTACCCTGTCAAAAACATGGGTCAAAATGCATTCCTAAACATTGCGCACATATTTTTCTGTACATTTGCTGTGATCCATATCTCCTCCTAATTTTCTTAGTTGACATTGATGTGGGCATGTCCTGAACTGGAAG
>NW_026267176.1:379902-381041 GCF_000697945.3 Frankliniella occidentalis
GGTCACTCCTTTACTTGTAGTGTTTTCTTAATGGCACGAAAGAACGCCTAACCCAAACAAAAAATCTGTTCTTGTATTACTTTTAGTGCCTTTATGCGCCAAATCCGTTAATAAATTGTAGGCGTGGCCTGCTGCCTTTGTTTTTTCACTGTCCACTGTATGGACAGCGTCACTTGACCTGTCTCTTTGGCGTCGAATTTACTTGCCTTGTCGTTAAGGGGTGCGAAAAAGAGCATGTCATAATGTGGCAGAGCGAGAGAGATATCGTATCATCACAACAATATTTGGTTTCTAAAAGTTACACAGTTACAACTTCGTGCTTACGTGCTTGCCTGCATGGACCTACGGTCACATTGGACCGAATGAGCTCGCCAGGGAAGGTCAGCCACCTGCGCATCCCCTCCTCCTTCCCACAACCTTGATCACAGCACTTGGCTCGGCTTTGTTGAGAGCCCCTCTCTCTGTGACTGTAGCGCTGTTTCTCCGTCCAGTACTGTCGTGGCGACTTTTGACCCACACCTTATTTTTTATTTACCCCGTGTTGGGCCAGTTACTTCCTGTCGGTTTCCTTTTTCTCGTCGCCCTCTGCTTGGAAGCAGAATGTGGATTGAGGTGAGATGGAGAAGGAATCCGCCCGCAGTCACTTTCTGTCCTCCGACAAGCAGAGAAAATAAACGGCCCTTCGACGTGCCTAAGGTGATGAAAGATTTTATATCCCGGCCACTGTGTCCATTGAAATTGTTTGTCGATTGTTTTTGAACAAGAATGAAGAGAGAACGAAAATGAAAGGGGAAGGAGGGCGAAGGTGGGAGAAGGGGCGGTGAGGGATGTTGTAAGAAGAGCGTTGGAACTGATTTTTTTTTATTCCGTTGACGTCATAGGAAGCCCGTAACCCGGGCTCTCCCGAGCAGAAGCGAACAGTCGGAGTTCGGAAATTTTCCCCGGACTTAACGAACTTTTCACCGCCGAGAAACCCCTGCACGATCGAACGCTGTTTAATACATTCGAGCAAATGTTGCTGATTCTTTCCAGCATATAGTTGTCCAAATCTGCAACAGTAAGAATCAAACATACCCATTATTCTTGCCATAGCGCTACGCTATGTGGCGCGTTCACACTTCCAAGTGTGTGCCACGCAT
>NW_026267176.1:381091-384536 GCF_000697945.3 Frankliniella occidentalis
ACTTATAATGTGACATGAGCACTCCAAGTAATTCGAAACAACCGCTGGCCCTTCTTCGGCACGCCCATAAACGGCGTGGTACGCTCCGTACGATTGCTGAATCGGTGCCAGGCTCGACGCGTCGTAATGACTCTTACAATGAGGCTTGGGGTGTAGAGGCCTGCCGGTATGTCTTCATTTTGCTCATGTATGACCCTCGTGTGACCCACTGGCACGCAGAGGCTTTCGAGATAATGCCATTCGGTCCTTGCGTAACTCATCAGTAGGTCTTGTTCCGGTGCGTTATAAGCCTCCTAGGGGTTGACTTGCCGAAGTGGTGTGTCCCCTTGTCCTTCCGACTTGCAAAGGCTCACCAGTGGCTCAGAAAAATGGGCGAATAGACCCTACTACTAAAACTCAATTCACGTAGTTTTAAGAAGGGATTTGAATGTACGTAACAGACAAACCCGAAAAACCCTTGCGGTACGGTAAGTTACGGAAAACTGGAAAATTTCTATATTCTATGGAGAGTTTGGTTTTTATTGTTTTCTCTTTTTATTCTTCGTCTTACTCAGTGCCGCCCATCTTTGTAATTCGTTTCTTTTACTTTGCTCTATAGAGCAAAGTACTATAGTAAAAAGCTCCGTTGTTAGCTGCAGAACGGTCACGATTTTCCTGCCACGATCTTCTGCCTGTTGACTTGGTTTGGTGATCAATTCTTTGGTGTTGTTACGAGTGATTTATACTATTAGTTGCAAATAAAACATTCAGGTTATAGTGCCTATTATCCCCCATTGAGAACAAGGTTGTATTTTAATTTTCACGTCTGGGCGAAGCTATTGGTACTATCGACTGGCAGAACAATGCCAGGCCAACCGTTCTGGGCACTGGATGCGTGTGTAATTCGCCCGAAATGTGGTAAGTCTATTCTGATTCTCGTCGCGTTGCGTTGGCGTCTTGTACTGTGTAACTTGCATCAGGAGGGTACTCGACGTCTTGCATTGTAAACCGAAAGGAAAACAAAAACAGAAATATATAAATTTACGTCACTATATAGCAAATTTCGGCATCTATGGCACTCCCCTGAAACGCGGATCGAACGTCCTCAAACGCATGTGCCATACTAGTCTTTTTAACTAATGTTGATGTTCTTCCTGTGCAAGAGGCCCTTTAGAGTACGCCACCATTGTCGTAGGTGCCTTCTTCTTCTTCTTTTTTTTTGCTTGGTCAGTGAGTACATAAGTGTCAAAACTCGCACTGGCTGCTACCAAGAAAGTTCTAGATGTAAGACAGTTACAATTTAAAATTGTGTACACGGTGAAGACGAGCCCCGGAATTCCCTCTAGTTCTCGTCACTTTCCAGGGGAGTTGGAAGCTAGAGTGGGAGGTTGTATTTTTAGGACACGTTTTGTAAATAAATTACAAAATATAGCGTACTTGCAAGAGCAGTTTTTTCACAGTGATTTTGACTTTTCATGCCTTCTACGCAGGGGTCGTTCTTAGAATTCCCAGATGATAACGCGGTACTCAGCGGGGCGCCTTAGTAACTCCACAAAGAGCTTCGGCTGCCAGAGTCCGGGATGGGGTTTGCGAAGAACCGCGTGATCGAAAACAAAAAGATACGAAAATGCAACGCAGCCTCCAGCCTCGCCTCTGGGCTGCGTCATCGTGTGAGTGCTAACATGGCCGGATTGAATTTTTGGAGCAGCTCCACGGAAGCCGAAACGCGACTATAACGTTACCATAAACGGATCAAGAAAACAAGCTATGGTCGCTTTACATACTTTACGTGGTATGACATTTCATTTTTGTCTTCATTTTATTCAACCCCTCGCCAACCCTACTGTTTCATCTTACTATAGATTATGTATTCTTTCGCCTTCGTTTTCTTTCTTTGTGGCTTGTATTGCCAACCTGTCGCGAGCGCAAACACTCACACGCACACACACACACACGCCGGGTGCGAGCGGTGGCGGATGCCGGTTGCGCTGGTCTGGTGGGGCTGGTGGGGCGCTGGGCGCAGCGCTGTCAGTCAGTCACTCGGTCGCGGCTCGTGTTGCGAGTACCTTGTGTCGACCCGCGCTCGTTTCCGCTGCTCTCCGGCTTAGTTGTGTGTGTCGTGCTCAAGAGTACTCAAGCAGCAACCAGGTTCAGCATCACCCCTTTGCCGTGTCTGCGTGGTGAGTTGAAGAAGACGAGTCCTGGGCACACGAACAACGCACGTGGCGTATTATCCTTCAAAACAGAACGAGGGTAATATGCGAGGTGACACTAAGCTACGGCAGACGCCCACTAGATCGCGAAGAACAATCCAAAGGATGTGGAAATATGCATTTTTTTTTAATGCTGTTAAGCGCGACAAAAAATCAGTAATAGGGCAAAAGTACGTTCCCTTGTTCATTAACACTCAAACAGCGGTTCTAAGAACGTCCTATTGTCCCTATGACCTCAGTTAAAATGAAGGCCAAACACTAGGCTGAAAATGTGCAACTTTTACTTCATTATGACTTTAATTGACCTATTCGTATGACATGTCTCTCTTTCTTGTGACGGCAACAGGTTGAAGTCAGTGGACAGTTGCAACAGGTTGAAGTCAGTGGACAGTTACTTGCTTACATTACTATGTGTCGTGAACTTTTTCCGATGAATAATCTTTAATGGCTAAAGTTCTGCATAACAAATTATAAACACATAAATTTACCCTAACCATTAGTGAGGAACCGGTCCCAGTCGTGCCCATCAATCTCGCTACGAAAACGATGAAAACAGAACCCAAATAACAGCCGCCGAAATTTCACTGGTAATAGCACTGTCGCTTCGTGCCGCCGGGGTTTGCGTGCCCCAGCCAGCAGCATCCTGGAATTGTACTGTGCCTTTCTGCCTGGATGAAGTTTTCTGAACTGCGAAAAAAATTAGACCCCTCTGCTCTGTCCGACCGACCTTGAAAACGTGCGGCATTGTTCGCATACACTTGGAACGCAAGTGCGTGAATGTCGCATACTTGTAGGTGTGTGAATATCCATTCGTACTCTAAGGGGGGTAAAGGTGTGAATTTTGCCTAGAAAATTCACACGTTTACCCCCTAAGTGTACGAATGGATATTCACACACCTACAAGTGAGCGACATTTACACACTTGCGTCTCCAGTGTAACTCCAACAAAATGGTCCGCACAATTAAAAATATATTTCTCCAAATTCAATTTTAAAACCTGAAGAAAACCCTCTCAGGCAAGTATACAAAACGGGCCACGTTGGGTCACAGTCTCCAAACTTAATGCGGGTGTTGAAATTATATAAGAGAGTAATCACGCTTATAAATCTAAATTGGCACTGTGTCCACATGGCACCTAATTTATTATAGTAGAGTTTACAGGTCACTCGGTTACAACCACACTTCTCTACAAAAAAGAATCTGACGGACCTAACTGCTAGGTTTGACTGAAATAGAGTGAAGGAAAGGATCCA
>NW_026267176.1:388475-394577 GCF_000697945.3 Frankliniella occidentalis
GGGGGGGGGGAGTGCTGGGCCCAGTATAGGCCTCTCTCCCCTGCTCTCCATTCGCCTTCCGCTCCCTTCCGTCCCCTCTCACGTCGCCGACCCTCCTGCCCGCTTTTTCACAGTTAGGTAACGTTCCTAACGCTTCCATCACTGCAAAGACTATAAAGTGAGGGCTCTTGCTCTGGCAGGAACGAGAATTGTTTCCTCGTGTTTCCTTGTTAATCTGAACCACCCCTAATATTAGTGATTTTAAATAAGATCACGCTATAATAGCAAAGTTTTAAAACGATCATGAGGCAAGCGTGAAAATTTCCTGCTTTTCAGATGTGACATGTGACATCTGACTTTTGCATTTGCAGTGATCTTGTGTTTTGCCTCTTCGCTTTGTGCCCTCCTGAAACTTGGTTGCTTACATGTAGCGCTACATCTTTGGGGGAAGGGCTGCCGCCAGCTGTGTCAGGTCAGAGGCTGTCCTTGGTTACTCCTGGACCTGGCTGACCGGCCTCCCTCCCCCTACACTGGAATCACATTAGAGTCCGACAGATGCTCCATCCACCTCAGCTGGGAAGTTCGGGCCTCACAGTCAGCCTGGGGTCTTTGTGACATCTTTGTCTTTGTCAGTCTTCCTACACTCTCCGAAAGCCAAAGTAAACCCACGCGAAACCGATGTTGGTCTAACACTTTTAACACTTTGCAATAACGCGATCTGTAGATCAATATAAATCGAGGTATGGACTTGAAATTTTAAGACTTTCTGAAATGGTCAGTGCACTCCTGGGGGCCAACACGGCTAGTGCGTGCTAGCGCAAATCCTGGCACCGAGCCTACCCTACAAACCAAACAATGATATTCACGCACGTCTTTTCCATTTTTATCAGGCCCGGTATAATGGGGGTCGGGGGTCACCCCCCACCCCCCCCAATCATCACTTAATGAGCCGCCTGAAAGGTGGGCAATTTGTGCTACAAAACCCCTGTAAGTAGGCAACGCATCCCATAGTGCCCCCCCCCTTTTCAGCCGGACCTTATACTGCTCCTGATCTTTATGTGTTCCAGTGGTTGTTGCACTGATAAACTAAGTGTTCAACTGCTCAACACTTGTAATAGGTGTGCACTTGCAAGTGTACAACTCCTCGGTTGAACACTTCCTTATAGATTTAACGGTCACTGTGTATGCAAGTGCACACCTACCGAATTGCAAGTATTCAACTTGCAGTTGCACACTTACAAGTGTTGAGCAGTTGAACCCTAAGTTTATCAGTGTGGATAGCGGCATGTCACCCGTGGTGTTCAGCGCTGTGTGAGCAGGGGGTGTCTGAACCCAGAGGGTCGATAATATGCACATAGGAAAGTTTCACGCTGCTCATCGTGTGTTCACCCCGTGCTTGGTGTCGTCCACCTTCGCAAACCGGCTGTGGTGGCGGTCAGCCTGAGGGTCAATACGCGAATGAACGCGAATGAAGAAGCGAGTAACGATGCTTCGTAGCAGCGCCCCAGCCGCCCCAGCCCGCCGCCAATGCACCGCGGTAAGCCGGTCAAGCCCCAAGGCATGGCGGAGCGTGTTGGAGCGTGGCGGAGCGTGGCGGAGCATGGCGGAGCGTGGCGCGAGCGACGACAACAAGAGCCCCGTTACGCCGCTACTTTCGCTCGAGGCGTAAAGCCCTCTCCGATTAGTAGAGCCCACGTAACTGATATTCAGCGAATTTTTAAATAAAAACAACGAGCTAGTGGTAGTTTTATTCATGAAACACTTCGGTCGATAAAGTCGACAACTGTGATACGACAAATTTAATATGTCATTATACTTTTACTTTTACTTTTACTGCTGTGCAGTCTCTGCAGTGCTCGGGAACGAGTGAATTTAGATAAACACATTAAACCACTAGGTATTATGGTGCATAATTCAGAATTGTATACAGCCTTAATATACTTTTAAGTATGCACAAATTTTATGGCTGTATAAAATTCTGCATGTTTATGCACGACTTAATATGCATAAGGATTTAGTGTGCACTGCCAAGCCAAACTGAACAATGGCCGCAACAGTCCTCAGTCCTGATTAAAAAAAAAAAAAACAAAAAAACACTGCAAATGCAAGAGACAGATCACCACGAATTTAGGGTGAGATCACTGGAAAAAATAAGGCGACATGTGTCACATTAATTGGTGTGACCACAATCGATAAATACGGTCACTGTCACACCACATACATACCAGGGACGTCACATTTGTAATGTGACACATGCCACATTAAGTTTTTTCCAGTGATTTTGCCCCTGACTTTAATTGAATGATATATTTTTTAAACCCTGCTCTTACTGACAGGGATTCTTAAATGTTACTCAGATTTAGTGAGGTCGAGATTATGAATCCTTATCAAAAAGGAGTGAGCTTTCCCAATCATCACTCAAACGGAGGCAGATTTATCAAAGAATTGCTCTAATCCGCTCTAATCAAACGATGCTATCTCCTAACAGTAAAGCTCCCAGGAGAGCGAGGAAATTTATAGTCTTTTATACTTTTCAAGTATAGGGTAGTTTTACTTTTTGTTATCTGTTTACTTGCCATTTTCATTATAATGTTGGGAATTTCTTTAGTGGAAAAATAGTGATACTTCTACCTACTAATTTACCAAGTGTACCAAGTGTACCTATATATATATAGGAAGTACCTTGTTGCTGCTTGCTGGTTGCTGTTGATAAATCCCATGACGGGGGTAAATAATATTCTTTCAAAGTTCACCTCATCTTCCGGAAGGCAAGTGGTGAAGACCCCCCAGCAAGGAGTTTCTATACAAAGACGGCGAACAGAGCATCGAAGAGTACAATGAGCTCCGCGGTGCCTCGTAGAGGGGGGGTGGGGTGGAGGGGGCACCCAAACAAAACGTCGCGGTGGAGCGCGGAGGCCGCCGCATCGCGTAGTGAAGCGCGCCGAGTGCCATTTAGCCATTGCGTCACTGCCGGGCCGGGCCAGGTCGGGACCACGGCACCTCGGAGGTGAGGTGAGTCACCTGTCCGACCGGCGTGGACCACTTACTCGTTGCGATCCGCATTATGCAGTGCGTTGCCCCAGCGGCTGCGGGTTGCGTTAGGAAAAGGAGTAATTCTGTGCTCCACTAGCCTTGCACACTGCAAAGCCAACAGTGTTCTTAGTACACACATTTGTGTGTACTTGGCCATAATGTATGTCCTTAACTTGGATATCGCACACACATGTACATTCACGGAGAAAAATGATTTGTACGCTGCAACCAAACTGCGTCCAGTCTGCCCCCTGAACTGTGATGATAGGACTTTTCAATTAAAACTAATAAGCTGTTATGACTGAGCGTCTAAAATTTTAAATACTGCCGTTGTGCTTTGTTTAGTCGAGGTACCCGAATGCCTTCAATGCTTGTGTACGAAACCCTTGGCAAAACCGTGTTTTTATGTTCTCTCCAAACATCTCTGGTCGCTGTGACCAAACTCTCTGGTCGCTGTGACCAAACTGTCTGGTAGGATGACCGCCGAGATGCGAAGTCACCTCCAGCCGAACGAGCTCGGTTGCGACAGCTGGCTCCCCCACCTGTCGTAGTAGCTCAGTGGCTCCGTGCCTGGCGGCTGGATAGTAAGCCGGGTCCGGCAAGGGTTCGATCCCCGGTCGGAGCGTAACCAGTTTCCTCAGCGCGGTGCCTCTGTAGCCGATCAGGGGCCCGGGGGGGATGGACTGAGTTTCTGGAAAATCGGAAAAGGGAGAAAACTGAGCTACTTTTTCCAAAACTTGTCACCCAACGCAATAAAAATGTTTATATGCAGCGACTAAACTCCTTTATCAATATCAAAGAAGTGCAATTAAAGATGAGAACTAGACGTCTTTGTCCCTTTCGTAGGAAATTTTTGACGGACTGACTAAAGTAAAGTGACTAGAACACTTCTGTTAGTATAACCAAAATGTTTAAACCTATAGCAACTAAACTGTTTGGTCGTGACAACCAAAGGTTTTATCGCAGTGACCAAACATTTTTCTCAGTGTGTGCACTATGGCAAGTGCACACTCATGCGTGTACTTTGGCAACTCTTGAAACTCGACTGTAGTCTAGTATCACAGTTTTAACTGTAGTACTAATGGTACTGCAGTTATTTGTGTGATACCATGCGTGTCCTGCAGTTATAAGTAAGTAAGTGTAGGACACTCAGTGTGTTGACAGGTATGATCTTTGTAACAGGGACTTTGTATGAGATGAGGGTTGGTTCGGAAATTGACAGTCAACTTCAAAGTTCAAAAATATTTGTGTCCGTCGGGACTGAGATTTGAAGAGCGCTGCCTGGCTGGACTGCGGCACCTGCGCCGCATGACTTCTGGCGTGAAGTATCATCAACGAGAGCTAACTAGCGAGTCCATCCCTTTAGGAGCCTGTGACGCCCTGGGTATGGTACAGCACGAAGATGTTGTTTTTTGACTACGGTTTGCCTGTAGTGTATCCTTTACGGCAAAATATGAAGTACGGTTCTGTACTGTGACAAACCGTATACAAAATACTACTGTAGTATCTGCCGTAGTTGTGTACGGTATTTTTATCAGTGTTGTGGAGCATGATTTCCGAGCGCTCCCCGTATCTGTTCTCATTGGTCCTCTATACGTTTGCTATTGAACGTTCAAATATGGAAGCGCAGTGCAGTCGTCCGCAGTCCGGGAAAAGATGAGTCAACTGCTCCTGATCGCCTGCCAACGCGCTTCCGGGAGGCGGCTCGGCCTATGCCTCGTCCCATGGCAGCAAGAGACTAGTCTCTTGATGGCAGGCGTGGTGGCTTACCGTGCGGCGTGGCAGTGACATTGGCCCCCGTCCAGCCCAGTCAGTGTCCTCTGCCACTATGTCCCGACCCGTGCAACAGGTCCGGGAACGTGACTGCTAGATGAAATAAAAACAAAAAACGGACCGGCGAAGAGAGCTATATCAGGAAAATCGCACACAAGTATTCGTAAAGAGAATTATAATCCGGCGTTCACTGCTCGGCCGCGTGGTTTCTCTAACAAGTAGTGCTGTATATCTCACCTCCGAATCGGAGGAAGATGAGAGATTAGGGTGATGTGTCACGTGGAAGGGCAATTACCTTCAAGCGGACTAAATTTGCCGACGACGTGACATCACGCCTCTATCGAAATACGTCGTCCCGTTTACTTTCACTTTAGGACACTTGTTTGTTACTGCTCTGATTGGTGCTTGGCTCATGCTGAATTTTTGAAGTTGAAATTGTGTTTGGTTCAAGGCTGTGTTTGTAGGCTTGAGCAGAGGAATGAATGGCCTTTCTCCAACGAGCACTGAGACGAGGTGGCACAGTGTGTAGGGCAGGAGGAAGATGTGAAGGGAGGGGAGGGGGGGTAATCTAGGTCACATGTCTTTTAGTCAGGTCAACAACTAAGCCGTCCTTTGTAGTCCTGTTTAGCCTCATCGTCGCATTTTGGTTATACGCGTCCACAAGACAGATGAGTTCCCCCCGCCCCCTGTTATGATATTGGCTCGATACGGCTCGTCTCGCAGGGCCCAACAGCGCCGCCACTTTTACCGCGACGGGGCCCGCTGAGAGTGAGAGTGGTGGGGCGAGATGGGTCGGGGAGGAGGGGGTGAGGGGGGCGCTGCGGCCAGCACCAGTGGCGCCACTTTTGAATTCAACCGCAAGAATGTATGTCGCCGGAGCCTCCTTCATGCAGTGGGTCAGGTCAGGCCTGGTCAGACCTGGGCAGGCCTGGTCAGACTTCCCATGGCCGGCCGTGCAGCCTTGTACACCGGTACAGCACGCCGGCCGGCTGCCCCAATAACATGCCATCATCCACGAGCGCCACCACGCGGCCGCGCCACGCCACGCGCCGCTGCCCCCCTCCCCTCTTTCCCCTGGATGTAGCAAGGTCGCCCCCCCTCCTCCCCCGTTGCGCGCTCGTGTGAGTGAGGATGAACCAAAGCTCTGAGTGCCCCCCGGTCTCATTAAGCGTACGCCTCTCTTTTTACACTTCCATGTGAGCTTCCATCCCTGGATGCCCCCTCTTTTCATTTTTAATTTTAGAATCTCCATTTTTAACAGGAAAATACATGCCCACCTATTCCATTCTGTGCCAATCCCTCCCGGCACAGGTGCGG
>NW_026267176.1:394785-402699 GCF_000697945.3 Frankliniella occidentalis
GGGCGGGGTGGGGCGGGGTGTAGTGGGGCGTTGCCGGCGCGAGGCGGGGCGAAGCGTGGTGGGGCGTGGCGGGGCCGAGGGAGCCCCCAGCTCCCGCCACCACATACAATCTGCTAAACGCGCGCGCCGCGCGGCCACGACAAGGCGCTTTGCGTATACGTGTGCCAGTGGCGGTGAGGTCAGCGCAGGAGAAGGACTCGCGGCTCCTTCCGCAACTCTGCGCCCGACGGGAGCCGGCTTTGAGGCAGTTCAAGGACCCCGACTCACGGTACGACCCGAGATGCGCACCGAGCCTGATACTTACAGGCAGATTGCACTGCGTATTGAAAGATAAGACTGTCTTGGTCATCGAAAAACGCAACTTTACTTCTGTAGAAGTAGCTATATAGTGTAGAGAATACGAGGGTGTGCGTGCGCGCGCACCGCCTTTGTCAGATGCATCCCGGTGTGCACGCGTGGGGACCCACTCAGTAACTCGTTGCGTAGGGACTTAAGGCAAAGAGAGGCGTGCGGTCTCGCAGGACATGCGTGTGGTTTGGTGTGTCTGAGTGATGTAAGGCGGTCTCTTGCTGATTCCAAACCTGTATTCGCACTCAGCTCACAGCAGGAAAATACCATTCTTATTTTGTGAAATCCTACAACTTTCTGAGCAACCTGACACATTGTGAGTTCCGCACACGGATGAGACATGCATGGGGATGTGGTTCATTGGTTGCTCCCAACGACCAGGTGGTATCGAACCCAAGGCTGTCGACTTCTGTGTGACTTTTGTTGATGCGTCGAATGTCAGTTGCAGCTTGAAGACGCGGGGTGTGCTAAACGGTGGATTTGATTACTATCTAGTGCGTACAATTGTATACCGGTTGAGCTGCTGATTTATCATTTGTGCTTTTACCGGGTGTCTCTTTGCAATGCCCTGGTGCGAGTAGGGTTGCCTACTCCTTCTGCCTGATAGCCAATGGCCCTTGTGAGTGGACAACCCCGTTCGCGCGGAGTCTGCAAAGACACAACCGGCGCAATGGTGTGTTTTTTTTGTTGTTTTTTTTGTTTTTTGTTTTTTGTTTTTTGTTAAGATAGCTACAACAAGAAAATGGAGAGTGAGTAGTTAGCAGTGAGGAAATAGTTCGAACAGTGTGCGTTGGATAACAGTTGGGGGCGGGGCGTCGTGAGATGTTGCGAGAGTCTCAGTAACGGAATTGTAACTACAATGTAACGGTCTCCAGTCGCGTGCGCATCGTTTTCTTCGCAGAGTTGACAAGCTTTGGCATCTCGCAAGTCGAAATGCCGTACTGCTCGAGCTAGCGTTTTATCTTGTGGTAAATTTTACAGTCTATCACTATAACGTAGCTAGAGGTGGGCGACGAGGCCAGTTCAAATTTGAACGAACTCAAACAAAATTGGCCTAAAAATCTTCGAACAAACCGAACAATGTTGTTTCGAAGTCAATGTTCGCTCATCTCTAAACTCAGTGCTAGACTTATAGAGAGCTTTTCTCATGGAAATGGTGCGTGGTGTCTTTGGAGTCATGGCGGGGAGGAATCTAAATACTGGAGCTTTTTTGGAATCGACTTGAGCCCGGAAGGGAAAGGGCTCGGGAAAGGGGGAAAAGGGGAAAAGTGCACAGACTGTTGAGTTTAGTGCACACGCCATAGCTAGTGCTGCTGATACTAGGGTCGAGGAATAATTGCAAATGTGTAACTGATCGAAGATGTTCCGTTTACGACGATATCACTACACTGTTACTCATCTTTTGGTCCAAAAACGTTTTTAAATTGAATAGAAAAGGTCAAAAAAGGGGGAGGGAATTCGCTCGAAGGTGACTTGTCTAAGGAATGTGCTTTGGGGGACAATGCGTCCTTCTGGCTCTCTTTAACCGATAAGGCGCTAGATGGCGTTACTTGTAACCAAAACGGCCCCTAAACAATATTGTTCTAAAAATGTATTTGAGGATCTTCAGGGGAAGGGGTAACCCGTAAAGTTAAGACCTGACCTCTAGGCCTAAAAAATGCTCGTTTTGTTGTGTACCTCACCGGTGAGACGCTGAAGGTTTTTGTTTTATTTTATACGAAAAACAAAGTAAAAAACAATATTACCTCAAAGTTTTGTGAGTGGAATTGCGTGGATGATTGCCCTATGTTCACAAGCACACATGTTTACTAACCGTCTGATAAGTTCATTTGCAAATCCGCTGCGCTCTTTCACTCCTATTATGACTGGCAATATAATGATTAAGGCTTGTCGCCAGACGTAGTATTCTTGATAGCTAATCGGATAAGCCTCCTGCAGGAAATGACGGAACTTTGGCGTATTCCTTATATACGAGGGTCGCCATAGGCAAATCTGCGTCACCAAATGCAAGGCCATCAGAAAGAGTCGCTCATGCGCAACGGGCCGCGGGTCGCGTGTTGCAGGCCCGCTAGTGCCAGATCTGGTCAGCAAGTGTTGATTCCGGTCTGTCAAACGACGGTGTCAGATCCGACATGCGTGACTGTGTGAACAGAAAGAGGACCATTCGGGGGGCTGGAGGTTGGAATACACCAATCCCTTGGGCAATCCCAAGAACAAGAGAAGGTTCGACACCGACACAAGGTTCGCTGCCTGCCTCTCTGGTCTAGTTTCGCAGCGCACCATTCTACCGGCTGTTTGAGCGTGACGGGCTTAGCGAGACGAACGTGCTGTACTCTGCCATTCGGCACTTCTCTAGTCGAGTGGTACGTGAATTGTTCCGTTTTAGCCACACTTCTCACGTGATCGACTTTGAAGTTTTTCAGACTCAGAGTACCTTTATATAGTTACGCAAATTTTCATAACGTCTCTTATCAACGCATTTTGTTGAAAGGAGTTAGCACACGTGTGCTTGTCCTTGGCAGTATTACCACCATTCCTTGCCGTAAAACACATTCATTGAAAAGTTTACCTGACTGGTTTCGCTGATTCTATGTATTTTATTTTCATTTCTTTAGGCAAAGATGGAGAAGAAAAAAGAAGTTTTTAGCATCGCCTCGGCGCCCTCACAAACAACACTCAACATGTCATCCACGTAAGTCATTATTTCCACCAGCACACATTTCTCCGGCGTCCCTGCGGCCGCTATCTTATCGTTATCACGTCTCTTTGACGTTTAGCATTATGCACGGGCACCTGATAGTTTGTGTTATTCGGACCTGTTGCTGCTGCAGACGACAATCATCTTAATTCTGCCAGCACAGTAATGGAACAAACCCTCAATTTTATATTTGATTATACTCTAGTGAATTACACAGAAAAATAATTCATTACAAATTTTAGAATTGCGATTTCTCTTGTTTTTTATTGTGTTCTTTTTAAAAGAATGTTTTGTGGAGTTGCTACTAACAGCGCTGTGGCAAGTGTGTATAATTTTCTGTCATGTCCGTAGGGTAACCTTGGCAGAAAAAGATCCCGACGCCATGTACGACCCGTTTGCACACCGAGATACGGACAACCAATACTCGTAAGTATGAGTCGTCATGACCTGATCCTACTGTTTTACAAAATCAATGGAGCTTGAAGCTGCTTTAAAAACGCGCCTCATTGCAATTTCGTTGTCCATCATGCGTTCGAGAACTGATTTTGCATTTTGCTTTGCTATTTCAAAGTCGCTTTCTCGCAAAGGAATCGGACACTTGTCGGTAAACTACTCCAAAGAATTCACGGTACTCTTGCAGTGCCGCTGTGCCATTGGAAACAAAGTTTCCTTCCCCGGCGGGAAACAACAATCAAGTTATTTTGCAACGCCGTTACATAGCGGCTGGGAGCTGAAAGTTTGACGGCAGAAAGCCATGAGCAGGCCTTCCTCGCCATGTCCCGCCGACAGTGTCATTTCACTGCAAATACTGGAGTAAAAATTCTGACAGAAAAAGAGCGAGATTTTTTCTCCTTGATCCATTAAAGTGATGATTTAGAAACCACGCTCTTATTGAGAATGATTCTTAAATCTTACTCAAATCAAGAGTGATTAACTTCAGAAATCCTCACTCAAAAATAGCGAGGTTTCTCAATTATCACCCTCGAAACGCAGGTGTGTGAATGCCGCACACTCGTAGGTGTGTGAATATCCATCCGTACTCTTATGGGGGTGAACGTGTGAATTTTCTAGGAAAAGTTCACACCTTTACCCCTCTAAGTGTACGAATGAATATTCACACATCTACAGGTGAACGACATTCACACACTTGCGTTTCCAGTGCACTCAAATAAAGTGACTTTCTTTAATCTATCGCTTTAGTCGAGCGAGGTAATCAAACCTCGCTTTCCAGAGAGCGAGGAAATCAAACCTCGCTCTCCAGAGAGCGAGGAAATTTGGGGCAAATTCTCGCTCTCCGGAGAGCATGAATCCTCGTTCTACGATTTCTAGTGTTGAAATCTTCATTAAGGAAACTCCTTTTACTAGACGATAAAACCAGTAAAAAATATATTTGTGTTGATAGAAAAATGTTTTTGTTACCAGGAACATGGGTGCCTTGGCGCACTTGCTCAAAGGCAGCCTAGGCTCGGGCATCCTCGCTATGCCCATGGCCTTCATGCACGGCGGGCTCGTCTTCGGCTTCATCGGCACCTTTGTCATTGGTTTCATCTGCACACACTGCGTCCAGATCCTAGTGGAGTCGGCGCAGACCCTGTGCGTGCGGCTGCGTATCCCGGCGCTGGACATGGCTGGCACCGCCGAGAAGGCCTTCTCCTCCGGGCCGCGGCAGCTGCGGCCTTATGCAACGGGTGCAGGGTAAGTACTACTGGACCGCATGGTGCTTTACCAACACAAGACCCATAGGCACGTTTGGGCTACACTGCTGGAACTATGAATCAGTTTTTTTCAGCCGAGATAATCGGTGAAATCCAGTTTTTCTGTAGATCCGCGTACACTTGTTTTTCAATGCTGTAGTTTGCAATACCTTTTTTTTTACGGTGCTCCACTTTACTCAAGACAATGGCCGCCGATCAGACGGTCGTGTGATGGACTGTTCATCACTCAATCCTGCACGTGATAATGTGGTGCGGCTGATGCAATGCCGTCCCTTCTTGCCGCAGGGCTTCTTGTAGCCTGCCTCTTGAGTGAGTGTTGCTAAGACTTATGGAGTGCAGCACGCAGCGCGGCACACTGTCTATACCTTTTGGCTGGGGTACTGGCCTGGCTTTGTTAAAGTGCGTCATCAAGGGCGATTATACGATGAGACCGCTCGGTGATTATTGTCCCCCTTGACGGCGCAGTGTACCGGCGGACTGCGAGTCATCCCCCGGGCTTTCATACATGCGAATATAGTAATTGAGGCTCAGTACGGGATTACCTTCGTGATTTCGCTGTTTTCTTTAACTTGAGGTACACCTGCTAAGTTCCGGTGGACTGTACATCATGGCCCGCCATGTGGCGTCCAACACCACGACACTTCCTAGATATCTGCGCTCGCCCATTCGCTAAATCACCTGCTTGTCGTGCTCCTTCATTGTACGCACCGCAAACATGAACCAGGTGGCTGACTCGGGCCGCGCACTTTCGTTGTTATACTGTACAGCATGCGCATGTGCGGGCGGGTTGCCTACTCGCACGGGGTCTGAAGGAGCCGTAGGGTAGCAAGCATAGGCAAACCCGCACGCGGCGAAGTGAAGTGCGCGGCGTTAATCGGTCTCCTGGTATAATCCCTAAACGCTATAGAAATGACAAAGTTAACCGGAGAATCCACCGGGTAAGTCACTCGATATCTTAGAGAGTTGCAAACATAGTCAAGCAGGATGTAAAATATTCTGTGTTCAAGAAAAGAACTTCTTAGGTAAGGTAAGGAAAGGTAGGTAACATCCTACGTTTCTTCCCGTATGGACTTGCAAAGCAGGGTGTAGGAGAATGGGTTAGGGAGAGGGGGGTATAAAAAGGGGAATAGCTATTGGGGGAGGGGGGCGGGGCAACCCAGTTGTTCGGGGTGGGAGATAAAGGAAAATTGAACCGCTCGTGCCACGAGAGCGTGTTTTTGCCCTCGGGTTGCGCACTGTGGAGGCAATGCGAAGAGCGGGAGAGCAGCCCTCCACCACAGCTGCGCTGATCGAAGCCACGATCTCCCACCGTTTCTGTCCCCTGCCCCACCCTGCCGCGGTATGTCGGTGGCGCGACCTTTGTGGCGCACAAGGGGGCGGCGACGGGTCGTTTTATTGCGCTTCCCGGCAGTCAATCTGTGGAAATAGAAAGCCCCCGGCGGCGTCTAGTGGTCCAGGAACTCGACGGGCACGGCCTGGCCGGAGAGGCACCGCGGGTCACTTTGATTTGCCAGGTTTCCCTTTTCAGCTTTGGAAGCTCCCGCCCCTTATTCCCGACAGTACTACTGTTGTGTTTACTTGTACCCTAGTTATAGGGATCATCCAGAAAGTATGCCAAACATTCGCCGTTATGGTTTTGCAAGTTCAGCCCAAAAATGAAAGGTCCCATATCCGCCCATATCGCCTGATAGGCAGGCAACACTTTGCCTGCAGTTCATGTGTGTGCTGCGGTGTGGCCTACCCTCGTTCTCACAGGCGCCGAGCCCCTGTCATTTGCCTAATGAATCCACTGCTGTATAGGAACCTGCCGGGGTATCCTTGGCCTCCTAGTGCTGCCACTGCATCGTGTCGTCCCCACAGCCTCGGCGTGGTCCCGGCGGGTGTGTATAGCTGTCGAGTGAGGGACCAAGGCTTCTCGAGGGGCCGGCAGAGCCGCAGTGCGCGCCGCTCTAGGGCCACCACTGGGACCCATCGCCAGCAGCAACAGCGCCTCGCCTCGCCCTCAGTCCGCTCGGACGGCAGCCTATACACACTTTTGGTGGAATCACTGACAGGGGCCACCGAGAAAAAACCTCCACCTCTGAAAAAGAAGAAATGCTTCGACCTCGACATAATCTAATTGGTGATTGGTTTGTTTTTTTGTTTGCAGAAATTTTGTAACGACCTCCCTTTTTTGTACATACTACTTCGGCCTGACTGCGTACGTCGTCTTTATTGCGAAGTCCGTCCAACAGGTGAGCAGTACAACCCGCACTTGTTGATGTGTGGATCCTCCTCACGGGGGAGCTGTGTGGGGTTGGAGGTTGCTTATGCAGCTATATTGCTTGTATGCGCCCCCCCCTCCCCCCTTTTCTCCGTGCCGGAGGTGGTGGCGCCTGTTAAGCCGGTAGCGGGCACGCGGGGAAGGCCCATAATTTCCACGTAAAACAAAACGTCAAATTGTTTCTTTACGGCGCGGCCTATGACGCCCCTTTTACGGCTCGCTTGCTGCCCCGATACATATTTTTCTTTATGGCGCCCCCCGTCTCTGTCGAGCAAGACTTCCAACCAAACGTGGTGAATGCGGCGGGCGCTGTTGCTGGGGTGGAAGCCGGCATTCCTCCATTCAGCCCCAACACCCACTGATTCGTCTTCATCAGTTTTCCAAATATCCTCGTAGCCTGCATGGTGACCCCATCGTCAAATTTTCATGTCATTTCGACTTTGAACACTGAGGCAGGTTTTGCAATACTTTTAACTTAACCAAAATTTTGTCATAACTATTTCTTTCGGTTTACATGCTAAAGGACATTTAAAAATCTTTTATCGCTACCACATACTGAATTTTTTGAAAAAGGGTCAGAAGATAATCATCATTATTGACAAATAATGTGGCAAGTTTGTATTAACATTTTTTGTAATACCTGAAATGAAATTTTAGTTCTCAGCTGTAAATATCTTCCTCGGTTGAATGGGGAGAGTTTTCATAGCGGCATTGCATACCCAATTTTATAATGTTCGGATTACGACCAGTAGGCTGGGAAAAATATCCTCTTAGATTTACATACAATATTTGTAATTTACTATACGTTGTAAATTTATGACAGCACATTCTTGCTCGTCAATGGAATTCGACACCTGAGAAGAACAGACGCTTACCTCACCTCCTTAGAC
>NW_026267176.1:413854-414571 GCF_000697945.3 Frankliniella occidentalis
CGCGGAGCGCGAAAAATATCACCCGGCCGAGATTCGAACCAGAGACCAGTTTCATACCGGGTCCGGACGCTGACGCTACCGACTTGGCAACGTCAGAACGATACTTTCGACGGCATCCACATCTCAGCTCTGACTGACGCCCGAAGACACTTGGCCAGCAGAGTAGGAAAAATGATCGCGGACGGGATTCGAACTACCGACCATTCTCTCAATCTGCCAACGATTGAGCTTTAACACGCTTGGCTACCAGCTTGCTCGTCCAGGGCCAATGTCTGAGCTCGGTCCTGCCTAACGGGAGAGAGAAAGCGACAAAGACAAAATTTGCCTCGCCCGGGAATTGATCTTAGGGCCAACAATATAGGTTCGGATGAAGCTGCATGTGGTCATGTCGACTGTAGCTGCAACTGTTTAGCTACAAAAGAGGCGTGTGGCTGGTCGCGTCGGACATCGTATGTTGCCCCATTTGTGACCACATTTTTGTGTCCATGAACAGGGACGTGTCTATACTATCACTTGTCGCCGCGACACGAGTTGTCGCTTGGACGCCTGCGCTGCGAGGTAGGCCACGGCTTCTCTCTAAGGCGTCTGTCGTGACGGGGACTTTGGGCTTAGGCTCCTTTTGACCCCAGGCTGCTAAATCCTTTCTAAAGCTAAGAAGCGACGCCGTGTCAACTCAGGCGTGGGTCGATGATTGTAGGTGAAAACGCCTGGAGGGTA
>NW_026267176.1:414621-419033 GCF_000697945.3 Frankliniella occidentalis
CCTTAGACTGCAAACAAAACCGCTTAAATGCAATTTTTACTTATTTTGAGATATTAGTATCAAAACTACCCCCGAAAAATTCTCTTTCAAATGACAACCATATCTCAAAATGTGTTAGAAAGTCATTTACGTGTTTTTGTTTGCTTGTCCTAGAGGTGAGCGGTTTTGTTTGCTTGTCCTAGGGGCGGTTTTTTTTTCACATCGCAGAGGTAAGCGGTTTTGTTTGCATGTACCCGAGAAGAACAAACTCTTACCCCCGCAGACTAGTCTGCGGGGGTAAGCGTTTGTTCTTCTCGGGTGTCGAATTCCAAGCGAGTACGTACGTAGTTCTTGTAATTTGACATCGTTTTAAACTTTAGAGTTACGACACCGTTCATAGAAAGTTTTCTCGTAAAACCTAGAACTATTTGTCACAGTACGTAACGTGTCTGTCTTGATCCCTTGGTCACCTCTCGATTTTCTTCCTGTCGCAGCTCATGGACCAGTGGGTGGGCAAGCCGGACATCCCTGAGATTGCCTACACGCGCGTGTTCATCGCGCTACTCGTCGTGCTGCTCATACCCCTCTCACTCATACGCAAGCTCAAGCAACTCGTCCCCTTCTCCATGGTGGCCAACATGTGCATTGTGGTGGGCTTCTCCATCACCCTTTACTACCTGTTCGACGACATCCGTGACCCAGTGGCTGAGAAACTCAACTTTAACACCAGCCTCAAAGGGCTACCCCTTTTCTTCGCCACTGTTTTGTTTGCCATGGAAGGCATCGGCACGGTAAGCAGTCTAAGTAAATGACTATTTTGGTTTAATATGACTTTTAAATTGAATGTATCCTAAAAAAAGAAATTAAAATAGTTTGGAGGGAAGCAAGACCAAAACCGGTCAATACATGGGTTGGTAGGCCTTGGCCTATACACTGATAAATCGAGTGCTCAACCCGATCACGGAGGTGCTAAACTGACAGTTGGATACATTCGACTGTTGAAAACTGTATCGACGCGTATGTGAACGAGTGATGACGAGTAGACGCGAGTATTTGCGAGTAGGGGCGAGTATTGGCGAGAATAGACCATTTCAGTCGCGGTGACAAGAAGAAGAAAAGAATGACCAAAACAGGAAACAGTTGGGCGAGGGGTGAAGAGAGACGGAGGGTGGGGGGCGATTAGAAGGCAGTGCTTTTCCGGTTTGTTATTCTTTTCTTCTTCTAATCACCAAACCCTGAAATGGTCTATTAGCGAGGAGGCGCAAATAATTGCGAGAATGCACGAGTATTGTCGAGTGGATGCGGGTATTGGAGACTAGGCACAAGTTATTTTTTTGCTTGTACACACGAGTATCGAAGTGGGGGGCCCCTCGCTGGACGCATTGTTTGGGTGTTTACTTAAATATGGGCTACTAGTGTATTTCATGTTTGATTTTCGTCATTTAGATTTCTCCTACGATGCCGTAACTTAACCGGTGTGATCGTTTTCTTTGATTACTTATCCTGTGTTCGATGGTGCAGGTGATGCCCGTGGAGAACACGATGCGCAACCCCAAGAGGCTGATCGGCTGGAACGGCGTGCTCACCATCGCCATGGTGGTGGTCGTAACCCTCTTCGCGCTCATGGGTCTGTTCGGCTACCTGCGCTACGGCCCCTTGGTCGAGAATGGTAGCATTACCCTGAATCTTCCCGGCGGGGAAATGTAAGTAGATATCTATTGGTGCGGGTAAAACAAATACCAACACATTAGTTGTGGGCTACCCGTTCAAGGAAACGCAGTACTTATTGTCTCCGTACAGGTGGCTGATGCACTCGTGTTAACCCCATCCCCTGCCCACAGCCCCGCCCAGATCGTAAAGCTGCTTCTGGCCGTTGCCATCCTGTTCACGTACCCACTGCAGATGTACGTCGCCATCGGTATCATGTGGGCTGTCATCTCGCCACGCGTGCGCACCTCGTGGCACGCGTTTGCTGACGTGGCCATGCGCGTGGTCATGGTGCTGGGCACCCTCGTGCTCGCGCTGGCCGTGCCCAACCTGGGACCAATCATCGGACTCATCGGGGCGCTCTTCTTCTCCACGCTGGGGCTCTTCATCCCCGCCGTGGTGGAGCTGGCCACCCGCTGGGAGGAGGGCCGCGGGTGCAGCGGGACCAACTTGTACCTGGCGCTCAAGAACGGCGCTCTCATCCTCCTGTCGATCATGTCCATCGTGGCGGGCGGGTACTCGTCGGTGCTGGACATAATCAAAGCGTACGGAGAGAACACCGCCGACAGCTGAAGGGTGACAACAGTGACTTCACGAGAAGGCTCCGGCCCCGGCCGGGTCTAAAACCTTGGGCCAATAGTGGCCTCGTGGTTAGTCAAGTCAAGTCAAGATCGAACTGTTGGGAAATTTCCTCTCAGACATGTACTGATTGTTTTTGTCCGTTAAAACGTTACAATTCTTTACAGAAGAAATTATTGATCAATTTGCCAACTATGCCATACAGTTTTTGTTCAATATCTATACTACTAGAATGTCAAAATGTCAGTATATAAAAAGGAATTAATGCGTTTCACTGGTATTCTTTTTGGTCAGTATTTCTGCTGCGTGGAAAACTAACTAACTAAAAGGGTGGCAAATATCAGTAACGGGTGGGGGTGCTCTATCTGGCTTTCAAGGAAAAGTTAATGACAGCTGACTACGTCCGGGATCTCGCTTTAGACTATACAGGGAATCCCGTAGAAATAAAATTGTATTTCTATGCGATTCCCTTACGTATATTTCTTTTTCGTTCCGTTCGTAAACGTATTTGAAGAACGACAGGGAACGACACATATTTAACCGTGACTGATTTTGCTGATACGTTTTTAAAGGACATTCAAGAAAAGTTCGAATGGAGACCACAAATTGGAATTGTATTTACCTACTGAGTTTGAAACCCAGATAATTTGTGTATTATGGTTACTTATACATTTATTCGTTTTGTGTTTTTTTGTAATTTTGTAATTGTGTGCGAATCTATCTCCCTGAACTTATCATTTCTTCGCATCTGGTTAAAGCGGCATGTATTCTTCCGTTGGGGTTATGGACCACTTTTTCTGGTCTTAAATTTTAATCAAAGTGATAGCAATTTGTCTTGTTTTATCTGAAACGCAATCCCGTGGATTGCTAGGAATTCTCACAGATCTGCGGTAACAATTTATTAGGACATACAGTAGTCATAGAAAATAGGCTCTTTGTGAGTCCTGTATATATTTACTAGCTTGCATTGACAATTGCAACAGTTTACATCCACTTTTGCAACAGCAATGATATGTAATCTTCGTAAATGTTTTCGGGTACCACCATGAAGCTGGAGGGAAGTTCTATGGGTTTTTTTTAACAGTTTAAGTACTGGACAAGGGGATGAACACATTTTGAACTACATAGGTGTGTCAGCTTTTTCTATGTTCACACTAATGCTACTTTTTCCGTTTTATCTGAGTATTTATGTATTCCAATTAAGATGCATTAAGATATGGTTGTTAGTTTCAGAGGCGGTCTTAAGCCCCCCTGACAAGTGCGGTGGTGTTGTGTATGTTGCCTGTTCGCTCATTCTCTGTATAAAAAAATATCTCTATTGCCGTGAAATGTTACCATTTGAGTGACGTTGGATTTATTTGCACTCTGTGATAGCTTTCTTTACAAGCACTGTCATCGCATTCCGGTCCTTCAAAGGAGAAATGTAAGCTTTACTAGGAGCTTTGTATTTTAAATCCAAAGCGATGGTTAAATCTTTTTCCAGTAAATCGTTTTTGTTTAGTATTTTGAATAGCTTACATTTTGTGATATTTGTTAAGTATGTGGGTGCAGTATTATGTGTACACTGTACATTTTGTGTCATATCTTTAGTAATTTTGTGTAATTATTATTTTAAGGTATAATAAGCACGCCCTTAAATGTGGGAGTTTCTTAGGATACAGGTCTTGAAAAGCGATTGTTCTTATTGCTTGGTACTAAAATCCTCAAGATCTGTTACTTGCGAAGCAATAGTTTTCTCAAACAAATAATTATACTACAAAAATATCAACCAAAAATGGTCAATGATCTGACCCCGCCAAGTATTTGTCAGCATTAGCATATCAACTGTACAAAATTTCAGAAAAACAAAAAGGAAAATTGTTTTCAAAGATAAGAATTAACGAGTTGTTTACATTACCAACCAGACCAACTTAAAGTGTAGCAGCTTCGACATGGAGAAATTTCCAATTTAAAGTTTTGTGAGTTGTTACCGATATTTTGTGACAACTAAAGATCAATTATTTTATTTTTGGGTTTATTGGTCTTACCATGACAGAGTAGCTACTGAATTCATAATGTATTTAGCATTAAATGTTTTGAGTGAAATTGTTGTGATTGCAATGAGTTTTTCTATGACATTTAACAAAAACACACATTTTATTATGAGA
>NW_026267176.1:419938-422197 GCF_000697945.3 Frankliniella occidentalis
TGGTTTCTTATGGGCTTTCAAGTCTTATATTGAAAATTGATCCTGGACTCCAAATTTTTGGTCGTAGGGTAAAACTAAGACCATAGCTGTAATCTGCGATAAAAACTGAGGTGTACCGACTGTTCGCCGGGAGAAAACGCGGCAGCTCGATGGGTTGCCTACGCACTGGCGAGCAGGCGCGGAAGGCGAGAGGGAACTGAAGGGGTGGCAGGGTGGCGGGCCAACAGGCGGAGGCGGTTAAACTGCTTTTCACTTTGAAAATGTTTCATTTAAAAAATAATACAAATAAATAAAATACAGCTTTGTTATTGTCCAAAATTTAGTGAAGGATTACTCCGTTGTCTCCCACGATTTAGTAAAATCGTATTTTTCCTACTCTGCTGGCCAAGTGTCTTCGGACGTCAGTCAGAGCCGAAATGTGGATGCGCCGACAGTTATGCTCTGTATCGTTCCGTCGTTGCCAAGTCGGTAGCGTCAGCGCCCGGGCCCGGTATGAAACTGGTCTCTGGTTCGAATCTCGGCCGGGTGATATTTTTCGCGCTCCGCGGGCCATGACTTTACAGCCGTGCGACACCTGATGTGATGGGCCGTTACACAAAGAGTCGCTGGTTCGAATCTAGTCGACGGAACCCTTTTGCCCCTCTGCCAGCCATATGTTTCGGGGTGTGAGCCACAACGGAAATAAGCTCCACCTATGCAAAAGCCTCATTGGCTCAGTTGGTAGAGCGCGCGCCTGGGATGCGGATGGTTGTCGGTTCGAATACTGACCGAGGCTCATTTTTTCATATTTAGTAGTTTGCGGCGCGGGGACCAAGGGTTTGGACAGAAGAGCAGCCGACATGGGGAGGTGGACTTGACCGCCTCCTCAGCAGCCACCCCCCCCCCTCTCTCTGCCAAAAAAACAACAACAAAATGTTCGCCCCGACCAGGTCTCGACCCCTGGGCCGTGAGTGTCTTGTGCACCACGCCACAGCGCGCTCGCCACTAAGCTGTCGGCTCCACTTGTCAGCAGAGAGTTCAGAACTCGGTCCTGCTTTACGAGTCTTGGTCTCCCGGATTGCACGCGTTTAGATCGGGTCAAGTCCACCTCCTCGACGCGCTGCAGCCCGGGTCGACTCCTGGCCACAAACAAGGAAAATGGGTAGTAAATGAGCCCCCCGGGCGCGAGAAGGTTAGGCTAGCGGAGCGTGCATTTATTTGCCTTTTGGCCAAGATTCCGACCCGGGCTGCAGCGCGTCGAGGAGGTGGACTTGACCCGATCTGAACGCGTGCAATACGGCAGATCAACACCCGTAAAAGAGGACCGAGTTCCGACGTATCTGTCCGCAGAAGCAGGCGATAGCTGAGTGGCGAGCGCGCTGAGCTGTGGTCCGGAAACCGTCGGTTGAGGGATCAAATCCCAGCTGTAGAACTTTTATCCCGCTCGGTTGATCCGATCCCGGCGACATGCGCATCACAACGCTCGCTGACTCCCGACGGGTCAAGTCCACCTCCTCGACGCGCTGCAGCCCGGGTCGACTCCTGGCCAGAAACAAGGAAAATGGCTAGTAAATGAGCCCCCCGAGAAGGTTAGGTTAGGCTAGCGGAGCGTGCATTTATTTGCCTTTTGGCCAAGATTCCGACCCGGGCTGCAGCGCGTCGAGGAGGTTGACTTGACCTGGTCCGAACGCGTGCAATCCGGGAGACCAAGACTCGTAAAGCAGGACCGAGTTCTGAACTCTCCGCTGACAAGTGGAGCCGACAGCCGAGTGGCTAGCGCGCTGGGGTGTGGTCCGGAAACCGTCGGGTCAGCGATCGAATCCCAGCCGCGGTACTTTTTTTCCCGCTCAGTTGATCATGCCGTCGGGAGTTAGTGACCGTCGAGATGCGCATGTCGCCGGGAGCGGATCAACCGAGCGGGAAAAAAGTTCTACAGCTGGGATTCGATCCCTCAACCGACGGTTTCCGGACCACAGCTCAGCGCGCTCGCCACTCAGCTGTCGCCTGCTTCTGCGGATAGACACGTCGGAACTCCGTCCCTTTTTACGGGTGTTGATGTGCCGTATTGCACGCGTTCAGATCGAGTCAAGTCCACCTCCTCGACGCGCTGCAGCCCGGGTCGGAATCTCGGCCAAAAGGCACATAAATGCACGCTCCGCTAGCCTAACCTAACCTTCTCGCGCCCGGGGGGCTCATTTACTAGCCATTTTCCTTGTTTCTGGCCAGGAGTCGACCCGGGCTGCAGCGCGTCGAGGAGGTGGACTTGACCCGATCTGAACG
>NW_026267176.1:423917-438851 GCF_000697945.3 Frankliniella occidentalis
CCCGCGGCCCCCTGTCCCTCCGAGCGCTTGGACAAGGCGAGAGCAGAGCTTCGGAGAGGCATTGATATCTTTTCTTTTCGCTTTAGTTCTTAGCGCTACTTCTGGTTGATATTCTAGCATTGGCGGAAGTAATGAATTCGCCTACAGACAGTTCAGTTTAAGATGACTCGGGCACTGTCGGCTGTAGCTACAATTAGGGGTAAAGCAAATTTATTTGGTACACCTTGCAACTTGTTTCTCTTGTGTCTGGGTGGGTGGGGAGAGGGAATCGTAGGAAAGGCGTAAGATGAGCATTTACGGCGCTAAACGGACGATTTTTTTTTTGTCTGCAGTTGTTTTGGTCGGAACAAGCTGCATTTGGCCCTGTCCTTAGTTATGAGTATAGCAGCTCGACATGTTCTGAGACCGGTGGCTGGGGAAGTGTTAGGATCATGGTCGAATACATTCAGCTGGATATTTAAATTAAAACTATATTTATTGATATAGTGTTACAAAACAATTTAGATTCCCACGCAGTCATTTTTTCAAAATATGAAAAACTATATGTTTCACTCCACATATTTGATTTACAAAATTTAGCTCAGCTCTTCGCAAGGTCACAAATACTTTTTTGATGGATCAAATAATAATTTATTAAGTGTGGTGTTTGTGTTTTATCAGTCATTTTCTTTAATTCTCTGGACGACATCATTCCAGCAAACCTGAAACTAGGATTAGATTAAACAGGAAAAAGTGTTAGTATTTTTTGATAATCTCAACAAGATTATGACAGAGGAGACTCCTCTATTTGGTTCCAAGCCCCCGGGATCTCGCCGAACAATTGAACATTGTTCGATTTCACCAAGATGGTTTAATCTCCCAACATCTTAGGAACATAAAGAGTCCTGCTAAATCGAGCAATCTTGAAACGTCCTGCGAGACGGGACATTTCATAGGACCCATAGAAGAGATTATATAACAAAATACGTGAGTAAACTTTCACATACAAAAGTCAGAGCCAGAAAATTGAATCCTTTTTTCCTTAGCCATACAGGTTTTTCTGCCTGGGACAGATTATTTTTAGTTTATACTGATATCATCTACTTCTACGTTAAAGTAATGACAGACTAGACAAAAAAGAAAACGTTTATACTTTAATGACTGGTCACCAAATAAAAAATAAATAAACATGGTTTAATTTTTCTGACCACATAAAAATTAGTAAAAATGGTAAGGCTATTTAAATAACTTTTTAATGGTATTATTTTTTGTTTACAAATATGGACAATGTACATCCTTAAGTATATATACAAAACAACAAGATGTCAAATCACAATGGTTAAATTTCAAAAAATTTACACTTGCAATAGGTGAGCACTACAGCACATTTTTCAATATCAGTTAATTTGGCAACTTTTATGACTTAAGTTAGCTATTGCCTAAAGATGACAATAAGGTACCATTAGGTTACAGTCCACGGTACAAATGGTTTTAAATAAATTTGGTACTTTTCAATCGTTTTTTAAAACAAATTAAAACAACGTAATACTTCTCAAAACTAAAATAAAGTCATAATTAATCTTTAGACTCAACCACTTCTATGGACCATATATCTGACACTCTAAATGCATTACTGGTACGATTTTTGCTGTCCATTAAAAAATATCCGCGCTTCATGAGACGATGGACTGTAATATTGTAGATAGATGAAACCCTTTTTCTCTGTTTTTGCCAAATATTGTTGACGGAATTATGCACCATTGTACCACTGCTAGTGACCTTATACCTAAGATGTCTTCACCAGCATCACTGTCAGACTTAGCATTCAGTTTCTTTGCCTGGCAGTAATGCTGGCGGTAGACATCATGTTAATCCACCATCTATCTGATGTCTTTTTTTAGAGTCTGTCCGATGGACTCCTCCAGGTGAATGGTCAGGGGTAGACTTGAGTATATCAGGTTGCTGATGGGACATACTCGATGGACCATGGTTTAGATGGATACCATGACTTCCTAATGATGATAACGTTGTGTTTCCAGAATGATTTACAGGGCCTGATAAGGTAGAATTTGTTAATGGATGATGGGTTCCATGTGATGATAAGGTGGCGTGGCCATGCGAAGTGAGTGTGCCATGTAGCATGTGAGAGCCCACAGATGACAGGGTGTTCAGGGCAGTAGAGGGCCCAATAGAGTTTGTTGGAACTTGTGGACCAGCAATTCGGGATCGCAGCGACCGATGTGAACTGTTCCGTGTCAGTGAACCCATTTGGGGGGTTCCTGGGAGAGTTCTTCCCATGGCATTCATGTAGTCAGCAATAAGAACAGTAAGCTCCAAAATCTGCCAATTAAAAGACAAAAAAAGTTACGATAAAAGGTCTACCAGAATTATTAACTTTACTGGTAATTTAAGTTTGCAACTGGAATGCACCTGCAATTGTTCAACACTACATTGCACACATTTAAGTGTATGACTGAACATTTTAACTAAGTTAACCACTTCCCTTCAGATTAGGCCATGAAGCTTTGGCCACTTAAAAGTTTCAAATTTACTGTTGTACACTTATAAGTAATCAAATTTCCAGTCCAACATGTAAGCTTGTGCACCACAGAGTTGAACACTACAATATGCAAGCCAGTTACACACTTGTTTTCAATGAATTTTTACTACAGTGTGTTTAGATCATTGACAAAGTAGAAATCATACCTTCGGTTTACTCAAAGAGAAAAGGAGTTTTTGAGAGCCTAAGCCATCATCGTTCGAGACCACTAGCATGAAATCCTCTTGACAGCCACCAAACGTAACAACTGAAGTGTATGCATAGCGAGCTAGGGCTTGCATAGTGCCCAACTCTAAGAGGGTGATGCTGTCCTCAGAAACTGCCAGCCAAACAACTGCAGGTTCAGCTTGTCGAAACTAAAAGACAAAACACAGTTATTTAATTTTTATATTTGTTTTGATGTGTATAATACAGAGAAAAAAACAAACAAAAAAAACACCAACCCTTGCTTGGAAAAGACCAGATCCAAAGTACGGCCATTTTCTTGTACATGTCAAGTAAATTCTCACACAATCGCCAGTGCTTCTACCCTTTAGAGACACCCACTTTTCAATAAGCCTTTCTTGCAAATCCCTGTGAAAACAAAAAGTAATTATTTACAAACAGTTACATTAATGCATTGTATATAACACCTGGTAAAAAGTAATAAATTTAGTGTAATTTTCACTATATTTTCTGAAAAAGTCAAACTTACTTAAGACCATCCTGAGTGAGGCCATCACGGTATCGGTATGGATAAAACTTGTCAAGAGCTTGCAAGACTTGATGTTGTGGGTGATTTCCAGCTCCACCGCTACCCCTTCCCTTCTCTGGGTTGTACTCGCCGAGGTCAATCTGCACATTTCCAATACATGAGAAACATAATGCCCAAAAGCAGGGGAACAGAAATATAAATAAAAAACAAATCATGAATTATTACCTGGGCCATGAGGGATGCGAGTTCAAGTGCGAGTTCTCGATTGAGGGGAAACCTCCCTTGAACAACTTGCTGATTCACTTGGTAGCAAAGCAATAATCTCTCTCGGTCAGTCTCTCTTTGAGCAGATGAGCGGAAGTAGAGTCGATTTTTGAATGTTAACTGAATAACACGTGTATTCTCAAATTTGCCAGACCCCTTTTCCCTGAGGGCTGTTTCCCATTTAGATATCACGTCACATAGCTGCAAGACAATAGAAAACAATTCGATGTCAGATTAAATTAGCCCACGGAAACGTTCCCATGTCAAATATTGCAGGATTATTGAGTTAGTTTGTGACCGAGTGGCTGACTAGTCCAGGCCACTTTTTCAGTTTTGCTGTACTTCATGCAGACGTGCGGGTGGGTTGCTCATTCGCTCGGGGCCATTAGCTGCCGTGGGCAGCGACGATAGCCGAAACCCACCTGCACGCCTGCAGCACAACTACAAAAAGAACGGTGCACATTACCACCACATAGCACAAGATGATTACCTTCGAGTTGAGCTCCACAAAATGTTCCAAATCCTTTTCAATTGGGTCATCACTAAATAGTGTAAACCCAGAATGGGATGCGTCACGACAGCCAATTTCCTGGCTTAAAGTGCACAAAAATTCCTCAATTGTTGTTGACCCATCAAAACTGACAACCTGAAACACAAGTAATAAAGCATGTAAGCCCATTCATTAAGGTTGCACACAACACTGCTTATCCCACAGATCTTACTTGGTATGCTCCATTTAACATATGAACTGGAATGGCATGAGGTAACGAGTGGTGGTATGGGTTCTTCAAAAGAATTGAGAGCACTTCCATTCGAGACGGCTTTGCCTCTCGACTCCCGTTTTGAATAGTTCTTTCCAAAGCCCTCTCACAGTAGGCCGCATACTTTCCGCATTCGGTCCTAAAACAGTGGAAAAGAACAATTAATTTCCTTAACGGCCAGGGTGCATCATAGTAGAATTAATTTGTGATTTGAACCCACTTAGTGTCTGCGTTCCGCCTCAGATGAAGCTTGAGGTACCACAGCAACTTGTTGTTCTTGGGAATGAAGAGGGAGACGGCCAGTGCCAGAAGCTGCCAGCCCTGGACGAACACGAAAGGCGCCGGGTTCGTCTTGCAGTCAAGGGCGGCCGATGTCTGTGCGGACGAGGACACGCCCGCTGCAGAGTCCCTGGAGAGGGCGCCGGACTGGCTCACCACGGACTGAGCCTGGCGAGTGGGTGGAGGTGAGGCGGACGCTTTCGCCAGTAGGGCGGCGTTCTGGGACGCCTGTTTCTGCTGTTCCTGCTGGTGGTTGTTCAGGAGGCTGGCACCATTACCCACGGGGGAGTTGGACGCGGCGCTTGACGAGTCGCAAGTGAAGAGGCTCTGGGTTGCGCACAACAGTAGTTGCTGCAAAGGCAGGTGTGAGTGTGTTGGTACAGTGTTGGAGCTTCGAGGTGGGCCACTTCATTTCATTATAGCAGCAGTTCAACTTTTTTGTTGAACACAAACAAAAACAACTTTAAGTACTAAATTAATTTATGACTTGTCTTGATATTTCGACTCATAAATGTAATCGTAAAAACGAGCAGCGAATAGTTCTCACTCCGACTGCTAAATTTATCAAATCAGCACAGCGCTACTTAGCGCGTCCCCTGCGCGCCTGTCTTTCGGGGGGTAGGCAACGCGGTACACACGCGTGAAGACGCGCACCCACGTGGCCTACCTTGCAGGCGGTAGCGCGTTGGGGGTGCCACAGAAACTAGTGGCTTGGACGAGCTATGACACGCTTTGACTGTCTAGAAGAATTTTATCTCGGTTACTGGAAGAATGTTTGTTCTGATGCAAGACAGTTTTGTATCGGAATATTAACAAATTGAAATAGGAACACTACAGGAGACGTGAGAATGAGAGGGTTCGATCTACGAACATGAGTCCTATAGACTCTCTATGGGCTAGTTCTAGTTCGTGCAAATATTTGATAACAGGGATAGAAATTAAGACTAAAATTTCAAGACAAATAAAATACAATTACAGGGTAAATTAGATCGATCCCTTTTTCCAAGAAAGCTGTGGCAAACAAAACAGCTTAATAAAAGTGAATGCGAACGAAGGAAGTGGAATGTTAAAAAGAGTTTTTTACCGGCCACATATTAGCGGATTGGCGAAGTGTGATAAAATTCAAGATTGTAATATAGAAAGTGTTTGGTTGAAATGATCCTTAGTGTGAATGGTGCAGCAACCAACCATAACCAAGCATGAACGCAGAAACAGATGTCCAAAGCTGAAAGCGTAGTTATGATGACAAATGAATGAGGCAAGTTGAATAATTACGGTGAGAATCGAAATAGACAAAAACGGTACAGCCCTCAGAACATCGAGCCAAAATGGATGTGAACTTAAAAGATTACCGCAAACAAATCACTATGCCCAAGTACACTAAAAAACTCAGCAGTGTACATTGCACACTGTATATACAGTGGCATGCACACGTCAGATCCCGGGTGTCATGGAGAATACGTGGCAGCTCAATGGGTTGCCTACGCACTGGCGTGCAGGCGCGGTACGTGAAGGGGGAGCGGAGGAGGTGGCGTTTTAAGGTGGCAGTTTTAACTGTAGGACACATGGTGTCCCACACTTTTAACTGCGGTACACCTTGTCCTACACTTATAACTGTAGGACACCAAGGTACTGCACTTAGAAGTGTGATACTGTGCGACACTTGAGTTTCCAGTGCGATCTAGTAAGCGATAGGGTTCAAAGCGACTTTCACCGTAAGTTGTTTAACGTTACCAAAATATTTTTAAAAATCGGTAAATCAATTTGAGTCCTATCACATGGTAGCTCCTTTGAAAAATCTTTTTACGAGGAAACTGAAAATGTCATCCACTTTTCAAAGTAATCTACCTGAAAGGAAATAGTGATAACATGTGTATACCATGCCCACTGTAGCCTATCTGACGTGTGCATGCCATGCACACTGTATACACAGTATGCAATGCACAGTGTTGAGTTATCAGTGTAGAAATTAAAAATCGAATCGATGAGGGATCGACGTTGAAATCGAGATTAAGTCGACATGCGAAATCCGTTTTTTCCAACCAATGTCAACGTGGATTCAACGTCAACTCCCACGTGAACGCTGAGAATATCTGGCTGGGGTGTACATCCACAGTTTATAAAAATAAACAATAAAATAAGCAAAGCACGGTGCACGAGACAAGTAATAAGTAAAACCCTGAGGATACCGGGGGTGAAATAAGTGTACACATTCTACATTTGTTACTCTTCTACTAGAAATAAACTAATAAATGAGATCTGGTGCACGATTTAAAACAAAGAGTATTGAAACATGCTTTTTCTAACTAAAGGTTTGGTGTATCTCACCCAATATGGAGCAAAAGCTATGCAGTGCTTAAACGAAAATATTACAACGGCTGATCAATTATTCTGAAGAGATGATCTTCTACAAGTGGAGCCGTAGAGTCAGCTGATCCCGATGGATGATATAGTCACTCTACAACCAGAAGTATGGTACATTCAAACACTTAAAAGCGCGTGTCAACCTGTCAACCACTAAAGCGCGAACTAAAGTTATATCACACACAGAAGAGTGTAACAACCAGGTTACATACTCTTAATTGCCAGACAAGTAAACACCTTTCCGCGCTTTTTATTGTTACTTGAAGGAGCTAACTTTTCGGTGGATGACATGGCTGTCACACACTTTTGTGTCTGACATTTTTTCACGCACTTGTAAGAGTTCGAATGCCACACACTTCTAACTGTAGGGCACATGTTAGTAAGGTGCTTTCACCATATGTACACCAAGGCATTGGCGGAACCTGTACCACAATTCATTGAAACCCACAACCACCCCCAAATTGACTTACATTTCTTAGAGCGCGAATTAATGCTCTGGTTTTCTGGGAGTGCTGTAAATTGTAAAAGTAGTTTGTTTCTCCTGAGACGAACGTGATGCGAAATGTAATGCTTTGAAAGACCGAAAAAACACACAGGGTTTGCCTAATGGAGTAACTTCCTGAGTTGAGTGGCAATAGTGCCGAAAGAACAATATTCCACCACCCCACATTTCCTAAACAGTTACAAAGCTAGCGACAGGAAAATGAACAGATTTACTCTCCTCACTACCTGGAATACTCCATAACCTATTCTAGCCATTCTAAAACACAGAAACAGATCGCCTAACCAAATGGATACGTTGACAACAAATAAAGGATAACGTGAACAAAACAAAAGAAGCAGGCAAACTTACACGCGAGTGCTTAAGCTTGCTGAGGCTCCGGTTTACCTGCACCCCTCCCTTGTGGTGCACGTGCCGGCTCGTCTGCTTGACAAGCGCGCACAGCAGCTCGTTCTGTAGGTCCGGCATGTCGAGGCACTGCTGCAGCGCGTTCTGCGCCAGAACCACGTGGTAGTCGATGCCGGCCTGCTCGAGGGCGACCGAAATGAACAGCTGACAGCACTGCAACCGAAAGCAATACTTAAGACCACGGTCTTTTCTGAGCGGTGAGTGAAAAGCAGACGGGCCGAGCGTACCTTGAAGAGCTTGACGGCTTCCGCCTGTAGGGCGGGGGAGTTGAGGGTGGTGAGCGGAGAGGCGATGGGCTCCTTGCTGTGCAGAAGGTGGGGGTGCCTCCACAAGACACAGTCTGCAGGACAACAAGGCATTAGCATTAGAGTAGGAGCACGGGTAGGTTGCGGCCGCGGTCGCAGCGTGGCCGATCGGTGCCGATGGCCGGGCGCACTTACTTGCGTCGCCGTCAGTTTCCATGAGTTTCTGCACCAGTTGCTCGTACTGCGTCCCTGCGTTGGGGCCTCCGCCGGACACCACGGTCAGATGGTACAGCCACGTGTCCTGGAGAGACAGGCGTACGTAAGCACCACAAGCACACATAGGCAGGAGCGTGTCCCTCACCAACACTCACCCTTTCTTGTTTGGAAGGCATCAGTAGGTACGTTGGTCCCTGGTGAGTGGGGAAGATTCCAATAGTGAGGTCAGAGCCGTCCGTGTCCTGCTCCTCAGAGTCCGAATCCGACACGTGGTCCACCTCCTCCACGCGGGCGTCCCTCATGTTGATCTGGCCGATGGGATTCTGAATGGAGAGCAAACGGTGTCAGGTAAACTTCAAACATTAGGGTGGCCCCCGCATACACACCCCGGACCAGTCGTACTGTCTCAGGGCGTCCTCATGGCCCAAACGAGTAGGCAACTCGCCCACATGCCTTGCATGCGGAACAGTATAACTACAAAATGTTCCGGGACCGGGTTCCGTGGGCCACCATGGATTTTAAGATTGTAATTGGTCGCGTCACGTTCTCGGCCCTATAGAGCACTCACCGTTTCGCTTGGAGTCTTGAAGTAAAGGAACATCTTGCCCAATAGGACGCACCAGCATTTGCGGGCGTGCCCGTTCTTAACTTTAGTGAGCCAGCCCTGAATTGTTGGCTTATTGTCATCTTTCGATAGAAGTAGCTTGGCAGCGTTCCGTCTCTGCACGTTCTACAAAGGAAATGCGAGTTTAACATGCGAAAGCTCGGTAATATTTAAGTAGCACTAGCAATTCTCACTATCGCAGAAGATACTCACCTGAAGAATTCTAATCCAATCCTCCATGGTGGCGATCGAGTCTGCGGTCAAATAGTAAGTTTTCTTGCCAGTCGAAATTTCAAACGTTGCCGCCCCCTCTGCCCTATTTATCCTACATATTTCATCCAAGACAATCTGGCCCTGTGGTTTTCTATTAACATCACTCTGTAACGAAAATAATGGTAAATAAAATATGCAAAGTCATTATTTTCTTTGTTTTAACTTCACTACAAATACAATTCTCACATTTGGCGGTCAGTTGTAAAAACTACAGTAGGCCAAATAATGATATACTTACTTGCGATTTCCAATAGGTGAGTATGCCGTTTTTAAGGACGAACCACCGTTTTCTCCACGTTTTTAGTTTGCCACCTAATTTGGCAAGATGCCCTGATTTTTCCAGAGATTCGGTTTGTCTATTCGTGGTTTGATAAATTGGTAACTGAGCTTTTCCTAATGTATTTTCAGCATAAGAAGAAACTCGCATGAGCAAAGAAGGCATAGAAGATTCAATACTAGAAGTTTCACAGCCTGAGAATGCATCCGGGGGTATGGCGTAGTCCTCTGATAGACCGGACTCAAGAGAAGTGTCTGAGGAGAAACGGGATAAAATGTAAAGAAACGTCACACAGTCATGTGCACATTTGTAATTGGAAACCCATACATTGCATACCTCTCCGGATGCTTTTGGAAGGAGAACCAGAAGAACTCTGTTTGGCCGGCGACAGACTTGACGTTGTTTTGAGACTTTTACTTGGACTTGAACCAGAGCCGCCAGATAATGACGATTCTAGAAGTTCAGAAAACATGACATGAGAAGTGTCACAAACCATAGATCAGTTTGATGGAAAGCTTCGTTTTATCAGGGTTCGGACGAGGCATGACTAATTAGACGTCGATATGACCCATGCGACTTACCCGTGTTTTCACTAGAGCTATTCGTCGCCCGAAGCTCGTGGCCGACAGCATGCAACCCACCACCACTCTGAATCAGCAAATGATTGTGGTCACCCTCACCATCAGACGAGTCGTCCGAAGAGTCGCCCGTGAACGGCATGGATCGGATTTGACTGGCTCGCTAAAAGTAATATAAAATTAGGTTTTAAACTTTGTTTTCTCCCAAACTGAAGAAGTCTATAACAACAGCGGGACTCACCCCTTTCACTGTAGCATAGACAGGAACACTTATATCACAGTACCCCGAAGGGATTTTGCTATTATTATTAGTGGAGTCTGTTGATTGACTACAACTAGAATTGACTTGGAGCCCCTCCGCGGCAACCTGCGCGAGAGACAAAGGTTAATCCACATTTATAGTGTAGACAAGTTAGTCTTCTAGGTAATGGAATGCCCTGCGCACGGCAAATCAATTGAGCTCCGAACGAATTGTTCGATAGGGTTTATGGATGGCCGTAATAAGTTTAAAATGTAAAATAATGTAGAAGGAACATTTTTAAGATAAATGCACCATGACGTCTAAATGGCTTCCAATATCAACCATGACGCCATCCAGAAGGCACATAAAAAGTACAACGACAAATGAACTGTTAGAGTCTAAGCACCTGATATATACGAGACTCCCACGATGGAAACCTGTGCAGCGGGGGCGTGGGGGGCTTCGGGGTGCTGAGCTCCGACACGGATCCGCTACTGGTGCTGCCGTCCGCGGTGGCGGCCGTCCACGGAACCCGCTCCCGGCTCGGCGTGTAGATCTCGGCGTAGTCGTGGGACATGTCGTCGTGGGCCTCGGCGGCGCCCCTGGCAGGAACGAGGACGAGGCCCTCAACGGCCGCGCCCAGATCCGCAAGGCGCGAGGTGTCGTGCTGCGGCATGGCGGCGCTGGCCGACAGCTGCCGGCGGTGGTGCAGCTGCTTGGCGGCGCGCTTGTGCAGCGGGTCCACCTCGGAGTATAGCGGCTCGGCGGGACCCACCACGCTCTCGTCCATGGACTCCCTGCAAGAGAACGCACGCCGTCAGACGGGTTCCAGCCAGCGCCAGTGGCTACATGTTGGCGACAGTATCAAATGTTTTTTTACTAAGGCCCCTAATGGACATGTCGTGCATGAGAATGAGAGTAAAGACGTTGCTGACCTAAGTATGTAGAAAAAATGTGCCGTAACAAAAATAATCTATTGAAAGGTGCGCAAGAGATTTCGCATAGGCGCGAAAAGTTTTGTTTCTCAGGAAAAATGCCGAAAAATCTACAACGATGATCTACACCAAATAGTTTGCCACGTACGTGTCGAGAGGCACCCCGATGTGCCGTTTCACCTGAGGCGACCGTCGGGGAGACTGCCTTCCACATCTACAACGCAACATCCGACTTAGCCAAGGAGAACAGGAACAGTTTGACGGGAAACGCGGACCGAAGGGGGCTTCATTGATTTTAGAAACGTGGAGTCTTAGCTAGATTGTGTGTATATGTGACTTAGTACAATTACGGAAATGAGTGGATTCCGGTTAATCGAGATTTAACGACAATACCATTCTGGAGCGAAAATGAAAATCAAGTCCAATTATGACGTTACACCGGAACACTGACCTGCTGGAGCCGCCGCTGTCCGACCGTCTCCTATTGAGAGCGTTGGCGATCAGCAGCGAGGCCGGCGACGATGACATGGGCCTGGGCTCGGGCCTTGGCCTGGACTCCTCGGCGCCAACATCCAGGCAGAGGCTCGACCGCGACGAGGCCTGAGAGGACAGAGGAGGCAGGTCAAAAATTCATTTTACGTTGCAAATGAAACTCACTTCCTCAAGGCATCACACATGACGACGCTACTAACAGTCACCGGCCGATCTCGGAAGGTGGCGGCGACGGACGACGTTTGAGCCAGGTGGTTCCGGAGCAGCTCCAGCTGGTGGTTGCACTTCTGGTTCTGCTCCCGCAGCAGCTGGTTTTGTTCCTCGAGCTCCCGCAGCTTGTTCGTAACCCACTCCTTGATGCGGGCCGCCTTTGCCTCCACCTGCTTGGCCTCCTGGAGCCGCAGCTGACGCTGAACAAACATGTTAAGTAAATAAACAAGAGGAACAAGGACTCGCGAACGAAAATATTTTGATTGATGGCAGCGGGTGAATGATCAAGCGATGACAGCCTGTGTGACACATATCCGAGCATATCACACCTATGATGTATCTAGTAGTCACTTTCAATTATTTTTTTTGCAGCATTTTCTGATTCTGCTCTTTAATGTCATTTCCTATCGGGCCTTAAGATTCATCGTAAAATTTCCATTCAAACGTAACCACATAAGATAGGGATCCGAGCCATAGCTTACTAAGCACGTCGTGCATATTACAGATTTCTAGAATTTAAATGAACTTATAGTTATTTCTAGGAACCTTTCGTAACCCTATCACATGTAGGCTTCTTTAGAAGGCAATTCCAAAAGATATCCGATAATGTGATCGAAAATAAAACTATAGAGCTCATCTAGAAAATATTCCACAAAAAACGTATGTGCCCACAGAATCGCACAGAATGCATCAATTGATGTGACATGTGTCTCACTTGTTTTCGGGTGCACACACACAAGTCAGAAAATAACACAAGAAGCCGCAAGAACCATGATAATGATAGTTCGGCAGCGACAGTGTTAATGCACCCGATAACCAAAAGGTCTTTCCCACAGAAAGCACTGTGCTAGGTCAGTTATTACACCAATGCACTAACGTTTTCGAGCTAGGATCAGATGACGTGCATCCGCAGACGAAACGTTTTTGTTTCCCTGAAGATTTTAGTGGACGCGAGAATTGACGCGCGTCAATCAGATAGTCTGGTCGGCGGGGCGTATCAGATGCGCGCCACTCGGCCGGCGAGCTCAACCGCACGCGATAGAGCGGTGTCGATGGCATCACGGTCCGCGCCACAGAAATGAATGGCTGTGACATCCACGCTCGAGGTGGGGGGAGGGGGGGGGCACCCACCCCCGGGGAGCCCGCCCAATAAAGCATGCTCCAGGTAGCAATCACGAGTACAACGGGCACAACTACCATGTTAATGTTATCATGTCGAAGTCTGCCAAATCAAATTAACTTCATGGGTTCACCATGGTTATTGCGATCAGAGAATCACATATGCCACGTTATATGGCATGTACCGAGTAAAGGCTTTCACTACCCCGTGTGGCGGGTTTGCATACCCAAGGGGCTATAGCGCCATTACGGGCAGATCGGGTAGGCAAACCCGCAGCACTGTGGTGCACTGCCCTTGCAGACTGCTTGCTAAGCCAATCTCGAACAGAAATTTGTGATGGAGGAGCTAAACGTATACGATAGTGCTTACAGTTATCTGTTTTCTTTTGTGAGTGGTGCAGGCTGGGTATGCGGATGCCCTGCTTCTCCGCTCCCCGGGCGGTGTGTGGGGCGCACATTAGCGTCCAGGGCAGATAAGCTCGGCGGGGAGGGGCCGGGACACCATGGAGGCGCCTGGCGCCGCCGAGGGCGCCAGTCCAGCCCCGCAGCGCCTCAGGCTAACGCCCAACACTTTAGCAAAGCTCTTCCTGGTCCTTACCTGTTCTTCCACCTGCGACTCGAGCTTGTTAATGGCCTGATCCTTGTCCTTGCTGGTGGAGTCCCACGAGTCCTGCTGCCCCATGCGCTGCGCCAAGCGCTGCTCCATCATCCGAACCTGGAACAGAAGAGAACAGTCACAGTCCGAGATCGCAACACGCTGACTCGATCGCCTGACCCAACCGGCGGCGTCCACCGGAGCGGGGCACAGGATTCGAGATGAGGAACCCAAACCCAAGACCAAACCAACTCAAACCCAGCCCAGACCCGTGGCCTGGGGCGCTGCCATAGCAGGCGTGGCAGCGCAACAACAGGTGAAAGGACGTGACCGCCATCCAATAGAAGGGTAAGGCACGACGGAGTCGTTTGAGGCAAACCATCCAACTCTGTCACAAATAACGTATTCCACGATATCAAACGCGTCAGCATATTACATGCCACACACGGCACATGGCCAATTAGCTGCCTCCAAATTTCATTTCTTTTTCCACACGCTGTGTATTGGGAAAAGTTTTAGCAAGGAAAGCCAAGTTTTTAGACTACGAAGATTCGACTAGTGAGGTCGGATCTATTTCTTTGCCTAAGACACTCGATCTTTCGATCACAGTACATGAACGATTATCATACCAATTTTTAAACTCTAACTGCCGTTTAAAGTGAGTATCGTCTCAAAAAAGGTTCTTATTGAACCAAAATCTTGATTCAAATTCCACCAACAGTAAATCAAAGTTTCGGCACAATCCCAGTAATCATGGTCTAATATTGTTCATTCACTTATTCAATTTTTTCTCTGCCGACATGACATTTAGGAATGGCCGAGAAAACACTCACCCATATTCTTGAGAAAGGGTTGAATGCAACCAGCTGCTTGGGAAACTGACTAATTCTGATTTCAAATGTTGGCAGCCCTTATCTACCTATCTATCAAAGATGTAAGCAAAATATAATAAAAATAAAAAACGATTGGCGAGTCGATGACGGCCCTTGCTCATGCGGCGGTGTTGCCAGACTGCAGCCCGGGCACGCCTCTCCCCGGCACAAAAGAATATCGACGGCAAGAAGCAAAGGGAAGGAAAAAGGGAGGGGGAGGGGTGCCGTCCTTTTGCAACTGATAGTGGCACTAAGGGACTGAGCCGCGGCTAAGCTGCAGTCGCGCTGGGCACTGGGTCACACGAGGGCGGCGAACCCCGCCCCGCCCCGTCCCGCGAGCCCACCCGCGGCGTCCTGACCCTACAGAATGTCTCCTCCTACCCTACCCAGTCATGCTCGGCTGGCCGCGGACTAGGAGGAGCGGTGCGCGTGGTGGGGCAAGGGTAAAGGAGAAGTGGGGGGGGGG
>NW_026267176.1:440936-443439 GCF_000697945.3 Frankliniella occidentalis
GGGGAGGCACGCGTGGCTCCTGGCCGCACGTCTTGGCCCACCCTCAGAATGAGAGCGCGTCTGCTCAACGCTGTACAGTCGTGCACAAAACATGCACTTTTTAGCCCACCCTCCTCCTGCTCTGGATAGTAATAAAGCGGGCGTATGCAATCGATGTCGCCTGTGTTTTACCAGTGTGTGGACCCGTCGCACAAAACTCTTAACGTAGGGATGCAATTGAAGTAAAATTATTTGGGGGCCTCTGACATTTTTTCCTGGTTGGAACTGAGGTAACTTTAATACCGCCCAAAACCCGAAATTGTTAGTCTAGAAACTAATAGGCATGGGTGAAATGCTGGTAAACCCCCTGCAAATGGTGTAATCTTGTAAGTTCCTTCCGCACTTCGCGGCCTCGCGTCCATTGTGCAAGCACGATCACTCACGCCACCCGACACCACCTCACGGTGAATGCAACGGGGAGTGTTCGCAAACTACGTAACGCGACGCCAATGAGGATGAGTCTCGGCCCCTCCCTTCCAGAACCTCCGCTGGCGTCGGTGGCCATGCAGCGTCGCAGGGGTTCCATTTCCCAATTGAAAATCCAGCAGCAGCCAGAGGCCAGGCATGTCCGCCCTCCACCGCCCCCGCAGCCCCTGCCCGGCCTCCAGCTGGGCGGGGTGGGCCCCGGCCGGCCCCGCCTGCGCAGGGGGCGGCTCACGCGACCTGCGACCCCCCGAGGGGCCCAAGGGTCATGACGGGCGGGTGGAGTGAGCGGGGTGGGAGGGGCTGGCGGAGGAAAGTTAGAGAGGTTTTGCTGGATGGGGTCACCGGGTATCGCAGGTGAGCAGCGGTGCAAAGCCTGGGCGAGGTGGTCGAATCTAAGGGGTTGGTCAGGGTCACAGAATATTCTCCGCCGAAAGCCTCTCGACGGGCTTGGGCGACTGTATACTGGCAGGAATGTGATATGAGTCCAACCTTCCATTGGCTGGATAATTTTAGGGTTGTCCCTGTGCGTCCTCACCGTGCCCGTGGGGTCGCCCTTGGGCGAGGCCGCGTGTCACCGGAACGGCTCTCTGGAGGTGGAGGCCTGCGTCGTCCTCGCCATGGTCACCGCATGCTGCTGGTGGCCGTCCTGGTGGTGGTGACCGTTGGCGGAGGCCGGCGCCGAGCCCCTGGTCGGGTCGTGGCCGTTCGCCGGCCCGCCGTCGCCGTTGACGGGCCCGTGGCCACTGGCGGGGCCGTGGCCGTTGGCGGGGCCGTGGCCGTTGGTGAGGCCGTGGCCGTTGGCAAGGCCCTCGGCCTGCGAGCCTCCCGGTGCCCGTGAGGACCGCAACGTGGAGCCTCTTTTCAATCTTTCTTGCGAAAAACAAACGCCAGCCGCCGGCGCAATGTCTGGTCTCGGCGAGCCCGCCGGTGATCCCGCCGAGGCACCGCCCGCCAATCTGATCCTGGTCCCACTGATCCCCTGCCTGCAATTCCAGCAGCAGCTCCGCTCAGTCCAGGCAATCCAGCCGTGTGCAGCTCCGTCCACAGTCCACCCCCGCCGTCACCCAAAAGCCATACAAAGCACGGCTCCCAGCGGGTACCCTCCCCCCCCCCCATGCCCCGTTGCGACCAGACGGGCAACACTCCCCCTCAGGCGTACTGGATGTCCCAATGTGATTCGTTACTACATCCTTTTATTACGATACCGATATCGGCATCGGCTTTGGTAGGAAATAAGTTGTCAAACTAAAATAACCAAAACTTGTGCACAATGTTAAGTTTTTGAAAGGGGAAAATCCCCTAAAGTTAAATTCACTGTTTGTTGCGATTTGATGCTTCCCTTTGCAATAAAAACGCACGAGTAAAAAGTCATTCGGAGGATGGGCCACACATTTTGTTCGTCCTCGACTGTGCATGTGCTCGCACGTGCGACTGCAAGTTAATGTAATAGTAATGTCCCAGATCTATCAGAGCGGACTTCGGAATTTAGCAGGCTTGCATCCCTCTTGTGACCGCACCTGGCAGGCGGAGGAAGTAGGCAAACCCGTAACAGTGCAGCGTCCTAGTCTACACCAGAGTAAACGTGCATTTAACACTGAAGACTGTACAAGTAACTTTCAATGCACTATTGCAATGCAGTTCACTGCTTAAGGGGCATATTAGCGAGACAATGTTTTGGCTCCCAGGTAACGCAAAAACAGAGGCAGCTGGTAGTATAATTGAATCTGCTGTTGCTACGGCGTCCAACCCGACCGAGAACAGCATAGAGAAGCAAGAGTGCGCCGGTGCTTTGAGAAGTCAAATACGTCCAGGGGGATAAGCCAGCTGGGCTGCGCAAACACCCCGTCACAGACAGGGAGGCTCCCGATCAACTTCAGTGGGCTCCAGCAGCGGGCTCCAGCGGGCCTAGGCAGACAGACGGACGGACAGGCGGAGGGCGGCGGGCGGAGTGCACCGTATCGATTGGGCTGCAGAACACCATGACACGCGCTGCGCTTGCAGCTACTAATTCCAACCGCCTGACCAGACTACTTTCCTC
>NW_026267176.1:443739-447733 GCF_000697945.3 Frankliniella occidentalis
GGGGGGGGGGTTGATAGCATTGCAAGGGAGGAATACTATTCTTGCACCCTTTAAGACATCAACAACAACAAAAGCTAGGAAATTTAACTATCAAGGTTTCTTTACGTTTTAAACTTAAACGGATGTCTACATGAAGTAATGTAGACAAGACATGTCCTGCTTCATCTTACGTTGGATAAAGTGCACATATGAGACCTTAATATCTTGACTAAATGTAGACTTGGGCATGTCTACTACCTTTAACGAAATCAAGGTATGCATTTGTATTGAGGAGGTGTACGTGGTAAAAATTCTCGTATATACACCACCTCAAGCCCCGGATGTAAAGATCCGCACTCAGTACTATAGTCGAAAACTGTAGTTAAACTGTAGTTAAACTAAAGTTTAATTGTAGGTTTCTATAGTTTAACTGCATTTTTTTCGGACGTAGGGCTACAAAGCGGGAAAAACTGCAGATTAACTACAGTTTAACTGCTATGATGAAATTACTAGAGTTCTGACTGCAGTTCGTCTTCAGATCCTTCCACCCGGGGCGTCTCACAAGAGCGTTGTAAACTTACAACAGCACAGCTGCTGAGTTGAACACTTCGAAGTGCACAACTAGAGACTTGGTTTTTCAGTGTGTTCTAGTCACACTCACAAAAATGTTTGCTTGTTATCAGTGTATTTTTGGGGTTCTTTATTTCTTCGAGAACCTCGCGCTTGTATCGAGACCATTCTACTTGGAACAAACAGGATTTTGATCAAGACAAGAGCAATGTTCCTGAGAAAATCAAACACACGAAAAATGTACTGAAACCAGAAGCCCACTCTTTTGAGAGCATTTTGAGATATGACGCCCGCGGAAGAGACAAAAAAGGAAACTCGCTACTCGAGCCAAAACTAACGTGTGGCCAACTCTTTGGCTGGCGTGACGAACCGACACAATGGGGCCACAAGAGGACTCGTTATCAGAGTGCCAGAGGCGCGCGGGACGGACGGCTTCATTTGGATGATTGTGTCACGTGACAGGTCGCGCTGCTCTGCATACCGATCGTCGATACAGAGCGGATCGCAATGTGACCCCCGCCAGTCACAGCCAGGAGCGCCTTACTCTGCAAAAAGGTGTGTGGAACACTTTCCACACAGCAAAGTGCACGTGTCGTCTCTGGCAAACTAAGAGACAAGTGCACTCTCAGCTCGTTACTGACAATGCAAAAATACAATGAACTCGTTTACACAGCACACAACATTAATTCTGAACATTGCCACTATAATAACTTACCAATTTCGTCAGTTATACTGATTATTTTGTAACGTGAAAGTCAAATTATAGGCAAAATCACTAGTAAATGCTAGTCTTTTTCTTACTTCAAAGCCGGAAAAGGTTCTAGTTCATCTGGATCTTTTAGATAGAATATCATGTTCGTTCTCGTCTCGAAAAAATCTTGCACACCACTTTGAACAACCTTTTACTATACAGTCTGGTAAAACTTAGTTGAGTGTTAAACAAGTGTGCATCTTGTGCACACGTTATGTGTGCTTTTCTCTAATTAGCACACTTTATGGTGTTTAAAAATGAAGCACATTACATAGTGTGCAAAAATTAAATGATTGAAAAGTGAAAATTCTACACACTTGGTTAAATATTAGTCTTAGTAATAGTATACAGAGGAAACCCACAGCAAGTGTCAAAAATTGCACATCAGGTGGTGTGGAGGTGCCTAGACTTTTGCGAAAAGGACAAAATTGCACACTTCCTGCTGTTGAGTTTCAGTTCAAAGTCAAGGAATAGTGCAAAGTTTGCACAATTGGAAAAGCACACTAATTCGTAGCCAATTTTATACATTTGTTACCAAGTGCAGTTAAAAAAGAATCCTACGTACTTCTGAACCAAATAATCAGTATCACTTCCAAAATTGTACATATCACTAGCAATTAGGTGTGTATTTTTGCTGCGTATACGAGTTTATGTATCGCCTATTTGCATTGCAAGATGTCAGTGACGGGCTTAGAGTGTGTTTACAGGGGAAATTTTGAAGAATATTGAACTAATATTCATTGAAAGACTTGGACTTTACATTTTGAGTGTTTCTAACTAATGTCGTCAAGATAACGCACATCACATTTTGTTTTAAATTATAGCATCAGAAAAAATTGACTCAGATACCAGGTTCAATTAAATATCCCACAGGGTTAATTCCTTTTTTCGCGAAATTTTCCCACAAATTCACGTTCTAACGTTTGCTGTGTAGCTCGGGGGGATCACTGCCAGCCCTGTTCAGTCGGCCCCCGACGCCGCGCCACGCCACGCGGTGCCAAGACTATGTTGGCAGCGCCGGCTGGCGTTCCTCTCCGCCCCCTAGCCAGAGCCAGTGTTGCCAACGCCACGCCTGGCGGGCAGAGCTGGCCCCACATCACCGGCTGAGGAGCGCAGCGCCGGCCGCGCACCCTTAGCCCTGGGCACCGCGGGGCTGGGAGGGGCACTCATACACACACACACATACACACACGCACGCACAACTGCACGGGCTGCTGCGAGGCCAAACGTAGCAGTCGCTCTGGACCAAAACAAAAAACAAAAAAAATCCACGCACTCCACTGTCACGAGGGCATCCCGGGCGGCGCTCCCGGCTCTTTGCGATGCTGGCAGCACTCCTCGTCGCGACCCGATCCTGCGCGCCTACATGCCGGTCGGCGGCGCGGTGCGGCGCGGACACGCGGGGGCGCTACGCGGGGGGACGGACGCGCACCGCACCGTCTCCACGACAGGCTGCTACTACCGACCGACCCGGAGCCGAGCCGCTCAAGCCGAGCGGAGCGCGCCGCCGCCTCGGCCGCCGCCCCCACCACCCCCGGCAGCCCGCTACCCCTCCGTACGCGCCGCCGCCGCCACCCCCTGCTCGCTGCATCTCCGTCGCTCGCCAGCGGCAGCCCGTGCGGTCCTGACGCTGCCACCCTCTCGCTCGCGCGCGCAGAGAAACAAATAAAAACAGTCGGGACGGCGGGAAGGAGGGGAGGCGGCGCCACCCTCACCCACCACCCCTCTCCGCCTCGCCGACCAGCGACGCACAACACGGTACATCCTCCTGAATCGCGAGGTGGGTCGTTTGGCCCCGCCCGGCCCGGCAGCTCCCACACACAGCCACACCTGCGCCACCTGCCCCTGCCCCAGCAGCCCCCTCCCCGCTCCCCCCATGACCTGCACCGCAACACTCGCAAGAGGAAGACTCGTAATTTTGCAGGCATACCATCCCCTCGATTTGCAGCAACCTTATGAGGGACATAGCAAAGCATCAGGGCTGGTGGGGGGTAAAGAAGGGGGGGGGGTAGGTTGAGGGAGGGAAAAGGAGACCGACGAGGAGATGGAGCGGATTGCTCGCCGGCGGGCCAATTGGGTGCAGCAAGCAGCGGCGCCCCTTGTCTCGCCTGACACGCGCCACTCATCCATTTTTCATCCTGAATGGCGCTCAGCACCCAGGTCAGGCGACCGCCCGCCGCCGAGGAGCCCTCCCCCGGGACCCGTGTCCTCGCCGAGGTTCAGGCTGCCCCTGCGATTAGTCCGCGAGGAGGCGGCCGACGGGACTCGTTTGTCCGACTCACAGGCGACCGCACCGCGGCCGTGCTTACCTGCAACAACAGAAAAACAAGTGCGTTAGACCAGGCGTCGTTACATCCGTCTCAGTGGCGACGTCTCGCGGCCACCGGAGACACATCGGGCCGTCCGTCCGGATCATTGCGTGCGAGTCTTAAAAAGATGTTGAGCTGAGTTGTGACTGCAACATTCCCTCCAGGCATCGGTCCCTTTCCAAGCGCCCCTTTTAAAGTCAGCTAACGTACCCTGCTGCCCCCCCCCTTCCCCATCCTCTACCCTAAGCCGTGTTCCCACCTTGGGCTCATACATATCTGAGCTCGGCCCGCCGACCCGGCCTAGCCTAGCCCAGCGCAACCAACGAGGGAGGTAGGGTCCCTCGTCCTTGCCAGCCTCTGCCACCCTCCCCTGGCATCCCCCCCC
>NW_026267176.1:448458-452026 GCF_000697945.3 Frankliniella occidentalis
ATTATTAGTACTATTTATTATCAACATTGCGTCTTTTCGACTATTTCAGAAAGGTTCGATCAATTTTTGACAAGCAGGTTGTAGGAATTTATTTGTACGGCGGTGAACGGGTGCTGGCAAAGACCCATAGTGTAGGATATGGAGGTTTGATTATTTTAGACTACGAGCACAATACCGTTGCATCATCGGAAACAAGATATAGAGGAGGTGCTATCACAAGTACGTTATTATCCGAGACATTTTTAGTATGTAACCGCAGTTGTAACAAAGCTGCTTTACCCTGAGTTAAACCGTACTTAATCGATAATTTACAAGTGGCAGGTGGGCTATTCTGGGGAGCGAGAGGGAGCAAGGGACGAAAAAAGCGAGAGAGAGGGAGAGGGGAAGAGAGGGGGAAAGATGGAGAGAGAGAGAGAGAGAGAGAATGGCGAATCAAAGCACGACTAGACCGCACGGACCCTCCCCGTCAGGCCCGGTCCGCCCGGCCATGGCCAGGACCAATTACTATTTAGGTCAGAAGGCGAGACGGGCGCGGGCGGCAAGGCCTGGGTCGGGCCGAGGAGGGCTTCACGGCGTGCATGAGCGAGAGGGAGGGCGAGCGGGCGAGAGTCACCGCCGTGATGAGAAAGAGTTATGGCTTTCGAGCAGAGCGAGCCAAGCGAGCAGAGCGCGCCAAGCGAGAGGAGAGCGAGACTACGACAGCGCTCCTCATTTCAGCAGAGCGAAAACTTCTCCTACAGTGTCGTGGACGGGAGACAGAGACAGAGGCGCTTGGAATCACGGGGAGCTGGGGGAAATCAAGCCTGAGGGAACAGCGCGCTCTGCCCCGCTCCGCCACAGCGCCGGTCCGCAGCGGGGCCAGTGCGCCTGCGGACGGCGGGGTAGGCCAGCCCGCCGCGCACGCCTGTGGAGCGGGAGGCCCAGCCCGATGTGCCGCAGGGGCCGGGGCTCTCCTCGCGATGTAAAACAATCAGAGCAAGGCGGCCGAACCCTTATTCGCGGCCTGCAATGGGGCGTGGGGCGGTGGACCGAGTCCAATGTTGGACAGGCCCCCGAACGACGCATTTGAAGGCGTATGGTCTGTGCTCCGTCAGCCTCTTCCCGGATCACGACCGCCGCGGCCGCGCAGCTGAAGGATCACTGTCTGTCTGCAGGCGCTTATTTATGGACCGGTCAGCTCTTGCATTGTGGAGCGAGAGAAGAGCGGCGTTGGAAAGCGGCGGGAGGGGTTGGGCGCGCCTGCTGCTGGCGGGCTTCGCTAAAAAATCACGCGATGAAAAATTAACCTACAGAGGCGATGCTGGTGCAGGGAGGCGGGGCAGGGAATGGGGCACAGGGGTAGGGGGTGGGAGAGAGCATGATGTAGGAACACTGTTTAAAAAAGTTGTCAAAGTTGTAATGAATAGTTTGTTAAAAAACAATATCATTCGTTTTCATTGGCATGTGACAAAATTCATTCTATTTTGCCCGTAGTGGACCACAACAATGATTCCTTTTCCACTATGTTGTCACACTACACCAAAACCATTGTAAAGTTTGATGGCAAAACATTGTTACAAAACGAACACGTTTGTGTCATAACAAATTTTTGGTGCAGGTGGAAATGAAATGTTCGCAATAAAAATTTGATTCTGAAAGTTTTGTGAATGTTGTTGGATTACAACATGTTTTGTTTTTAACATTTGTTGCAATCAAACTTTATATCAAGGGTGTTGTAAATTTACAACACTTATTTTCACAGTGAACTTCGACCTTGCCACTGCGGAACTGGAAAACCTGCTGTAACCGCAGAGTGCGAGAAATTCTCGAAGACCTCCAGCCCAGCACAAGGCTGAAGGTACTTCGAGGTACTCCTGGTTGTACCGGGTGTAACTGAGAATGTGCAGCAGTGTTGCGGGATTGCATACCCGCAAGGGCTGCTGGGGCGCGGCCGGTTCGCTGCAGCGAGAAGAGAGCTGGTAGGTGTTTCAATCAGCGGGGCCAGCAGAGCCTCCCGGGACGCTGTTTGACCTGCGCGACACCGCGCCCCGCGACGCCCGGCAGTATTTCCCCCTGCACCTGCTCCATTTCAATTTCCTGGCGGGAGGCGGGGCTACGCAGGACGGGAGGGCCCCGAGCGTCACACGACCTCGGGCCCCCGGGGCCTATGCGTCACGGGGAGCGGAGGACTCGCCCCGACGCGCGCCCCGCCCAGCAGGCTCGTTCGTCTCAAAGGGTTAATCTACTGCAGGCGGGCGCGGCCTACTTCCGGCTGGCACCGCCTCTGCTTCCGGCTGGCACCCTGCAGAATATGAGCAGCGAGCTTGTTTGCTGGCGCCTACCGCGTCCTCGGGGGGGTTCACCTTCGCAGAGGTGTGCAGACACTACTGGGGCACTCGCAGGCGAGTTCATCTTGTACATCTTGCAGTAGCAGACTCATGCCGCGGCCATTCCGCTTGGCGCAAAGCTAACAATTCCACAAGCTCAAAAGTAAATCAACCGACGAAAGCGTAACGCCCTATTGAAATTAGCACCAAAAGGCAAGAAAGGGGGCAAATTCAGAATATGTTTTTACGTTTTCAGCAGTAACTGACGCTGAAGCAGGACAATACAAAATCCGATAATTTAAGTATGGTTTTATTGGTTTACTCCACGAGTAAACTCTACAAAAAGCTTCTCCTAAAGAGTAGATAAAATCTGCCGAAATACTTTACTCATGTAATCTTACTACAGGTCAAAAAAGCAGTGTTCGGCTAAAAACATAATATTTCTAGATTGAGCTGCTGAAGTGTTTCGTAGTACAACATAGCAAACGTGAATTTTGTCCATATTTCAATAGGTATAAACCTTCTCATAAATGTTTCGGAGAGAAAGAGAAAGAAAGAGAATTACAGAATAAAATATGATGACACCCTTGGTCGGGGGAAATTCCACTGCGTGTGTAGCCGGCGAAAGAGGGAGGAGAAAATAAACAGACTGGTCAAGGCAGTCGTGGGGCTTAGCTGTGGACCGGCAAATCACCCCGGATGAGGGAAGGGGGCTGAAGGGGGCTGAACGGAGGAGCGGGGGCGTTGGCTGCGGGGCGCCGAGCTACAAGGCGCCGAGCCGAAGCACGGCAATGGCTCAGCCACACCCTCGGGGCGCACCAGCACCCCATCCCCCCTTTCCAAACAGCACTCTACCAACAGCAAACCGAGTAGCACCACTCAGAGCACTGGAAACGCGACCATTTTAAAGGTAGGTTCGTTTCGACGTAAAGTGTACGTTTCTTACAAAAAACTTCTTTCCGCAACGCACAAAGGATCTATTTGTAAGCTACAAACTCAATTTATCGTACTAAGAAGACTCTTTGTAAGGAAAGGAATCAAACAGTGAACTCTACAACGTTCGAGAAGAAAGCTTTTGGTTACACGGAAAAAAATAATTCGTTGCTTCAACCCATGTTTGAGTTGATTTGGAGCTTGCAAAAAAAACTCGTTGTGGGAACAAAATATCCGTTGTTTTAATCAAGCGTTTGCTGGTAGAACGAATTCTTAGTTGTGAGAGCGAATAGATCGTTGACGAAGTGAATAAATCTGATTGCTGGAAC
>NW_026267176.1:452836-465730 GCF_000697945.3 Frankliniella occidentalis
CAGAAATATATACGAAATTATATACGAATTCCTAGTTTATGGACCAAATAGAGTGCATCGTAACGTAATTGTGTTTTGCCGAAATTCATTTTAGGATTCAGGTGAAATAAAAAGGAGCGCAGAAACACACACGGGGGGAAAGCCACGACACATAGCCGTGGCAGCCGCGGCACCAGCCACGCTGAAGTTCTCCCAAATAACGACGGGGCTCTGCACGACTGTATCCCCCGATCGTCAATAACCTCCAGCAGAAGTCGCTCCGCCCCGCCCCGCCTCACCCCAAACCCCTCCCCTTCTCGTCACGCTCTCGGTGCGTTATTCGGCGACGACGTTTTATCGGCCCGCGAGGTACACCTTGGTGAGGCTCCACCCGTCGTCTGTCTGCTCCTTTCCACCCCTTTTTGTCTTCATCTCACCTCCACACAACCCCTACCCCCTCTCTTTCCGGATCCCCCCGTTCTCTTCCTCTCTCTCTCTCCCTCTCTCTCCCTCTCTCTCCACCCTGCCTTCTCGTGCAGGAACCCTTCTATTCCCCCAACGAAAGAAGCAATATCGGGACAAGGCGACGCGCGGCGAGCAAAGTACCTTGTTCCTTTTAAAGCGGTTGTTACGGGGGTGCGGCCCCACTGGGGACGGGGCTCAGCGGCCAATGAACAGGAGCCGCGAGGAGCCAGAACAAAGAGCGCAGCAAGTAAGACTGGCACACAGTAAACAATTAGCTGTGGGAAAAATAAAATTGATGTCACACTCTACTCTCAGCCGAGCTCTCAGCCCACTCCTGACATTGAAGTTAACGACGGTATTCTTTGTTCTGCAGTAACTACCTAACAAATCTTGTGAGCAATAAGGAAAATCTCCTTTAAAATCACGAAATTTTGTTTTCTTTCTGATTTAAAAGGACTAACTGCCGATGCTACTGATAATATATACTAGTAACATAACAAATTCACCGTATTATTGTTACATGAAAAAATTAGTCGTGAAAAACAAATAATAATCAAAGGCTTGAGCGTGTACAATCACGAGGTGGTTTTTGCCCAACCCAATCAAATGTTAAGTAACGTTTAAAATTGTAACTCAGAGCCAAATGTTTTGAGTTCGACTTAAAACAAGATTTTGGTAATCACTAAAAACAACTATTGTTTCATAACAAACTGTGAGTTTATGTAAAACAAGGTAGTGGAATCAATTTTTTTAAAAATCCGGTAAAGGAATAGGATTTTGATTGAGGTTAAAGCCGCTTTCTTCACCACGACCACTCTTGCAAATCTCCTTTTTTTGGGGGATAATTATTCCGTAAAGAGAAAAAAAAAGCTCTCGATCTACGTCTACTGGATTAGGCTCAACGCCCCTGGAGGCTGAAAGGGGAGGGGGCTCCAGGGTGGTTGCAGCTCCAGTGAGCCAGGCAGCCCAGCCGGGTCCGGCCGGCTCGACCTCGGCCGCAGCCTGCGACGTGAGGTCGCAGCGGAGTGTTCCCAGGTGACCTGTGTGTTCTGGAACATTGCGCAAACCCACTGGACACGCAGGAATCCCCCAAACGTGCCCTTCCCCTTCCCCCTAGTCTCTCTCTCGCTCTCTTCTCTCTCAGTCAGCCTGACCGACACTTTTCTCTTCCTTCCCGGGGGTCCCCCCACCCCCCTCACTCTGCCCGTCCCGAGGGGGGTCAGCTTGCCTTCGGGAAACTCATTTAAAAAATGCAACGACTGGGCAAGAAACTCGATCCTTGTGGCAAGGCGCCTGGCGGTGCGCGGCGCTGTGGTAACTAAAGGAGTTGATGCGAACTTTCCAGGGGAGACAAATGCAAAAGGGCAGCGAGGTATTTGCACGTCGCGAGTCCTGCGTCCCGCCCGGCGCACTGACGGCAGAAAGTATAAAGTTTGGAAACCGGCTGATGGAAGGGAGGGGGAGGCGAGACAGTTTGAGGTCCAACTTTCAGTTCATGGGGCCAAACTTTTGGCACGACGGTATGGCAGACAGAGAGAGGGTGGCGAGGGGGATGGTAGGAGGGTCATTCCTGCACTCACACGACCCCTACTCCAGTGCGGCCACAGTAGTAATTCAGGCCCAGGCTGAAGGTGGTCCTGTTGTCCTCGGCGTGTGTTTGGACCACCTTGCGGCCCCAGGGACCCCACGGCTCGCCCACCCTCCACTAATGAGTGTGACCGGCACTCGATACAGATTAGCATTGGCCCGGTTGTTGGACCCGAGGCGGGCCCGGGGGAGCCCAGTTAGTTGGAAGCGCCAACCGTCCGCAAAAGTGTCCTCCCCCCCTCCCCCCAACCAAAAAATTCAAAAAAATAAATTAAAAAACATGAGTGAACTTACCTTGTCCTCCGCCTCCACTGCGCGTCCCTCCGCATCCACGACGCGCTGCTCCAGCTCCGCCAACTGAAAAGAGGAGAGAAACAAAATCAAATAACGATTGTGCAATTTGATGTGAGACAGCAAATTTTGTGAGTACAAGAAGAAGCACAATGTGAAAGAGGTAAATGTCACCATGTTTAAATCCTGAAAATACCTATGTTGTTTTACGATGAATCTGAGGGAGCAAGTGTGTACAAGTCCGCAGTAGTTTACATCGTGTGCACGACAATTATGAACAATACAGATAGGAATGATTGTGTGTCCAAATAATGTACTCAAATCGCTGAGCATTATTGTAGATATGGATCTTTGAGGTTCCAATGTGCTCAAATCGCTAAACATGGATAGAGATGTTTGCGGGACGAATGTGTTCAAACCGCTGAAAATATATAGAGATGTTTGTGAGTCCAATGTGCCCAAACCACTATCAAGCGCAGTAGCGGGTACCCAAAGAGTGCATCCTGTCCATCGGGCGGGCCTCCGGTCTACTGAGTCCCAGCAGTATCCATGGCTATGGCCGCAGGGGCGGGTAGCAACACATTGGGCAGAACCAGGCAGGCTTAGGACCGTGCGCCCGGGCCGGTCGCCCCACGGGCCGCCCTGCCTCCTGCACTCCACTCCACGCGCCGCCACCCACCAGCTGGCCCACCCCACCCCGCCCCACCCACGACCCGCCCGCCCCGCCCCCGATCGATTCGCGTGCGGCCGCGTGCATCCAGCCCCGCCGCGCCCCTCCCGCCATGTCTGCGCTGGGGGTGGCGAGGCTATCGCGCTGGGCAACGCACTGGTGGCGCCACCTGGCGGGGGGTGGGTTAGCGGGGGATGGGGTAGCGCCGCGAGGAGTATCGCCGCCGCAACGCCACGCTGAGGGTGGCGGTGCCTCCAGTCCCTTACCTCCCAGCTCTACTCCAGTAGCGCGCTACCCCGTGCGTGTGGCGCTTGGAATGAAAGTATATTCTTTCTTGGCCCTTGTGTTTAGAACACAATTAAAAAAGAAAAAACAAGCCTTTTTTTGTTCTGAGCAGGGCGGGACAGAACATGCACAAACTTAACATTGTTTTTGGAATTGTATGTGTTAATATCTCTCTTAAACTGATAGAGATAAAACGAGTTATGAATAGGATACTTAAATTAAAAATTGATTGATTGTGGTTGGATTAGCCAACGCTAATGGACTGAAGGCGGAATGAATTTCCCACTCTACCCTGACGGGGAGTAGCGCCGCAAAGCTGCTCTGCCCCATTCGAGTAATAATTTCAACAACTCCCTGTCGCGCTATTGTCCTCGCAGAGATTTCTGCGAAACGTGACTGTCGTTTTGAACACGCTAGCTTGGAAAAGGAGACGGGGAGGGGAGGGGGGGGTACTCTGAGAGTAGCTCCTGAGCCACCAACCCCTATAAGCTTGCGCGGAAGGGCGAAGCAAAAGAAATAACCCGTTCAATGCACAATACGATATCCTGAAGTAGAGAAATTTAAGGCGGGGTTTAAAAACACGCGTGTTAAAAAAAAGAGTGGACGCAGGATATATATGTTACTGTGAAAGAACAGCAATGGCAGTTTTATGGTTTGGTGTATTAAAGGATGAGGCGTCATGCTAGGAGGGCGAAGGGCGGATCTCCCTAAAGCATAGAGCAAGTTAAAGAAAAATGAGGAAGTGTCACAATAAAGAGAGGGAGTGAGAGAGATGGTGAAATAGTGTTTGTGTCTGGAGGAGAGAGAGATGCGACCTTAATTAAAACCTCTCCCCCTTCTCCCTCGGCTCAACGGGTAATAAAACCGAGCCTGCCTGACCAGGTGGCTCAAAGCTGTAGAGCAGGGGCTCTGCAGGTGACAAGACACCACCCCCAAGGCTCAGGTGTACTTTCAGGAAGAACCTCCCGAAACGCGGAAAAGCTACCGGCAAACTGTCTCGTAGAAAAATCAAAACTTTTAGATGGGGTTTTAAAATTCGAAATCATTTGATTTATTTTGTTTTTTTGGGGGGAGAGGGGATGGAGGGGAGCATTTGTGTATTTAGCCTATTCTTCATAATAATTCACAATCGCTTTTCTTTTGAGGCTTCAGGGAAAGTCGAGATGTTCTTACTTTACAAGATCAACCGGGCCGTTTGCTGAACGGCCGCCTCACTGTCACACACACACACGGCAAAAAATCCTCATAATTTTGCATGATTTGTTTCAATTTATAACTTACAAAATATTTTGTAAATGCACTCTAAATCTTTTACAAAGAATTTGTTCGTATAATGCAAAAAATTCTGTGCAACCGTAATATACAGGTAATTTCCTTGTATTACACAAAAGTTCTTTGTATTACAATAATTTTTCTTTGTATTACAAAAAAAAAAAGGCTTTTTATTACGGTTGGACGAAATTCCTTGTAGTAAAAGAATTTTCTTTGTAAGAATTTAAGAGAGTGTTTAATAGCCAATTATTGCTTGCCGTTCAATGAGAGTGCTTGTGAATTTACAAATTCCAAATTGTAATTTTACGACACATCAGGAAAAATTGTCCCGTAACCTCACTGGAAACGCAAGTGTGTGAATGTCGCACACGTGTAAGCGTGTAAAGGTGTAAATTTTCTAGGAAAAATTCACACGTTTACTCCTTGCCTCGTAAGTGTACGAATGGATATTCACACTCCTACAAGTGTGCGACATTCACACACTTGCGTTTCCAGTGCTGCGACGGGGCCTACAAACATTTTTTAACGCTGCCCTGAAATTAACATGATAAGTTAGTGAAAAGAAAAGAACACGCGAGCGTTTTTAAATTGTGCCACGCAGTAAGAAGTTCGGAAAAAATTGAATGGTTTCTGTGTGTTATGGAAACGATGACGACAAAACGACAACTCCAGTCGTAGTTCCACAGGGGAACAGCCCCAACCCGCCCATCAGTGTTTTGCATGACGCGCTGACATTGATTTCTCCTCGGAAGCTGGCGATATAGCGTGGCGTGGCGGAGTCAAGTGGGAGCGCAGAGGGGAGAAAACGGGGTGGGGCAGGTGAGAGATACAGGGAGAAGAGAGAGAGCTTCGAAAAGAGAAAGTAGGGGCGGCAGTGCGACTTACGACTGTTGCGGTACAGAGCAACCCCCTTCTAACTCCCCAACTCTGCGGTGGGGAGGGGGAGAGGGGGGTCCCCTGGGGAGAGGGGGAGGGAGGGGTTGGACGTTGTCTCCACTGAGCGCCCGAGGTCTTGCCTCGCTGCCTGCATCGATGCAGCACACTGTTTCCCTTCAAAAGTATATATAACTACACAATATATGCGATAAACCAGTTCTGGTGGCGAGGCAAATTTCAGGTTTTGAGGAATCAAGATGAATATTCTTTATACAGAATGACAAAATAATAGAAAGCAAAGCATACTATTAACCCCTTGATGTTTATTTTTTCTTGCAATCATATCTTTGCCTCCGTACAGTTACATCCGTATGTTAAGTCACAAAAAAATGTAAGCGTACAATGCTTTAACAAATCGCCCGGGTGGAAAGGAGTACAGAAAAACTGCATTCGAAACTGTACTTGCCTAACTATAGTTGCGAAACTATAGTTATGTTTGTATTTTAACTGCAATGCTGGTTATAATCACGACTACATATATGCTCAAATAACAGTAAGAAATATAAATAAAACACACTTTTACTGCTCTCGCAACTACACTTGAGAATGCACCCCGGAATGTAAGTGGTACATTGAGTTGTTGCTGTAGTTTTAAAGCAGATAAATTGACAATATGATTCGCTCTTTTAATTGTACTTCGTGAATTCAGTCCCTGTTACATTCCATATGCAAAAAATATATAGTTAAAAAAAATTGTTATGACTGCTCTCGGCTGTTACAGTACATTTGTGCGGTCAGTTTGCAGAACTACTGCTGTCTCTTTTATTATGGGGGGCCGAATGCGGCGAAAGGAAATACCCCAAACCAGGCCTAGCTACCTACTTAGGAGGGTGAGTACGAGTTTCCCACACTGCCGGACGTGCTCACGATGCCTTTTGACGCCTCCCTGGCTCGTGGTAAAATACTTCTACATAAAGATATTACGCGCAGAATACGTATACATGCGTTTAATGGCCGGTGTGCACGTTTTGCACGTGAACTACACTGCTTTTGTCCTGTGAACTTAGCAGGAGGCGATTTATTCGGTTGTAAATCTTAGGCAGCATAGGAACTACGCAACCAGTGGATTAAATGTAGCATAACTGTAGCTGGACTGTAGTTCGACTGTAGTTCGACTGTGAGTTGTCGGACCGGAACGCTTAGCATGCCATTGGGTTACTGCGAGACCAGAGGTATGGTGTCGCAGTGGCTCAGTGGTCATCGTACTGGGCTACCAACTCCGAGGTCAGAGGTTCAACTCCCATCATCTTCATCTTTCAACAAGGTAAGAGTGCTGTAATCAATTAATCGGATGAGAGGGGGTTAGCGGGGGAAGGTAGAAAGGTAGGAGTAGAAGAATTTCCCGGCACAAAAATTTTTCGAAAGTTTTGAACACTGCACTTTAAGTGTGAGACCAACTGTAGGTTTTGTTTGTACTTCCCAACTGTTGTTCGAAGTGTAGTTCGAAACTAACCCGCCAAACTGCAGTAAAACTGTGCAACCCGCGAAAAAACTAGAGTCCAACTGTTGTAAAACTACAGAAAATTTGTAGTTTTTCAACAGATTACTATAGTTAAACTACATGTTTACTATATCACCCATATGCATTTTAAATCTAGTCAAAGGATAGTTTTAAACTATATACTAGCTACAATACAAAATTTACATTATCCGCAATCAGAAAGTAGTCAATGTACATTTACACTGCAGAGGCAAATTTGGTCCGAGTGTAGTGAATCGCTATATTCCAAAATGCAGATCCTTCCACCCGGGCGAAAACTTCGGGAGGAAACTGTTGTTTTGTCGACACTTCAGAACCTGGCCATTTGTTGCCATGTTGCTGCTGACGGTTTGAGAACATTTACAACCTCACATCCTCTAAACCGGTGTGGTTGCCACCGAGCTCAGCCGTCGTGGAGCACCGTGCCAGGCCACCCGGCCGACAGGCTCGCGTGGCGGGCTAAACAGCTAGCACGGCGCTCTCCGCTGGCCATGGCACGACACAGCACGTCCCGCACGGCCAAACACAAAAGGTTCTCAAATGTGAGATCAACAGAGGGAACGTGTGCCAGAAACAGCAGAGAACACTTCTTTTGAGGCAGTAGGACGAGCAGAGGACAACAGACGGCGACACAAATGTGTGGCGCGCCAAATATAGTCTGAACCAAAGTGAATATTTGGTATTCATGTGGTCATGTGATGGCGAGGGGGGGGGGGGGGCATGGGCTAGCCGGTCACACCCACACCTCCTCTACCCAACGTTCCACGAAAAACAATGTATGACTTAACGGTTCAACGGCAAATGGCGGAGAAATAAGCTTTGTATTCCATGATAACCATTTCCAGAAACATATTCTAGTAAAACACAAGGTAGGACTTCGCGGCATTTGAAGTCAGTATAAACCTTTCGTAAAAGCAGCGTAATATCGAGCAAAATAAGGGGGAACATTAACGAGACGTAACAGCGCGTACTGCCACATTGTATTGCGAGTAGTCTGTAGACCAGAATCGGAAGTGGTCAGCCCTCCAGTCCTGCATGTCTGTTTACAGTGACACATAAATGAACAGAAACAACAAATAACGCTATGAAAATACCTTTTCAGGACAATAATTTGAGTTTGTGCTGCGGACGCACCTACCGACCTACCGGAGGCCCCGGTAGGACCACCCCCTAGTCGAACGAGCCCAGCCCACCTCCCTCTACAGCCCCTCCACATCACCTGCGAAGGCCAGGACCGGACGGTTCAAGTAGACCTTATTGTCCCCCGGGGCCTATGGGCCGCAGTGGGACAAAAATAAGGTGGGGGAGAATCAGTCAGCGCTGATAAGGGAAGGCAGTCCTCTTTTCCTCACGCACGGAAAATAAAAACGACGATCGCAAACCATACCGGGAACGTGAGGTTTATGCTATGTAAGGTTTAGCTTATAGCACGAACGTTTACACAAAACCAAATATAGCTAGGCCTGCGCCAGGATCGTCGGGGAGTAGAAGCGTGCGATATTGGTGAAGCCTGTTACGCGAGACGCAGTCTGACATAGTTGCTTTTAACAGGACTGTAGGAAAAATAAACAATTTAAAAGCAATCCTGCCAAGAGCGCCTTGACGCGGAGACGAAGCGACATTTGCGGCGAGTCTAGGAAACAAAATCAGTGACGTAAACCTCTCCTCGGGTAGGGAACAAGAGCGGAGCCGCACGGTAAACAAAAAACTCGGAATCCGAGGCGTGAAAAAATTGGAAATTTTAATTTTTGAGGCAGGAAATCGACTTTTAAGGCATCCTCTCGATTTCGAGCATCCAAAGCCTGATTTAGAGCCGCTCTGCTCTGATTCCGAGGTATGGAGCTCGTAATCCGGGAATCGTCTATCGAAATCCGGGAATCGTTTTTCGGAATCGGGTAAAAGGTGACTCGGTTTTAGAGGCACGTTTACCCGATTTCGGGATCGGTAGCTCGGAATTAGGACAACCTCGGAAATCGAGATTTACGCCTCGGAATCCGAGTTTTTTGTTTACCGTGCGAGCGACACCGAGCGGAGCCGAGCGGCGCCGCCACAAGCCGCCCCGCTTCATGAATATTCCTCTTCATCTCCATTTTTACCTGGTTCCCAAAGCTTCTGGTGTCGGTACAACACGACGCTACACCGCCACCCCTACCGCCGCCCCGACCACCTGCGACCTGCGCCGCCGTACCCGGCCTGCCCGCTTCTTCACACCCGGCTGGTGAAGAGTCTACAATTAACATTTTTATGAGTTTGCTCATAAACTGAGGCGCGGCGCGCCCTTTAGAGACGGAGAAGGGGCGGGGTAAGGTTAGAAGAGAGGGGTACTGAAAATGCCACCACCTGCGGCAGGCTCGGTCTAAGGGCCTGGGCGGGGAGCGTGAGAGGAAAGTGACAAGCGTAAACTCCAAGCGTGTACAGCAGCGTTTGGAGCAAGACATTCACAACTTTTAATGCATTTAATCACAATAACTTAATAACTTATAAGAAGATCAGAGATCTTTTCATTTATCTTCTGTTTACAAGTGTAGTGTAACTGACCTCCCTGTCTGGCTGTGCCCCCCCCCCCCCCCCAGTAACCGCTAACTTGGGCGTTAAATCGCAGCTACAGAAACACTCAATTAACCGTTTCCTCCCCCCCCTCCCCCAACCTTCCCGCTATACCCATCACGCCAGTCACACCGCCAAACGCCATATCTGTCGCATCGAAAAGGGGATTGCCGCAACAGCATCACGGGGACAACCCATGTGTTTGCAAGGAAAGAGAGAAATAGGATGAAAGGGGGAAAGGAAAGGGTGTTGCGAGAGTGGGGAAGAAGGGGGGTTGAAATGCGCATATTTTTCCCCTTGAGTCGGCGACGCGCGGCGTCGTTGGTGGCGCCGCGGCTGGCGTCGTCTTTCTTGAAGATGCGGCGGCGACACAAGGGCTCTTCTTGGGTGCGTCCCCCCCCCCTTTACTACGCCCTGCCACGGCCCACCTCGCTTCACCCACCATGCCCCGCGGCGCCGCGCATGGCGAGGCAAAGTCGTAAGTTGGGCGAGAATGTGTTCCAGACACAGGCGACACAGGCCCTATGTACCCGGGCAGGGGTCGGGCCCGGCTGGCGTGGCAGAGGCGTGTTTGAGAAACCAAAGCTCGTCTCCACCAACGCCCTGGGGTGCCTCTCCACTCCAACCCGTGCGTCTACTGTGCCTAACAAAGTCTTTTTCACAATTTGAGCATACGGATAAGCAATCGAGTTTCAGCCCGATGATTCTGTTCTGCGGTGGGATAACAAACTCGCAGAGCCTTTAGCTATTTACCAAGATTGACTCCATATGCGGCTGCTTCCGTCGTCCAACCGGCACAACCAGTGCGGACATTCGTTTCAACGTCCCTCCTATAATCAGCTCATGCCCCCATGAGTTATCGCCGTTATCATCAGCTATCTCTCTGTACCGAGTGACTGGAAATCTCTCATGGATTTTACACGAAAAAAAAGAATTAGCTAAATTAGCTAATGCATTCGCTAATATGGCCTTAGATTAGAATATTAGCTCTCCTAGCTAATTCTTAGCTAGGAGAGCTAAAAATTAGCCATGACAGTTGCCTACAAAATAAAGCAACTAGCTATGAAAGCTAATATTTTAGCTTTCATAGCTAGGAATTAGGTAGGAAAGCTAATATTCTAATCTAAGGCTATACTGTTGTGAAACAACAACAGCTAAAGTAAAGTTTTAATTTGTAAATTTTGAATCTCCCGCCTAACTGCGGTGTCAACGCGAAGCTGTTAACTTTTCGTATTTTTGGCGCATAGCGCGCGCGTCGGCCGGGAAGCCGAAGGGTCACTTCGGTCACCTGCCGAGGGTGACGGGCGGGCAGCCGCCGGGCGGCCCGCCGCGCGGGGCCTCCGGGCCCGGGGCCGGAGCGGACGGCCGGGTCAGTAGTAGAGTTATCAGCAAGCAAGTAGGAAGTTAGTAGCAACAAGAAGACACCCCTAGGACCTGGCCTGGACTCACGTGGCTGCTGCTGTATGTAATGTAAGTATCTAATTTAATTATATGTTTATATTTTGAAACCTGTGTTATACCCTTGTCCGATCCTGATATCCTAATACTCCACGCACGAAAGCAAGTCATAATCAGTCGATTCTAATGTCAAATTATTCGGGAGTTGTATAGGCAAAACTAGTCCGCGAGACATTGCTCCCGTCTCGCATTTCAAAGTATTGAAACACAATTTAAAGTTATTTTCGGTCACGACATTCACATCATTTTGCTTTTACAACAATACTAGCGAATGCATTAGCTAATTTAGCTAATTCTTTTTTTTTCCGTGTATAGTGGTATGGTACACTGTGAACGTGAACTTTGTGGCCTCTTGGCATGTCAATATTTTGGTGTGCTCCTCTCGTGCATTCGAAATCTTGGTCTCTTGAAAAGAAACCACAAATAGGCATTTTCGAAGTTGAAGGGAACGTCACCAATAATTTTGTATTCCAACGGGCCAAAAAGTGGCCTTCCTGGGAGACACAGAGTTACAAAACCACGGCAGGGGTTTTCAATTACCTCGCAGCATGGATTGCATTGCTATTCGCTAAATTCGATCTCCTGTTTTTGACAAGTGGCAGCCACTTGAAGTGGCTGTTTTCTTTTACAAATTCTGAGGGGTATACGAGCGAATCCCCCTCTTGTGCTCGGATTGGGTGCGTGTAAAGGTAACAGTAGGATTTGTTGTTTGGGAGTATTGTAAAAAATATGTTCGTACATGGTACGATGTATTTTGAAATTTACCATACCATATACAAATTACTTCGTACGTGCACAACCTCCCATTCTTGCTTGTCATTCGATTCCAAGTCGATACGCAGTGTCTGTAAATTTACAATTGTACGACATTTTTTATGGAAAATTTCCTGCATCCTCTAAAACGAATTCAGACAAATTTGCATAGTGAAATAAGGTTATAAGGGCCTTTTCAAGCCAGGGCAGCTCGGCCTTAGCTCAGAAGAGTAGATGCGGCAGGTCAGGATCGGTACAAGGCGAGCGGAGCGAAAGAGGGGAAAAGGGGGGAAGGAGGGGAGGGGGTGTAAGATGATAAAGGGTGGGGAAGTGAGACCGACATTGATTGATTGCTCAGACAATTGATAAGAGCTCCAGCGGCCCGCCGTCGAGCTCCTCGGGGCCGAGGAGGAGGAGCTCGCTTGAGCTCCACTATCCAAGCTCCTTCCGCTCCAGGTGCACTGCCCCGCCGGCCGGGCCGCGCCACCGCCACAAGCACTTTGTCATTAATGGTGTGCGTAAATAAAGCAAGGGGACAACATCTAGAGAGCGGCATTCGTGGTGGTGGTGGAGAATCAGAGGGCTGGTGAGCGAGGCTGGCGGGGCGTGGGCGGGGCGTACCGCAAACACACGGCAAGCAAACAGGCGGCGCCACCGCAGCTTTACTCATTCATTTCGTCAAACACGTCGCGAGCAAGAAAATCACAAGCGAGGAAAATATTAGACGCTGGAGCGGCCGCACCCGGAGGAAGAGAGTCGTGGGAGCGTTGCACACAGCGCACTTCACTACTGTGCGCGCGTATTGCGAGTGAAAGAATTAAATAACGTGCACGATAACAAAGGTGTAAAATGATAACATTTGTTTCGTCGGTCTGCTGGTGTCGGCTGGTGCCTAGCCTGGAGCGATTCACCCGCGGACAAAAATAATGTTATTGCAGGGAGCCTTATCGTGTCGGCACGCGTGGCAGTGTGCGCTTAAACATTAATCACGGGGATGTTCTGTCAACACGGGGCGTGGCGGTGGGGCGGGGCGACGCGTGGCGTCACCAGACTAATCCTCCCCACCACCACTCTCCGTTCATCAGGGTGTTCATTACGGAGATCGGAAATGTTCATTAGGGCGCGTTCATTACCGAAACCACGTCCTGTCGTTGTACTTGGGAGGTCAGGC
>NW_026267176.1:465795-466974 GCF_000697945.3 Frankliniella occidentalis
CTCAACAAGCGGAGCATGCAGCTCGTTGGTCGGGGGTGAATTCTGCAGGCTGCGCCGCCGCAGCACACAAAACAAGCATAGAGAATGACTCGAGCAAAAGCTTACGCGCTGAGTGAGAGTGAGGGAGGCAGGGGCGCTGACAGGTGAACGCCAGCCCGCTCGCCCCCGTCATATGTATTAATAATCTCGCCCTGCCCCTCCCGCCCGCCACCACCCCGCCACCGGGACCTCGCCCACCGGCGTGACGTACTACTTCTACTCCATCTAGACAAGCTCGACAAACACTGACATCGTCGGGAGGGGCCCGGCAGGGGGCGGGGGGACAAAACCAGCAGTAGGCCCGGGCAACGGGGAGGATAGGCCGCCAAGGGGGGAGGGTGAGGGCAGAGAGCAGTATACGAGAATACGGAGAGAAAAGCAGAGGATGGAGACTGGAGAGACTGGAAGGGAAGAGGAAAGGAAACGACACGAAGAAAGAATGTTAAAGGAAGAACAAGTTATAGGGAGAAAAGAAATGGAGAGTGGGCGAGAGAGGGCGGCATGCGCTCCACAAGGTGGGGGGCTCCGCCCCACTGCGCCCTTTTTAGCGACAACATGCATCATTATCCAGTCACAGAAGGAATATGAATGCGGGCCCAAAGGGCTCACAGCGTGCCGCGTGGCGTGCACCCCGAGGGGCCGCACAAAAAGGACGCAGCCCCCCGCCATGTCAAACTGACATCGAGTTTGGCTCAGCGATGTTAATGTGTCCAAAACAACGTAGTCGTCACTGTGGTGTAAAGGGCGCTGATTCAACCAAGGCCACCTATTTCAGTTTTATGTTTTCTAACTCTACCTCCGGAGAGGCTCGGCGGTCACCGAAGCCCCTAAAGGGTCAACGCCTCGCAGCTTAGGCGCCGGCCCCCTCGGACCAAGTGACGGGCCCTGGGGGACACTTGTGCGTCCAGGTGGGGCGGGCCAGGCGTGGGTGGGGCGGGGGCGCAGCTGCGAACACCTCGCAGCCCATGAGACCAGCGGCCGACCGACCGGCCGAACAGGCCACGCCGCGCTGTAACATCCCCCCGGGGGGGCCGGGGGCCGGGCGGGGGCTGGGACACCCTCAGGCACCACGTCTGTGCGCCGGGCCGGGCCGGGGCGCGCTGCACGCCAGGGATCGATACCCACCAGCTGTCGTGCCGC
>NW_026267176.1:468564-471772 GCF_000697945.3 Frankliniella occidentalis
GAGGGGGGGGGGAGTTCACCCGGCTTGGGGAGGGTGGCGATGGAGGAGTGAGTGAGTTAGAGCGTGTCCGCACCAGCTCCACCCGGGCACCACCCGGGCGCAGCCCGCTGTGACCCAGTGCTGCAGCCCGCCCTGCCCTATGCCGCGCCCTGGCGGGCCAGTGACCGCTCAATGGAGGAAGTCGTCACTTGGCGCTGCACGTGGCGTGGCGTAGCGGCCGGCAGCAGAGGCAGTGCGCCTCCACATTTACCTCCCGCGGTCGCGCCGCTGCGGCTAATACGATTGCGGGACCAGACCGCAGCTGCGTCTTACCGAGCTGAGCCTGAGCCCCACCGGGCACAACTGCTTGTGCCTCCAGTCGGATACGCCGCTCAGCTCAAATTGGATAATTTTCTCGGGTCCCGGCCACTTCCAGAGGAAAATCTTCGTGGTCACCAGTTGCGACAAATTTTCAAGAAACGTATTGTGAAGGTATATGCAATGCTTTCCAGAATTGCGTAGGATTTTAAATCCTTTGTATCTCAGAGCATTTACTTTTCAATGAAAAAGGGCTGCTTTGCCATACCTCATAAGGAGCATTCTTGAAAACTATAAAAATTGTTGAAATAGCAGCTTTTGGAACGAATGCCCAAAATAACCCCTAAATATGAATTTGAGCAAACAATTTTGATGTATCCTTCGATGACACATGAGGACCAACAAGTTTCCAAAGTAGAATGAAAATCGGGAATTTACACTTGGCGGGGTTTCTTGTAAGCACAAGGTCTCATAGCGCCTGATAGGTAGGCACCATCTTGCCTGTAGTGCATGCGTGTACTGCGGGGTGGCCTACCCGGGGTCTCGCAGGCGCTGGGCTCTGTGGTAATTTGCTGGATTATGAAATGAATCTGAGAATCGGATGTAGCAAGTACTGTTTCCAGTGAAGTGTTCAACATTTACAGTGTCGCCGAACTTTATAGAGCGCGGACTTCAGAAGAGAGGTTTTGTATACTTCTTGCCATTTCTCCCAAATTAATCATCGAAGACGAAAAAAAAAATCAAACTTTTGGATCATACGAAAATCAGCCGATAATCTAATAAAGAATCTATTTCACCACGAGCTAACGTCATTTCTAGTCGTTTTAAGAGTGAGCGGCCTCACGTCCCAGTGAAAAAGTGGGGGTCACACCGGCCGCGCCTGACCAGACCACCAGACCCTCCTCACGGCCCTTATCGGGTGAAGGGTGTCGGGCCACCAGGCAGCGGACTGCGGACCACATACCCGCATATGCCACGACGAAAAAAAATCATAAAAGAAACGGATGCGTGGCCGCTTTACGTAGTTGTCCCTGCCCCCACAGGAAGCGTTGTACCAGGAGCCCCGCTGGATCTCCCAGCGGCCTTGACTCGGCTCCTCAAGAGAGGAGTCTACGAGGATGTGTTTGAACTCACTGCCAGTGCAATTACACCGGTCCAGTACGGGCCGCACGTTTGAACACCCGCGTGTTCAAACAGCCGAGTACATGGGCTGTTTGCTCTGCAAACCGCTACGGGGCGCGGGTTGCACCAGTCGCGGGGGGGGGGGGGGGGGGGGGTGCAGGGTAAGGCCGGCGGGCAGGCGCGGCCCGGGGCTATTCCACGGCTTTGTAAATGATTTGTTGGCGGGCTTAGCTCCAGGGAAGGACAGCCGCACCGCACAGCTGGGGGGGAGGGCACTCGGCTTTGGTTAGCCTAAGCACACTGCGCGCGGAATTACAGCACACAGTATAGAAATGAGAAACTTCCGACTTGCGCCTGCACCACTGTCCACGAGCAATGTTGGCCTTCAGTCGGAAGAGTCTTGTAGGGTACGATCCATCACCTACCCAACATCTGAATTTCATTACAAAAGAGTACAAAGCAGGGAAAAGTGTGAGAAATTCGATAGTATTCGAGGATCGTTGCCCCACCCCTCCCCAACTTTCCTTTTATTCTCATTAGCATGACATTGCGCCGGCACCACGTCACATTTGTCAGCCCCCCGCCCCTGTCCCGATAGACTACCCCCGGCTCAAATAAGCCCAGCTGCGCCGACGCACCCATCAATAACATGCCCGGCAGCACCCCTCACCCCCCTCTTTTTTCCTGTGGGAGGTACTTTTTTTAACAACTCGATTAGCTCCTAACCCGTGGCACGAGCACTTTCCGTGCCGTCCCAACCATCAGAACTTTCCATTATTTAGCTATAAGAAGGGGGCTACTACCGGTATGGAAACGGGTTGGCCGGCCCGACGGCCACGGGAAAGGGTGTCATGTCCAGTGTCCAGTTGGGGCGCAGGATTTCCACGTGAAACACACGGTGTCCACGTGCAAACTGTGCTCCTACAGTCGCTGCTTGTCCCACCTTCAAAAACCCCCACGGCGTCCAGCCCACCTACACACGCCGCGGCAGATTAAGGCGCACCCAGCCATTCACCGAGAAACCAAGTATGTGAATATCGCACACTTGTAGGGGTGTGAACGCCATTCGTACACACGAGGCCCGCGGTGTGTGAATTTTTAAAGGTTCACACCTTTGCCTCCTAAAGTGCACGAATGAGCATTCACACACCTAAAAGTGTGCGACATTCACACACCTAAAAGTGTGCGACATTCACACACCCTAAAAGTGTGCGACATTCACACACTTGCGTTCACAGTGATTGTCACAGATTTCTCCCGAGCAATATCAGTCCTTGTCGTTGTCGAGCCTGCCTATTATCACAAGCCCCAGCCTCCCCCAGCTCCTTCTCTTCCCATTCCCTTCCCCCCTTTCTCTAGCCGTCTCCCTCCTGCAGCACAGCAAAACAAGCCAAAGCAGCCCTCCGCTAATTTGGGCTTTGGCTTGGAAAAATTGATACGCGGCAGCGGTGGGGCGCGTGCGCCTGAGAAATAAGGCTGATGAATTTTTCATCGTCAAAGCAAAGCCAGCAGAGAGCGCCTCTCAGCTCCGCAGCGCGGGCCCCGCGGCCGCCAGTGCCTCCAAATTGGCCAAATCTGTTTTCTGCAGAACGAGATGTGGCAGCAACTGGTGGAAACAGCGGCAAGAGGGAAGGGGGGAAGAGGGGGTATGGTGTGTGCGACATGCAGTGCACTCATGCACTACACCGAGGATGTGGAGCTGTGTTGCGATCCCGAGGGTCACTACAGCGGAGTGACAAGTACTATTGTTCTAGGAGCCAAAAGGAAAGGGGCCGGATGGGAGGAGGGG
>NW_026267176.1:475852-479554 GCF_000697945.3 Frankliniella occidentalis
GGGGGAGAACAGGAGTAGGGAGTTTGTTTGTACGAGAATAATAAAAAGGTCTGGGGCCCGGCCGGTGAGGACGAGTTTATTGGCGATGCTATGGCGGCCTGCCTGCCTGCCTGCCTGCCAGCTCTGCTTGGGTGGCGTTTATATTGTACAGATTATACCACCGCCCTTTTGCTCGCTCTCTCTCTCTCTCTCTCTCTCTCTCTCTCTCTCTCTCTCTCTCTCTCTCGTTTGCCGCCCTTGCTCGGTCCTCCCTTTCTCCCTCTCTCTTCCTCTCGCGCGCTCGCTCTCTCTCTCTCTCTATTGCTCCCTCACAGAGGACTCTAGCAAAGAACAAAACTTGGAGGGGCATATCACGTTCCTGATTTTACGGTCCGAGTCTACTGAGTGGCATTTCTGGAGCAGCGGCCACAGGAATATTTTGTTGGTGGTTCTTGTTCAACCAGAAGGAGAGTGGGGAGAGAGGGGAGGGGAGAACGGGGGGTGGCGAGGGCGAGCTGGAGGGCCCGGGAGGGGGTGAGGCCCCGGGCGCACTGCATTCCACGCACGGGCTGCCGGGGTGCTTGGAGTCCGAGGGGGTCCTACTCCTCATTTCATTTCATTTCCGGTGCGGAGCACTGCCGCACTCTACCATGCTCCGCCACGCGCCGCCACCCCTCCTCAGAGACAATTGAATGGGAGTGGTCCCCGCCATCACCGCTACATGATCCGCCATAAACGGAGTGTTTAGCCACATAATTCAATAGCCGGTGCCGGAGACCCTCCCTGGCCGGGACGGCGCCCCTCACCCCGAGGACCAGGTAGCTGTTTCGCCCTACTCCATTTTGTTCAGAAACGTCCCTTTCAAAAACTACTCCCTTATTATTATACGTTTGTCGATATGTTGTTCCCATGGCCAGCTCTATAAAGGTTCATTTGGTCTCATCCATTTTCAGTGACACATGAAAAAAAAAAAACCTTCGTTGTGGTGATAACGATAACTCTGTTCGTTGGACTGAATTCGATAGCTGGGATTGAGAATCTGATACCGAGAACTATGAGTCGGTTATGACGACTGGACATTTGCAGTTCAACTAACCTGAAGTTTGCTCTATCGTACAAACTGTTCAGCCGTGGCCGTGAGAAACCGACCTCCGGCTGTGGGCATCAGATTCACGATTTCAGCTATCGAATTTACCTTATCGAACACAAGTTGATCCTCCCAACAAAGTATTTGTTTTTTCAAAAGACTTTTCTATACATGACATATTTGTCTCTCCTCAAAGTAGTCATCCAATAATTTAATCATAATTTAAGCATAAAATAGTCACCAAACGCATGCTTATCAGCAACCTTCTTACCACACAGCATTGTTACAGTTGGCGGATCTCGCAACAAACCTGCAACAGCAAAAGAAAAAGGCACACATGAGCAAGAGTATAACAATTTTCATTAGTTCTTCCGAACGCCCATGGCCCATACCAAGCGTTCTCCCTGTTCAAACGTTTAGCTCGATAAAACAGTTCAAACAGTTCGGCGAGGAACCCAAATCAAAGGGGCGGAAAGGAAAATACGTACAGGATTGGCTAGAGAGACCGAGGCAGGCCGTTTCAACTTTACCTCCCCTTATTCCCCCACCCCTACACGCACCGTTCGCACCGCGCTCACTCGGAGCAGTCACCGCAAATTCGATAAAAAGTTGTCGACTCAGCCAAGTGGGTGACGTTCTTTACGGTTCCTTACAGCGGCACCATCCCCTTTAGGCTGCAAGCGAGTGTGAAAGGAAGGGGAGAGGGGGTGGAAGAGACACCATTCTGCATAATTTGATCCTAAGTACGTTTACCGCCATCTTTTTATGCCCCGCCTCACTACTGTACCTTGCTATGCGATCGGATCCTCGCCCGGGGCCGCCATTTAAAGCAGCAGCGTAGAGGAGGGTGGGTGTGTCGGGGGGCATAGGAAGGGATGTAGGCGAAGCCCAGGGGAGGGGATGGAAGGGGAAGGCGAGAGGGTGGGGGAGTCAGAGGATCACGCCCCCGTCCTATTTGTACACACGTCTGGAATCAAAACGTGCCCCCCAAGTCAGAAACGCGGCCAAAGAGGGAGGGGTTGGAGATATGGGTCTAAAGGAGGGGAGAGGGGACAGAGGAGGTGGAGGTGGAGGGTTGGGGGGTTGAGGCATAAGGGAGGCACATCGCAGTTAGGCCCTTCTAACGGTGGTGCCGGTGGCTATTTCACGGGGACATTCCCGGGCACGGGCACAACCCCGGAAGTCCTAACGCCTCGGCTGCTGGCCGAGGGACTCGCACCCTGCCCTTCACTTGATGGCCTACACTTTGCCCCCCCCCCGGGAGAGGGAGAGTACGCGCCTGCCCAGGCGCAGCGGACTGTTCAAGCGCGTACACACAGGCAAGAGGTCCTCCCCACACGCACACTATAAGCAGGGCTGAGTGACAGTGGGTGCGTCCTGAGCGCCACCCCCGGGCCCGACCAACCACAGGCCTTTAAAACCGAAATCGGCACTTCTTTATAAGCCCACCTGTTCCTTCCCGAACCTGCCGCAGACCTCCTCCCTCCACACCGCCAAGCTCACCGTCCGGAGGGGGAGCAGCGCCAGTCTGCTGAATAATACAAGGCCATGAGGAGCTCGCCCGGACCCGCCCGATCGCATAGGGATTTCGGGACCGGAGATCGAGAAGTGGCTTCGGGTCCAGTTGGTCCAGCGGCGCGGCGCCACGATGCACTCTGGGCAATTCAATTCCAGCTCCAGCCCCGGCTCCAGCGGGGCCGCCCTAGGCAGGACGGCGGTGGCCAGCCGGCGAGGTGCTTCCTCAACATGCAGGGAAAGAAAGGCTGTCTGCCACAAAAAAGGGGACTGCACCGTTTGTCTTTTATCCATGGCACACAGGGGGTAGAGCACTGCTGCTGCCAAAACAATTGTTTCACTGGACTTGCAACCATTAAAATGGCGCCTCAGCTTTAACGCCTCCACAAAAACAGCATTTAAACAGCCGACGGCACTACACTTTGGCACCTTTAGAGTGGTTAGGCACCTATGAGAAGTAGGAAAGTAACGACCGCCTCGAGCAAGACCTCCGTAGGGCGACAAAAATAACCTGCGCACAAAATGCTCCCGCTACCAGTATACTGGCTGTTTTGCGCGATTGTAGGGGCTGTGAGGGCTGTGAGGACTGTAAGGGCTGTAGGGACTGCAGAGGCTACAAGGGCTACAGCAGGGGCTGCAGGGGCCCTCGACAGACCGACGCAGCCTCAACTCCTCGGAAGAAAAATAACGCATTAGCAGACAACACGGGGCGGCCGTACGTTCAGCCATTGTGCGTCCCCCAGCTCTCCACAGGGCAATATATCGCGCACCGGCCAGACGGAGAGGGAGGGTGAGGGGGGAAGAGGAAGGGAGAGCGAGAGGGGAGGGAGAGCGAGACAGAGCGAAAGCGAGAGCAAGAGAGAAAGACGGGGAGGAAGGGGAGTGTGAGTGTGCCCTGCTTGAAGAAGGGCGGCGGCAGTGCGCAAGGTGGCAGGTGGCGGCTCGCTGAGGCATGCTCGCACACACACGCACACACAAACACACCCCTGATGGAGCTTGTTTAGAAATGCCCTCGCAATGCGCGTCCCTAAAGCGAGCGCAATTTTTATCATTTGCTTCTCCGAGGAAGTTTCTTGTTATAACTCACGTGCGCCCGCCTCACACCCCCACCCTCTCCCCCC
>NW_026267176.1:483659-484897 GCF_000697945.3 Frankliniella occidentalis
CGCCCCCCGCTCCCACCCCCATTACCCTCCTTGCAGCCTGACCCATTCCAACCCCCTTCTCACTCGTACTCATGCTCCCGCCGAACTCCAACGAGAAACGCGTGAAAATGGTTTTAAAACCCCGCGAATCCACACACGCTGTCTGCTGCATGGTCCAGGGGCTGTCGCAGCGGCCCGGAGGTCGTCCTGCACCTCATCCTGCGCCGCCCCGTACCTTCGGCGGCATAAATAACGCAATGTGCCAGCGCCACGGGCGGCCAGAGGCGGAATCACGGCGCCGCCAAATGGGACGCGGCATATGCAGCCAACGACTCTCGACTGCCAAATTTACGAGCGATCCCTCACGGGCGCCCGCGCGAGTGCGACGAGGACGGGCGCAGGCGGCACGCGCCAGCCATCAGTGCGACAAGGAAAGAGAGAGAGAGAGAGAGAGAGAGAGAGAGAGAGGCGACGTGAGGGGCGCGGGGGCGATCGGGAGACTCTGGGAGGCGGGGACGGGGGCAGCACGCACCGGCCCCACGTCGCGATTGGCACGCATACCAACATAAACGGGCCGTGGGAGTGATAGCGCACCCCCCCCCCCCCCCGGCGCACCGGCCCCTCCTCTGCAGGGTGCCCACCCACGCCTGCCCCACCCCGCCGCGGGCGTAAAACAGTTTGAGCGGCCATCCAGCGCGGCTATGCGGCCAGGACGCCGCGCCGGCCCGGGCGCCAGCAGGCTCTTCTTGTCCCAGATGGACGCGGCGCTGGAAAAGCACGCGCCGGGAATGGAATCGACATCAACGGGGAACTGTGTGTCTGGAGGGGGACTCGCGGGCGTGTTGGGCGAGGGGTCGCGGCTGTGGAGCCCGATCTCACACACACCAAGTACAGGGACAGCGAAGAGCGCCGAGGATTGCATTTTATTCCAGTGCTTTAGACTTCCGCCCACCCCCTTCCCAACACAAAAAATAAATAAATTAGAGGACGCCGGGCAAGAAGTATGTACGCTTGATTCAGGCAAGACTATTCAAATACAACATTTTTTGTACTTGTTACAAAGTAAATGAGGGGTTTCTGCGTAAGTGGCCGTTCTTGTGCCAAGAAAGGCCTTTTCGGCGTGTTCCTTTTACCGAGTGCGGCAGCCAGGCGCCACCGCGACGGTCTGCGCCGCCGCCAGGAAGCCAGGCCGCAGACACCGTGCTATTTAGGTCTGGGGGACAATTGAATGGACGCGGGTGGCGGGTGCGGGGTGGGAG
>NW_026267176.1:484957-492370 GCF_000697945.3 Frankliniella occidentalis
GGGGAGGGTAATCCCAGCAGCAAAAGCAAGAGCGCTGCGCTGCGGGGCGCCTCCATGCCGTGCAGCGACACACGCGGCTGCAGGCGCGCACAGCCGTGGCGCAGTCCCGAGAGGCAACAAAGTTATGCAATCCCACAACAAACTCCTGCCTGTGGCGCCCGTGGCGCCTCCCGTGGCCGGCGAGGCTGCATAACTTTGGGGCGGCGTCACTGCCAGCGGCGCAAGGGCCGCAGTCCAGGTGCGGTGTGTACGCGCCCTGCTGACGCGCGGGGCGGAGCTATCTCCGGAATGCACCCGCACTATCAGTGCCGCACCCCTTGGACCCACTAACAGCCACCGCTTCGGTGACAAAGGGACGGGGTGAGGTGACGAGCGTTGAGTCTGCAGAGACGTGTGCAGCAAAGGGAATTCGCTGCGACACTCGACCTCGTTCCATTCCACGGTATTACAAACTCGATAACGATAACTCGTTTGCGACCCTGCTTGCGCCGACTGTGTTGTGCGCGCATGTGCAGCTCCACGCGGCACGCCAAAGCGCCGTTCAGCCGCCGAGAGAGAAATCAAAACGCCATCAAGCAAACCATTATTCGATTGCCAGTATCACAAAATGGAGCCGAGCGGGGAATGATGGCTGCGTCGACTTTAAATTCAGGAGGCGAACAACGCGCCGCCGCCGTGCCACGCCGCCGGGTCGCGCCCGTCGCCCGCAACCCTCTTGACATTCAGACCCGCTGCCCTAGAGAACGCAGTCTAACTGCCCAGAAGCTGGAAGGGCTACAGCTCGCCGGTCTTAAGTCAGCCACCCACTGGATTCCTTGACGGTCCGTTGAGATGGGCTCAACGCCCGTGAGCTCAGTTAGGCGCAGTTAGGCTGGCATCTGTCGGCACTGTGAAAAATACCTCCGTAAATTTACAACACATTCTTTGTACTTTCGATTTACAAAATACGTTGTGAACTACGGCAGCTCGCATTCCTGCTCGTCAACGAATCCCAAGTCGGTACTTTGAGTGCTTGTAGTTTCACAATTTCAAGTCGTAAATTTTTTGCAGCACGCACATCATCGAAAATTTTCCTGTGACCCTTACAAGTTGTTTACAGTGATTCCGGTGGGATTCTGTCCCAGATCGCCCTCAGGTGAGGAAAGCCGCCGGAGGCGTCACGGCGTCACTCCCTCACCTGACGGACGGCTGCTGGGGTTTACAGTGTAGACTGGGCGCCCCCACCCCCGCCGCAGGACATGCGACGAGCACAGCGCGTCCCACTGCACTAGACACGCCAATCAGGGCCGACTCAAATGGCCCGGAATGGAATCCCACAAATCTATGCCGTGCCCGGCTCAGCCCCACCCCCCTCCCCATCTTCAGCATGATGCGGCTCACGGCGTTTTTTCTCCGTTTTGTATTGATTTTCAAAACGTGCTCGGAAAACAAGAGGCAAGCCTTCTCGCGGATGTTGCTCGGAGGGGTCGCTCGTGTCGCAGGTGGCGGCGGGGCAAGGCAGGGCGTGGCGCTCGCTGTATCGTGTCTCGATATTCAAGCAGGCCTGACGGCGTGGCCCCAGGGCCCTACAGGTTACAGCAGCCGCCCTTGTCCGCGCATTAGACTGGGCGAGGGGTGCCCAACTGTGGTAATCAGGTGTACACAGACTTGGTAATCACTGGTAATCACTGGTAATCCCTGGTAATCCTCACATTCGTGAGGTCCTTTAAAAGGACAAATTTGTTGATTTAGAAATGAATTTTTGTGCACATCTTGCCTAAATGCCAACGCGCATGTTTATTATGGCAACTTTGCATCCCTCCCATGGACAAAATCATGATTTGGCCAGTCAGAGAATGCAAATTTGTAACTTGCATGATGAAGAATCAAGAACTACCAAAGAGTTGCACAAAAATTCATCTTTCTCGGAACAAATAATTGCCGTTTCGATTTATAATGCAGGTGGATCATACCTAGTATACATAGGTAATCTTTGGTAATCATTGGTAATCTTTACAATCTGGTAATCCGGTGTACACATTTTTAGGGAGTTAGGCACCCCTCGAGACTGGGTAAAAGCTTTTGCACACTCCGCATTTGTCGCCGCCAGAAACCAGGACACGGCGGGCCGTAACGCAGAGAAGTGTGCTACACGGTCGCGCAGCCGCGCAGCCTGGCGCAGACTCAGCCCGGACGCGGCAGGCATCAAGCAGGGCGAGGGAGAAAAGAGTCGTTTGACAAGCACCCCACAAGGTCACCGCTCTCCGTGCCCTGCTCCTGCCAAGGCCAAACACGCGGTGTCCACCCTCGGGCCCGGCCGGGTCCGCTGGCCACTCTCTCCCTCTCCTCGTAACCCAGAAAGTCAACAGCGATATTTCCCGAAGGGAGGCGCTTGAATTGCTGGTCCCCGAAGTACTGCGATGGCCAAGTGCCGTTAGCAGGCGAGGCAACGCCGCAGCTGGAGGGGCAGGGGTGAAGAGAGCACCAAGGGGTAGCAGGGGGAGGGGGGTGCGGAAGGGCAATGGGGGTCGTGAGCGCTCCCCGGCGGGTAACTAGTCCAGCAGGGGTCACGGAAGGGAGGGGGCAGCGGCCGGCAGATCGGTCAACGAGACACCACCAGCCCCCCGCCGCCCCGCCCCGCCACAACCGGCCGCCACCTCCCTGACCTTCCCCCATAAGCCAGGCGCGTGCACGAACTTCGGAATGGACCAGACCGGGCAGCGGGAGGTGAGTGGCAGGCGCAAAACTCGAAACAAAAAAAATAAATACGACCTTATGGGAAATACGTTAAAATTATACTTTAAAAGAGCAATCCCTGTTGCGAAACTAATTGTTCTTGCGACAAAAACTCAGTTAACTATACTTTGACACTGACTTGACTTGACACTAGAAAGACACTGTCAAAAAAGCACGGCCACTGCCAAGTACTTGCCGGCTCGAACTGTACTGAGTAAGGTACATATTTTTGACATTTTTGAGGTTAACACACTAAAAAAGTAAGTGCAACATTTTTTCATAGTTATAGGCACTATCCGCAAGTTACGAATAAGGCACGTCTGTGGATGGAGAATGTCTGAAAGGCACCACATATGGGACAGAAACAAAACCGTAAATGCAAATTTAATAAAACCTCCAAAGATGCGTCAAGAGGGGTGCATCTCTGAGGAACCGTTTTAGCATTAGAACCTTCAGGATGTGCTGCCGATGCTACATCCTACCCACTGTGAAAAATAACCTCGTAAATTTACAACATTAGTTTTATTTTACATACAAAAATATGTTGTCAATTTGCGACAGCCAATTTTTGCTTGTCGATCAATCCAAAGTCGATACGAAGTGTTTGTAAATTTATAATTTTAAATTGTTATCGAAGGACACACTTCATGATGCAAAATGTTCCCATAAGCCTGCGTACGACTATATTATAGAGTGGCTGCTGTGTTGGGGAATCAATGCCTGACCAGAAATCAACAAAACTGTTGCAGAACTTTGTGTTGGTTCCCTCTGGCTGCTTCGCGTGCCACCCGGCACTCCATTTGCAATGCATGGCGCCTCCTCCAATCGCACGCCGTGACACCCTTTTTGTTTGGCCCAATTATTGGCCCCGCCGCTCTCCTCCCGTTAATAATGAATATTGTAGGCGCGCCCGCCTCCTCACCGTCGCAATAAATATAAAACGAAGGCAGAGCAACACGGAGAGGGAAAAAAACAAGGAAAGTTTGGAGGAGAGAATTAAAACTATGAGATTGAGCCGGGGCGCGCTGAATAAGAGGGGCGCTGATGGATTAGCTTTGTGCTGCGCGAGCTTCCGCAAGCTCCTCCCCCTCGCGGCTTTCCTCTGACTTCTTTCTTTCGCTGCTACGTATTAATAAATTGTGAGCCTCGGGGAGATTAACAAGGCGCGTAAGATAACAATACTTAAAAGGTATTGAAAAGCCAGTCACTTGTCTGCGCAGTGCAATAGGTATAAAAAGAAAGCTTTGTTTAATTATTTTAGTGCTTCGTTTTAATTTTTTCCTGCCAGACGGTGGCTGGCCAGGTGGCGTCCCCCGGCCGACAGCCCGTTATGCAAGGTGACCTTGGCGACGGCCCGCCTTGACCTAGCGCACGAACGCCTCCGCAGCGGCGTCCGTCGGGCCGGGCGCGCGGGGGCGGCCGCGCTGAGCGAGCCGCGCCGACCAGCTCAATGGCCGCACTGTCAATCCCGTAGACTTAAAGGAAAAATGTACCATGAAAACTGTCGTTAAGAAACGAATGTAAATTGCATACGTTAAAAATATTTTTGTGACACTGGGTATTGCCTTAGTTTTTAACAAAGTATAATGACTTTTGCAAATTTCAGACCGCGGTACTGAATGAACACGCTAAGTGCGACGTAAACCCACACCATGAGTACCAATAACATGGGATGGGATTAGCGAACCCGCCGCACTCAACCTGTTACCAACCAAACAAACAATACTTGTAAATCAAATCTATAAAATCATAAATTTCTTAATTCCTACAGTCATCTTTTACAGTGACAATGAGTAGAAGTTACTTTGCGACCAAACGACAAGTCGACATGTCGTAGTTTCCAAATAACTATGCGACCTTGGACTTTTCGTGATTCATTTAATCATGGCTAATTTGGAAATATGGGTCAAAGAATACTGCCCCTTTTCTCTCGAGCAGCGCATCACAACACCTCTGCAGAAATCACGCGTCCGGGGCAGCGGTGGGGCAGCGGCAGCGCCCTAATGGCTTCATCGCATAACACTCCTCTAATTGCAGACATTCCCTGCGCGGACCGCTGCGGACCAACTATTTTCATTTCGCGCAAAAACAAAAGCAATTACACCTCGCCCTGTTGCTTCCAGGAGCGCTGGCTGCGCCTCGGACGGAGGGCGTGGAGCGGGCGGCCGCGGCCGCTGCGGTTCAACTTATGGCATCGCCAGGAGAGGCCCACGCAGACCGACAACGCGCAGCGGGGCCAGCCATGAGCCTCCAGACAAGTCACCGTGGCGAGGTCGGGGTGGTAGGCCAGGCCGGCTGCCAGGCGGGCCCGCCGCCCACGAACACCTCGGTGTCGCACTTGTCAAGCGTTATCAACGACACACCTGATCGCGCGCAGTGCGGGTGGTGGGAGGAGGGGGGCAGGAAGGCGGTGGCACATCCTGTCACGGGCGGGCATGTCTGCGGTCCGGGCTGCCGGCAGGGGAAGGGTTGGTGAGGACGGGCAGGAGGAGCGGAGGCTACCAAGTTAAATGATATACCAACTTTCTTCTCAAACCGCAAACACTTGGAGGCAGTGAGGGAGCGAGAGGGGTGAGGGAGCATCATGGCGCAAAATAGAATGAAATGGTAAGTGACCTGCTCTCCACACCTCGGAGAGGTGGAGATGAGATTCAGAAGACTGGCCATAAGGATGGGCAAAAGGCGGCTAAAGGATGATGGGGCGAGGGCCAGTATCGATATGTCCAGAGACAGTACAGTCACAGAATGGCAGCTAAAAGTAATCCAAAATGCAAACTGGAAACGCCAAATATTGCCAAGCAAGTAACGGTAAAAGCAAACCGCTTGGAAACTGCCGCTTCTGCAATAAGGCCAAAGCGGTTTTGCTCTTCTTTTTTTTTTAAAGCTCGAAGCGGCCATTTCCAACCAGTCGCTTTTACCTCAAAACGTCCGAAACTCAACTCCCCCAAAACAGCCCAAAGCGGGGCTGCAGGCGGTGGCGTCACTGGCAGCACAGCCCTTCAACAGGCAGAGGAGCGGAGCGGATAATGTGGCGGGCTGCGTCAGAAACACGACACCATCTCTCTGTCTCTGTCTCTGTCTGTCTCTCTCTCCCCGACTGCACGGGGCGGTGACGGTGGTCGTGTGCGTAGGGCCCCCGGGGCCACAGGGCCAGCCCGACACATCACGCCTCCTACTCTGTTAGTTTCAGTCTGCCGCCCCAAAACAAAAAGGGTGAAGCACGCGATGTAGAGAGCCTGTCTGTACGTCGCGGGGTGAAGAGCCTGCAGGGCCGGCGGGCTGAGCGATACTCATTTGCGCCGCGCGGGCAGGGCGCATTAGCCGGGGGAGGGCTAAACGACTATTGCTCTTGGCGCCGTCCCAACGAGATTGCTTTTGCATGGAACTCATTCGCACACATACGCACACCCACCTGGGGGCCTTCCGCACCGAGCCCCTTCACACGCCCTCGCAGCGGACTAAACTGTACCGAAATCGTCGACATATTCCGCCGCGACCCGTCTGGAAGCACTCGGATAGGCACACGGAGGAAGGCTTAACCCACGTGGCTGGCTGACACAGCAAACCGCGCTGCTAACAGACGTCACAGCAAAACAACTGCTGACGCAGGAAGAACAAGTATTGAATGTGCTCTATGAATTAGTATCGTTTTCACTGTCGTCAAAAACTGTTGGATTCAACTGTTTCAGAAGAACTAAGTTCACTCACCCTCCTGCTCGCCTAAAAACCTAAGCTTCTAATAAGCTGATAAATGATAATGCTTCGGGCGGCTTCGGGTAATCGGGCGCGAACCAAGCGGTCATGGGGTACACACTAGAACAACAATGGTTTCTAGTCACACCTTACGGTGTTAAGAATTTAGTTTCCAAACAAAACAAAGGCAATAAAACTGCGGAGCACACTAACATTTATCCACGATGCGGAAGGCGTGAAACTCACAATTTCTTTGGCAAAAGTGTTACTTTCAAGCTTCGGCTCCGCTCCTTTTAATGTCCGACTTAGGTCGGAGACGAGCAAGCATCCTCTCTTGGATGTGTACTTGCGCGCAGTGTGGGTGTGCGGCGGGAGGGGCGGGGGCATCGCATACACGCCACGGCCACAAAGTTGAACTGCTGACGAGAACGAGTTTTCCCCCTCCGGCGAAAGGTACCAGAAAGGCAGCCAGAGCCAGCCAGCCCTTTGTGCCAACAACAAAACGTGTAGCGCCCGTATAAAGCCCAACGTTATACTGCACCCAGGCAAGGGGGCGCTGGGGGACAGCACGGGGGAGGGGGAACGCAAGCACGCTGCGCTACCAAGAACCTGAAGACTGCAGTAATTTTAAAGACAGAGCAGTGCTTTTCCGGGGGGGCTTTAGATGCAGGCAGCAGCGCGACCTCGCGCGCTGACTCTGCAGCTGACGTGAGGGGGCCCGGCCTGGCTCCGGCCTGTGCCGGCCTGGGGACTCGCCGCTGCACCCGGGCGTTTTGTCGAAGAATGTACCACGCCTGAATGGCCCGGCGGCGGCCAGGCGCGGTGCTTGCGGTGATAGCAGCGCCACACTTCTATTTTGAGCCCCAGGCCCCGAGCGGTAGCGCGAGTGTGAGTCTATGTGAGTGTGTGTATGTGCGCGCACGTGTTTGTGAGCGAGTGTGTGCGCGGGAGGGGCAGAGTGAGTCTGTGAGACGCAGTCGGTTTGATAGAAACCATCAGATATTA
>NW_026267176.1:493940-499222 GCF_000697945.3 Frankliniella occidentalis
CCACCAGCGGCTGCAACCTTTGACCCCAGCGAGGGCCAATTATTGGCTATTTATAGCGTAAGAGCCCGGGCCCCGGCCGTGCACAGACTGCGTGTACGTGAAGAGGAAGTACATACTGGCGGTGGGGAAGGGTGTTGAGACTGTGGGGATTTACGTAACCGAGGGCATTGCTCATGTACGGCACGCCTCGAGTGGGACGTAAACGCATGTGACGGGAACACGCGCGTGTGCGCGCGCGCGTGTATGTTCCAGAGAGACTGCGTGTGTGAGTGAGCGCGTGTGTGAATGCGCGTTGTTTGAACAGAACGCTTTTGCTTTTGTGCATCGCTCGGGTTTGATAGGCTCAGTTAGCCGGGCCCCGCACAATAGCGGCCCTTCATGTGCACGGACACGTCCGCGCGGGTCCGGGAGGGGCCTGGCTGGGCGGGGCGGGGCGTGGACCACACAGGGCTCTGGCGCCATTCACACGCGGCGGCGAGCTGTGTGCCTCAGGATGAGGATGAGGCGGGGGTGTCGCGGCTCATAGGAGGGGGGGGGGACCCAAAACCAACAGCAGCCGGCCCACACAGGCGTGCGGTTTAGTCTTGCCGAAGCGCCGTCGTGGTCGTCGTGTCGCTGGGCCTTTCACCTTGTGAGTCACCCAGCACATGTGTGCGTGTGAGTGGGTGAGGAGGGGGATAAGGGGGGAACGTCGCCGTGCCGCACGCCGTCCAGATCAGCCTACTGCTCCGAGGAGTCGGCCGCCGCCGTCCCACGCTCCCCGCTCCCCTATCGTCATCGTCACCTTCGGCGGCACGGGTCGGATGTGTGCCGTCCATCCGGCGGATGCCAGGCCGCGGGGAGCCCCGTGGGGACGTGAAGGGGACCCGCAGGGCTACCCCCAAGGCGACCCCCAGGGCGACCCGCAGCGCCACCACCCGCAGGGGCACTGCAGGCGCGGCGCCTCTATACCGCAGCGCCGCCCCGTTCCGGCTTCCGGCCAAGGAGGTCCACCCTCGCCCCGCCCCGCCAACGTCCTCAAATAACAAAGGGGAACACTTCCCGGGCCCCAAACGTTAGCGAAGGTGGGGGCCCGCAGCGGCTGGGGGGCGTTTGCGGGAGGAGCCGGGACAGGGAGTTGGGCGGGCACACCGAGTCGCTAACGTCGCCGGAAACAAAACTTGTGGTTCCGTTGCCAAAAAGGGGGCCGGTTCGGCGCGCCTCGCCAGACCCCGCCAGACGTACCCCCGATTGGCTGAGCGGTGCGTTTCCTCCCGCGAGCCGCAGCCAAGCTCGGGAGGGAGTTGTTGGACGAAGTCTTGATGGACTCACCTGCTGGGGGTGGGCGGTGGGCCGGCCAGGGGCGCTGCCCAAAGTTACTAGGCTCGCCAAAAGCCATGGCGCCGGCAGCCCCCGCCTCCCCCTCCCCACGCGGTCAGACTGCACACTGCTATACTGGAGTTTTGCCAGCGCCACCCCGGATCCATCCCTCCCTACAAAGTTAAATGGGCAGTGCATGGGGCGGGACCGCCGCCCTGGAATATCTATCCGCAGCCCGCAGCCCGGGTGGGTCAGTCGGCTAGGCAAGGAGGGTCACGGTCGATACTAGGTGGCAATTATTCCATTCGTTTCGACAACAGCCCATTCGGACGGCAAGCGGGCACCGGGCACTGCGGGAGAGGCGGGCAAAAACTGGCCATGCTAAGTGAACTGAACGGGGCTGCGTCGACTCAAGGCGAGTATAAAGAAAGCAGTACAAGGGGAAAGGGCAGAGAAGAAATAAAGTAAGGCTGAAAGAACGATGGAGGGGGATTCATGAACACGCATTTCTTTTGAAGGGATCTTACATTTGGGAACTTTTTTTTATTACAAGAAAAAGAAAAATACTGCAGCAGGTCGAGGTCAGTTAGGAAAAGACGAGGGAATACTCTTTTTGCCACTTTGTTTTCTCCTCTTCCCGCAACAGATCCGCCAGAAACACCCTCAGCGCCAAACGCCAGAGTAAACTTCTCTTTTAAGTGTCACTAACAATCGGAAAAGCAGGATGAGGTAGAAAGGGGCAGCAGGGGGGAAAGCGGGACTAGAACCTGGCAGAAAACTAAACTAATTTGCGAAACTGAACAAGCCCCTACGCAACCCTCCTATGGACCCCGGCATACTTGCGAACATGTGAAAGAGAGGGGCCCTCCGTTACGAACCTGCAGAGAAGGGGCAAGAGGGGAGGAGGGAGGCGATCAATGTCTCAAATAAATAAAGACCCAGCCCTACGACCCACTGCCCCGCTCAGCACAGCGGCGCGCTCTACACACATATATATATTTGCACACATTCCAGGCACTGTATTTCTGATTTCAGGGAGGAGAGTGAGAGGGGGGGGGGGGATATGACCACAAGCACAAGACTCAAAACTTGTTGCCAGAGGTGGGTAACAGCAGGCCATAGACTACGACAAGGGCAGCGCCCTGTTTCGCGCTGACCGCAACAGGAGGGAAGCCCCAGAGAGTCGGGGTAGCGGCGGCTGCACTCCCCGCAGATGCGGTAGTCGCGAACACGGAACAGCGCGGCAGGTCTAATGAATGGAGGAGAGTTCCTGAGTCGCATTTGCGCCCAACCAAAGGCTACAAAAAATCCGTTACTGGTGAATTATAATTGACGACTACGATGATGAACAGCTGAAGGAAGGTCACAAATATAAGTCGTGTCATACCTTGTTGAGCAGCTCGTCGAGGGACTCCATGTCGGCGGTGGTGTAGTTGTTGTTACTGCCGGGCTGCACCATGAAGGTGGCGTTGCTGGCCTGGTGGCCGGCGGGCTGGCCCGAGGGCAGGTGGGCAGGGGACCCGCGTGGGGACGGAGAGGCTCGCGGAGAGGGTCTCGGGGGCGGCGTGGCGGAGGCCGGGGACGCGCTGAGGCCCCGCGCGAGGCTAGCGCGGCCCAGGCCGAGGCCCAGGCCGAGGCCCAGGCCCGCGTCCGCCTCCGAGGAGCTGATGGCGAACACCTTGGCTACAGCCGCGGCGCGCGCGGCATCACCCTGTCACAAGTCCTGCTCACACGCACTCGCGCTCACGGCGAGCTCACTGGACGGCAGTGGCGACGGCAGCCACGGCGGCGGCCTGGACGGCACAGGGGGGCATCAGCACGCTGAGCATCTTGAGCTGCAAGGAGAAGAGACAGAGTAAGCCACTTGGCCGACCCTTGCCATCCGGCGCGCGAGTGTTCTGTGCCCTGGAGGTGGTGCTGCTGGTGATGGACATTTAATCCCGTCCTCCCGGGTGCCTCGTGCAGCAGAGGCGGCCCTAAGGCTGGCCAACGCTGCTAATAGTGGTCTAATGAGTAGCGCTGGGGGAGCGGGAGGGGGAGGGAACGAGAGCAAGAAACAGAGGCCCCACCGGGCGAGCCGGGCGGGGCCATAGGCCTGAGCCAGGCGGCCGCCGCGCCAAGAAATCAGATAAGAATCGGTGATGTAGGGCCGCGAGGCGAGCGGGCGGGGCGGGGATGTCTGAACATGTGTTCGGCCCATCACCTCAGCCTCCTCGTCTTTTGTCGTAGTTTCTCCACGATCGTCGCATTCATCACGAACACTGCCGCTGTGGACGATCAGGCGGGCAGCCAGACAGGCAGCCAGGGCGGGCGGGCGGCCTGGCCAGGCAGACGGCCAGCGCGGCGTGTGCAATTGACCCACATGTCAGGGCCCAAGTACCCACTATGGCGGCAACGTGCGAGAGCCGCGCCGCGCACCGAGCGAAAAAAAACGAAGGAGGACGCGCTGGGAGAGTCACTCAGACAGCCTGCAGGAGGACGCGCTAGGAGTCGCCCGGACCCCCGCGCGGCCGCCGCGAGACACAGCCGTCATCAGCAGGGAGTGGACACCAGGGGTCCCCGTCAGTCCTCGTCGGCCCCCGCGTGAAGCACGCCACGCCGGAAGCAGCCGGAGACAACTACTTGGGCGTGGACAAGACGAACCCAAGGATAAGGACCAGCTGGGGCCTCGCCCGGGGCCCACCCATACACGGGCGGAGTCGGACTCGGCTGAGTGAATGGCAGTTTTGCAAATTTACACTGTCCGGATTAGTGTGGTTCGTCACGTTACTCCTGCGGATTAGTGTGGTTCGTCAAGTTATATTTTAAACTTAAATTAGACGACACGAGCCATGGCACGTATATTATATGTATCTGAGTTTCACTTTAATGTTAACAAGCCCTGGGAGAACACCTGAAGGTTGCTAAGTAACAACACGTTGATGCGTTTGTAAACGCAATAAAAGCTTGGGCACTTTGGGCCTCGCTTTGGGCTTTCTTCAGAATAACACACTGTCACGTAAACATTTTCTCATAGAGAGGAGAATCACTCCCTCCTTGGTTTTTCACATAACGCGACTGCGTGGAATGCTAGATTTCACCGCAGAATTAAAAGGATTTCACTTAGTATTTTAGAAGATTTCGTGCTTGAACCCTGAACCACAAGGTAGATAAATTAGGTCTAGGAGGGTATATAAGGTCTAAGGATTGCCCTCAATTTCGGAGGACTTCACAATAAGATTTCATCAAAATTTCAAAAGATCTTGATGTACTTTAAAATATCACGATTGGATTTCACGGGATTTTGCGGCGGACTTCACATGACGTTTGAGAGTAGAGAGGATTGCACGCTTAAAACTAGAAGAAATCACACAAATGTCATGATCGCAGGTGGATTTCAAATGATTTCGAAAGGGTTTAAGGGACTCTGCACACATAATACATGAGTGGTGGCCGCGCTTGGTGAAAAACTAGCACGGATTTTAAAACTGTTTCTCTGATTTCAACAGTGCACTGAGACCTGCGTGATTCGAGAATGAAACACATCCGGGGGGTTTAAATTTCAGTTTGTCACTGCGCCGCCTCCGTCTATTTTCTGCCACCGCCGGGGCGCCGCTTCCTTGACGGCTTGACAACGGCCTGGAGGGCGGGAGGAGGTTTTTCCAAGAGGCCATGCATGCACGCATTTCCGTTCTAAATACAGCCGCACCTTCGCCGGGGCTGCGGCGCTCGCTAACGAAGGCGGCGGGCGTCGTGACGGGACTCGAGGAAACTTTGCTTTACGGAGTGAAACTGCGAATGAAGGAATTTGAGAATACGGCCCTGACAAAAGATTTTACGAGATGTCGGAAAGTTTGAAACGTGACATTGTGCCAGGCATGGCGTGGCGCTCCAGCTGCAGGTGCCGGAGCGGAGCGCGCCGGCGACTGAATATTAATTACATCACAACCCGTTTGGAGCTCTAAGCAAACGACTGAAAAATACTATAGCTATGCCAAGCGGTG
>NW_026267176.1:502522-507323 GCF_000697945.3 Frankliniella occidentalis
GGGGAGATGCGGGTCAGATGGAACAAGAAGAAGGCCCATGGCGCGGCTGGCGCGGTGAGACGTGGCGCGGCGCTGTTGGTCGATGACCCCGCTGCGCCCGCTGCGCCGAGCCGCTCAGTGCAGCCGGCCGGGCCGGCGCAATGACTTCGCCACAAGTAAATCGCGGGGAGGTCGGCGGCGCGCCGCGGTCGGTCTAGCGCAACACCATGGCGCTCACGAAGAACACGGCGCGAGCGGCATCCCTCTACGGGCGCGACACGATGATCCTTCTCGCAAAACGCCCCGAGGAGCGCTCGCATCCTCTGTCCTCTTGGCGACCAGAACGGACACTACTGCGGTGGATATGGCGCCTTCGCGGGGAAAAAATTTGCCGTCAGAACTAGTAAATTGGTTAATTTTGGGATAGTCAGGAAATTCGCTGTGCCACCTAGTTGTTGGAAAAAGGGCTAGTTGCCGAAGCCAGTTCATTCAGCAGCTAACGTTCGATGGGTCAAAACGAATTTCTTGACTGTTTCTCAATTAGGCAATGCATTATAGTTCCGACGAACAAATGTTTTTTTCCGTGCCCGATCAGAACTTGACAAATTCGAACGTATTGTTTCCAACGCTCCGTGGGCGTGTAGCGCTGGTTGCAGGCGGTGATGATCGCCACGGCTGCTTGCTGATGCTGCAGCTGACAACTTTTATTGCGCCTCGGGACGATGGTGTTGATCCTCGTGTCCAAGGTGTGCGCCGTGCGCAGTAGAGTGCCGAGGCGAATAAGAACGACACTTTCTCGTTGAGCATTATCCCCCCTTCTCCCCTCTCTCTCTCTCTCTCTCTCACTCTCCCTGTCTCTCTGTTTCTCTCGCTCCCCTCCCCCAGAGGGGCCTTAATGGCTGGCCCCTCCTGATGCTTCACAGCTCACTGGGCTCTATGGGCCCGCGGGCAGCAGCCATGCCAGCAGCTCGGCGGTGGACTAGCCCCCCCTCCACTTCCCGTCGGGGGACAAAACAATGCCATCGCTGAGCCACGCTGAGCTGAGCCCTTAGCCGCGCTCTCAAGTACCCGTTTGGGAAAAAACACACGCGACAACGAACCTATGTAGTTTTTCCTGAGCCAATCAGTGGAGCGGGCCCCCCTCGGGGGAGGGGGGTTGAAGGGCGTGCTGTGCGATCCGCTGCTGACACATGAGGAGTGAGTTCTCGCATATCGACTGGCGCGGCTGACAGCCTATATCGCCTCGGCGAGGGCAGCGGTAGCAGCAGGAGAGACGGCAGCAGCGGCAGCAGCGGCAGCAGCGGCAGCACCAGCGCCCAACCCTCTCAAGCACGACGGGCGGGCTGGATTAAAACTTTTCCAAGGGCAGCAGCCATATATACCTTATCCACACATCAAAAATAAAGCCCTCTGGAGGGAGCCTCTGAGAGGCAGGCGGCTGCTGGAGGGGAGGGGGACCCAACAGACCCGGCCCTATCTACAGAGGGATGACGCCCAAATAAAACTTCACAGACTTTTACATATGGGGCCGCGTTACCGATTCGGAAGCAAACAGAGCAAGGTCCTCGCCGCCCCACCCCGGCACGAGAGTCGCGCGCACAGTCGCAACTTGGACCAAGAATTTCACAATCTTGCGAGGATCTGCCGGCGAATGCATGGGTGGCGCGCGAGGTGGGCGCGGAGGGGGCGTCACTCGCAAGCTCATCCCATTCAATCCCCCAACTTTACAAAACCCACGCGCTTGAGCGCAGAGTACAGCGGCGGGAGGGGAGGGGGCGTTAAGACTGGCAGGCCTGCGTATATAGCATGTCGAACACAAAGCCGCCCTGCTTATGGGCCCTCCGTATCAGTATGACAAACTCGCCCCCCTCCCCCTCCCTCCCGCAACCAGCACTACGCACCTGTACCCCGTTCGTTTTCAGCCTGCGGCTAGGACCCAGTTTCCTCAAAATGACTGGGCGACTGGAGGGCCACGATATATACATACTTCTGCTTATGTTTACTCCGGGATGATTCGAAAGGAAACCAGTCCAAGGCCACGGTGTCCCAGCCGGACTCGGCGGCCGCGCCACTGACGCAACACATGCCACCGGCCGCCACCGCCGGCCAGGGAGGACACCGTCAGCGGGCCTCGGGCACCGCCCGGCAGCCTGCGAAACCTGCTGAGTGCCCTGCCGAAGCAGTGAGCAGCCAACGGCAACCGTGGCAGCTAAGGGGGCCACTCTCCTTTTAACCAGAGGCATGCTCCAGCCCACGCTTGCACTTGCGCTTCTGCTTCAACATTTCTGTTAGAACAAGGTGACCAGTGTCCAGACCACCACCGGCCAGCGACAGCGAAGCGAACCGACAACAAGAACGCACGAGACAGAGGAAGACCCGCAGGGTTGGGCGGCGGTCAGTTTGAAGGTGGACAACGAGTCTGGAGGCGGTCCTGGGCGGGCTCCGGGGCCGCAGGTGCCCCGATGTTGTTGACCCTGCGCGCCCCGCCGGCTCTGCGCCGTCCTCCCCCGCGGGCCTCGCCGGGCCTCGCCGGGCCTCGCGGGCCTCGCCGGGCCTCGTGGGCCTCGCCGGGCCAGGAGGCCGGGACACGCAGGTAATTAATTGGCGTAATCCGTCCTGCGGCTCTCGCCCCAATTAGCGAACACCTGAGTGGGGAGCCGGCCAGGTGCGCGTCCTGCGCGCGCGGCCCTGGGGCGGCCGGCCCTCTCCACAACCACACACGTCCTCGCAGGGCACAGAACACTCGGGCCGTACACAGAACACTCGGGCCGGGCACAGAACACTCGGGCCGAACACAGATGGAACACAACGAGCGGCACTGACCACGTTCTCCACATGAGCACGGCGGAGGGTATATCCACGACACAAAACACTCACTCTCCAACAAACACACTAACACACACGCACAGACACAGAGCGGTGCGTCTCTCGCGGAGCGGCTCGACTCGCCGCTCACAGCAGCGCGGAGCACGGCGCGACCGTCCGCGCGCGCATAGCGACCCACACTGCCAGCGCCAGCCGCGCCGCCGCCGCCGCCCCCCGCGCGCCCCGCGCCACTCCAGCAGCGCAGCCAGTCAGCCGAGCCGAGCGGCCGAGCCGAGCCAGGCGGTGACCCGAGCCGAGCCGAGCCAAACCGAACCGCGCCAAGCGCTGAGCGAGGGGGGCCGGGGCCGGGCGGAGGCCGGGCGGGGGCCCTTCACCAGCAGCGGCCCGCTCTCTTTCTCTTACCGCCTCGCTCTCTCCACCTCCATTTAGTGCAAGGAGGCCGAGTCTACTGGCTGCGGTGTCCACGGGAGCAACGCGCGTACAGCCAGCCCGAAGAGGGGAACCCTCGTCAGCAGCCGTGTAAACCAGCATCAGGGTGTAAACCATATACCGGTGGAAAGTCGTTCTTATATGGCGGCCACTTCGCGATTACCGAGCGCTGAGCGTTTGCCGACCTCGGGTTCAAAGTATAACCCCGCGAACTTTTAAGCTTGCACCGTTCCCTGTCTGTATTCCGGTGGTCGTGCACCTGGCATCAAGTCACCGTCACCGGCCGTCAGCGCGCCCCCGCGCCTGGTGACGACGTCTACAAGCCGTCATCAGAGCCTGGCTGGGCGGTGCCGCCCGCCTCCCAAACTCAGAGCCGCGGCCACCGGTAACCACTTTCAAACTCCGCAATGACCTTCAGCATGAGCGCGCAGCTCTCGCGGCACAGCAAATAAGACAAAAACAGTACAGAAATAGCCAACCATCGAAATCTCCGTTTTCCTCAAGCGAGCCAGTGTGACCATTGCTGACCTCGCGGAGGGGCGGTAGTACCTGCTCCAGCGCGTGCCGCCCGGCGACAATCACTCCTTCATCAACGACTGGCCAAGTAATTTATCGGCACGCCGCGGCGAGAGAAAAGTTGCACGCTCCCCCCACCGCCGCCTCCCCCACCGCCGGAAGGGTTGCCACACCAAACTACCCCGCGGCGCGCGAGGCGCGAGGCCCAGGCCGGGTTACACCGCAGCAGGGTGCAGCAACGGCGTATATATTTATGCCGAATTGCAGAGAAGTTTTATCGGCCAGCTGCCCCACTTGCCACTGAATGTTCTGATTGACCCCAGTCCGACCGGGTCGAAGAAAAACACAACAATTCCACTGCTGAGAAAAAATATTCGTAGGTGTAACAAAACTAGAAATGCAACATGTAACATACGAGGTGTTATGGACACCACGTTATTGACACACATTTCCCTGAAACGTAATCGTACAGTATTTTTTTTTATATTTCAGTGCACGACCTTTTTGGAGTTGCGAGCCTTTGTAGTGTTCAAAGACAAATTCAAAATTTGTTTCAGAAAATAAGTCAATATTTGCCGTCCAGGATTGTGCATCGATACGGAAAATTTAAGACCATACGTTTTCTCCAAGTCCTTGGCAGCATGCGGTAAAGAGGCAAGGAGCCGGGGAAGGTGAGTATTACACGACAAGCACACTCAGAGGAGATTGGGTCCAGCGTCCTGTCGTGACCTTGCTTGAAGCTCCACCAGGACGGTCGGCTCCTCCAGGCTCCACCAGGCTCCACCAGGCTCCAGGGGGAGGGGTCGTGCGCTGTGTCAGTAGGCGAATTCCAAGCCGTGGGCGCCGTGCTTCTCGCCCAAGGTCACGGAGCCTTTTATCTCGGAGAGGGATAAGATGAGATACATTTTGGGGTGCGAGCTGCGCCCCGTTGGGCCACGCTGCGCCACGTGCGTCACGCCAGTAAAACAAAGCAAAACATTGCAAAGGCCGTTAGGTTGCACACGGCACGATTGCCTCTGCGCGTAAATGTCGTAAGAAGAAAGAAAAGAAA
>NW_026267176.1:512438-516965 GCF_000697945.3 Frankliniella occidentalis
CCCGGTTCCCCCTCCCTGGCTCTCCCTTTGTTTATCTCGTTGCTCTCCTCTTCAGGTCCCCATCCTGAAAAGGACCACTGTTCCTCCCCTTTTCCCCGTAGAGACAAAAGTCGCCCGAAGTGCCACGCCTCAATTACGTCCTATTACGTCAATGCGGCCTCAGCCGCCCCCCAGGGGGCCTACCCAGGCCCATCCCTGACGGGACCTGACGGGCCCACACAACCAGCCCTACATCGTCACGCCAGCCGATCGATTGGGAGGACGTCCGCATCCTGCTCGTCGACACCACGTCCTAGAGAAGGCCCGGTGCTCTTCCCCCCCGACCGACACCACCACCACCGCAAACGGACAGCGGCGCTCGGCGGCACCATCCCCCGGCCTTGACCGTATCAGCGGATCTTAACGGTGGGGTCCTCATGAGCGGGCCGACCGCTTTGGGACCCACACCACCGCTGCTGCCCAGCCACGCCGAGCAGAGAGAAATACATTATTCTGAGGGAACAAAGATTAAACACAAAATATTCACTAAGAGGGCGTTTTGAGACAAGCAGCTGGCGTATCGGGGGGGTCTGTGTGTTAGGCCCCTTTAACCGCGCTGCTCCACTCCACTCCAAATGTATTTGAACACACAATGCGTTTTACTCATTACACAGATAGGATCTTAAGAGCCGCCGCCATGATGGAGGGGACAGCCTCTTTGTAAAAGTAAATCACAGCGGCTGGCTCAGGTGAGCCTGTCGGCGGCAGCCTGCGCGCTCATTTAGAAGGCAGGGCGCGGCGTTACTCCACCCGCCCGAGCGCCTGCAGGCTCCTGCAGGGCCCTGCCGAGGAGGCGAGCGCCGTTGACACGCTTTGCGTCACCTCCACAATGGCCTTTCCCTACCTCCTCGAAAATTAAATTTTAAAAAAGGGTGTTAACTGCACTAGGAAGAGGGTTGTTCGGGGAGGCGGGAGGGGAGGGGGGTGACCCTGTACCCTACTGCAAGAAGGGGTTGACTTTCATCCCGTGTTCAAGGTGACCAGCTGTGAGAGACACCGCGGAGAATCTTGCCAAGATCATCCTGTTCGTCACACAATCGCATCTAAGAGGGGAGCATCAGCTGGAGCTGGCTGGAGAGAGTGGGGTGGCTCAGCGGTGCTCCAGCAGCCCTGACTCAGGCGCTGACTAGGCAGGGCGTCGTCCACTGGAACTCGGTCACGTTGGCGCACTCCGTGCATGCATGGCCGACCGCCTTTCCAGTGCCAGGAGCCTCTCCAGCAGCCGGCCTGGAAAGGGCAATCGCTAGAGAGCCGCATGGAAAATAGGAAACTTAATTTTCAAAAAAGAAAAACGTTTATAGGCATCCCTAGGTGAGCATCGCCGTGTATATCCGCGCCTCCTGGAACCCGGAGCCCGCTAACATACGCCACAGAAGGAGCGCGCCGCGCGCGCACTGGAAGGGAGGGGTTCAGCGCCCGGTTGGTTGGCGGCGCGAGGCCAGGGGGTTGCGATCCGATTTCACTACGACTGGCCCGGCTCTCGCAATTGCGCGAGGCATAAAAAGGCGAGGGAACTTATAAATTGTCGTCTGGACAAACAACGCGTTGCGCCTTGGGCCTACAAGCGGCGCACCAGCCCAGGCTGTTGTTGCTCGCCCCCGCCCCCACCACGACTGTGCTTTTATTGGGGGCATAAAGTTTGTCACTTGCGTATGCGAGGGCACGCCGGCTCTCTCTCCCTCCGTACCAATCCACCCCGCGGCACGCACACGCACACACAAAAGCACACAGACACATACACACAACCACACAGACACGCACACACGACACTGACTGGCGCCTAGCCGTATTTGCCTGCAGGCCATGTGGTCCACGCCACACCCCAACCAAACCGCGATCTGCGGACACTTGACGTTGCCGCCCACCCCCGCCCTCTCTCGGGTTGCTGTGTGTGTGTGTGTGTGTATGTGTGTGTGCGCGCGGGCGCGCGCGAGCGTGTGTGGTTGAGTGTAAGCGCTCGCTCGCACACACACATTACGTTCGCAAACCAATAACACGATGCCAACACTTTCACCTCGGCAAACAAACGAACGGGGGAAGGGGGGGGGGTGTACACGAAGCGGAATAACGACGGCCGTGCATCCCCTATCCACATCGAGGCCCGTGGCGAGCCGTAGGACCAGCCGGGCGTGGCTAACGACCATAACTCTTAGTGAAACAGCTTCCGGTAACTAAAACTGACTCGTGATTCCCGACCCATCTTCCTCCTGTCGCTCCTCCTCCGGCTCAAACTCTCCCACTGCCGGTCCAGTAATCCGAAATCAGCTTACCGGCACTACTATCAAGTTTGTAAACTGTACGGCCGCGCCGCGCCGAGGAGCGGGGTTGAGCGGAGGGGCGCGGCGGTGCGGCGGTGATTGACCCGCTCAGCCGCTCAGCGCCTGGCAATGGTGAGATAGGCCACCCGCCGCGCGTGCGCGCCCCCCGGTGGCCTACCTACAGGCGCGCTGAGGGAGACCAGGCGAGGCGGCCGGAAAAGCAAGTTGCGGAGCTTTTTTACCTTTTTTACGAGGATTCCGCTGAAGTAGAAAAAAAAATGAGGTAGACGCAGGGGAGGAAAAAAAATGACACTTGCTCCGCACGATTTTTATCTACCTACAGGAATCCAGAAGGACGCCCAACTTACCTTAATAACATGATTAAATAAAATGGAGGATTTTTAGAAAAGGCGGCGGTGGAGAGAATCAAGATAAAGCTGGTCTGACATTATTCGGAACTGTTACAACGCAGATCCCTTATCACTTCTCGGGAAGGGGCGGGCGGGGGAAAATTTAGCTCCTACCGGAACGGTCAACAGTAGAGAGGTCGGTTTAAAGCCCTCATTTAAAACAGACTGGACTCCACAACAACACGACATTCCATAACCCGCATTGGATAATAAAAGGCTTCAATGGCAGCCAGGTCTCCCCTACTCCAATCCTCTGCTCTGCTCCCAACCGGGAGCTAAAAGCGAATGCCCGTAAGCATAACCGTGATCGTTCTGTTCGCATTACCAATTCAAGCTCGCACAGAGAGAGCAAAATAATGCAAACAAACCAGATGCAAGTGGCGCTAAGCCGCACCACATCGCTGCACCCAGACTACCTACATTTTCAAAACAGAACAACAGGTGGAAAGAAACTTCCCACCAACCAAAAAAGGACTGGGATGGATACTGCTCCGTTTTTTCAACCAGCTATTTCGAAGTTCCAGCAAGAGCATTTGAAATACTGTGGCCGTTCTGCTTGCCAATATACTTCTTGAATACTTGGGAATACTTACTTTGAATTCCACACTAAAAACTAACCGTGCAACTTGTTCACACAAGTAAGTTTACTTTGTAATTGTGCAACTGCAAGTCGAATACTTACAAGTGTGGAACTCCGTAATTGTACACTTGCAAGTGTGCGACACCGTAGTTGTACACTTGCAAGTGTGCGACTCCATCCCTGTACACTTGCATGACTGAAAAGATTTGACCAAATTTGTCGGTCAAAAATTGTCAAAAACGAATGCAAACACCAGACAAGGCAAAGCGGCCGCGGCCACGACGTTTAAGATAAGACAATTTCGAATCAGACAGCTTCGAAAGACGCGCTATTTTCACCTGGGCTTTTCCCATGAGCCAGCATTCAGATGGCAAAAGGCTAAGTTTGGGATGTCCAGTTCATTCATACACCAACTCAGAGTGAGTCTGGATGTGGAGGCACTGCTGGGCTAGACTGCCAGGCTACCGCGCCCAGGCAGCCACCATCACGATCATTACCCATTAAGGATGCTAATGCGGTTTGAAGCGCTGCCCGCCGGGGCGTCTAGACGGCTGCTCCTGATGGCTGCAGCTTATTTTCCCAGAAATGCGCAGCCAGGCTTTTAGAGGAGAGTGGTAGCATGAAAAACAGAAAGGAAGAAAACTTCACCGGCAGAAGCAATAAGAGGGCATGACGAAATACAGTATCAGACGAAATAAGAATGACAGGTAAAATCAATCTAACAACGCCAAGGACTTCGACAATGTCTGTGGAAGGCTTTAATGAACGGCAGGAAAACAAGATGACTAAAAGCATCATGGGCTACCCCCAAAAGTTAAGGATATCCGAGACAAGCAGAAGTATCGCCCATACACTCTGGTCAGTTAACTTTCGCCTTTTTGCGAAACACGACGAGAAACTCCATCCAGTTTTCTGCTGGGCCGCCACAAAAGAGCGAAATACATACAAAACGCACCAAATGCTTCGAGCGAGGTTTAACAACGGCAGCAATAGGTACACAGCTGAAAATTTCGCGCGTACAGAGGCCGCAGCGCAGCTCGGCACCCCACCAGACGGCCTTGGCGTAGGGTGGGGCAGCGGGGGGGTCATGCTTATCCACAGAGCAGTATTAAGGGAGTAATGCTATAAAGGGGCCGCATGAAATGGTACATAACTGAGGAATGGCTCGGCCTATAGGAACGCGGCTAATGCTTTACGACAAAGGGAAAATTCTGCGCTTCCCCCGCGGCCCTACCCCTAC
>NW_026267176.1:517015-519367 GCF_000697945.3 Frankliniella occidentalis
GTGACACGATGTATGGCCCGGGGGAAGCAGGCTAGACAGATCGGGAAACTTTATCTACCCGTTTGTTTTTATATTTTATCATTTTCAAGTCCTCTTGAGGAGGGTCCGCTATAACTTTCTCGTGGAGAACAAAATAATAAGAAACCTGCACGGAAATTCTTTACCGGGGCGGTGGAGGTTTTCCACATCAAAGAATGAATGAGTCATGAATCCAAATAGCCCCCTCATTTTTTCCCGCGCTCTAGAGCACTGTATATATCGTGTTACTGAATGATCAATGACGGTAAGGGTACACCACCAGCAGTGACTGCTGCGCGAGTCAGTTCAAAATGTTTCTCGCGGTTCCGCGCGGTTCCGCGCGTCCGCGTTGGGCGTTGGGCCCGTTGGGCGGTCGACGGTCCACGCCTGCAGGTCGGGGCCAACGCAGCTGTGAGGCTGGGCCAGGACGGGCGTGCGATCCCAGGGAGATAGGTTCGCATGTCGGCTTCCGATGCCGCGCATGAAGCGGATCAGGACTAGCAATCAGATCAGGCCTCGCCCAACCCCACACGCCGCCCCGCCACGCCCAACCCCGCCCCGCCGCTGTGGCGACACTCTGCAGCAGCGCCTGTATTCTCCATAATTTGTTATTCAACAACGAGCTGCAGCCTGCGTGTCTCCGCCAGGTCCCCGCCCCGAGGGCCGCGCTGTGTCGGCGGCCTGGCCGCGGCATTCCACGCGCGGCCGCGGCAGAAAACTTCTCTCCCTCATGGCTCAACAAGTCCAGGCGTCATGCGATCGGCGTGGGCCAGCCGCGCCGCCTGCTGACCCCTGACCCGCGCCAGCCGTGGTCACGGCGATGACAAACTTCCGGGGTCATCGCCTCGCGGCCCCCGCGCCGCCGTGGACCAGGAGACAGTAGGGGGAGGGGGGAGGGGAGAGGAGGGAGAAGAGGGAGAGAGAGAAAAGGAAAGAGAAAGAGAATGAGAAAGAGACAGAGAGAGAGGCAGAGAGAGAGAGACGGCGAGCGCGCTTCGAGCCACCCACAGTAACTCCATAATTAACTCCATATTATCAGCTCTCTGATTTCATCTACAGAAAAACTAAAGGGTGACACACTGAGAAAAGCGTTTTGTCCTAATAACCAAAAAATTGTGTTGTATCAATGAAAATTTACTCCCTTCAGCCAACTAAACATTTGATCAAATATGATCAGGTCGATCACGCCTTTATCAACGTGACTAAAATTACGTGATCAGGGCGACCAGAATTCGTCTTATACAAGTACAATTTTCTTGGCTTCCGCTTTTGTTGCGCGGATCAAACGGTTTTCCGAGTGTATCTCTGTGCCACAAACGACGAAAACTACGCGGTTGTCACAAATGTTTCTTTTTACCGCTTTGTGATATTTGTCAAGTGTTTGCCACGCGCTTTTATTTCTATTTATAGAGCACACGCAGTCGTGCGAATAGCTCCTCGTCGGCCCACGCGCGCTGACGCACCTCCTGCCGGACACCGTCGTACACAGTGCCGGACCAGGGCCGGACACCCCGCCCCGGCGGAACAGGCGCGAGCATAGTCGGGAATGAGCAATGCCAACGTTACAGCGGGGCGAACAAACTCTGAATGCCATTGATCTGCGAGGGAGGAAAACGAGCGGTAAAGATCGGCAGGTAAACTCTCTCGCCGAGGCGGTGCACCGTGCCAACTCGGCAAAAGTGGTGGTGACAGTGCAAACTTGCGCGCGCGGGGTGAAACCGAGTTGCCTTCCTGGATGCGACGAACCGAGCGGACAAACTGGCTGGCTCTCGGGGCGTCAAAGGCGAGGGGAGCTACTGTCGTGGCAGCGCGCAGCCCCGGGCCCTCTGTGGACCCTGCCGGGGAGGGCTCAGAAGCGCAGGGCCCTTGCAGGGCTCAGCCAAAGCCGACCTAACCCTTTGACTCGTAAATACACAGGCCGGGGGGCTGGGCGGCCCGGCCTCGGCGGGCCCGTGACCGCCAACAACACGGCCTCGCCGCGGGCCTGCCGCCGCCAAGGCCCTCGGCCGGCAGTTGCGGTCGCGTTCTTCCAGCCCTCTCACAGTCAGCCCTCGCGAGCCCTGGTCGCCGTCCAATTCCCATGCAGCCAATAATGAATGAGAGCATTGTGCTTCCTGTTCAAAAAGGCTTAACGGGACGGCGAGTGTCACCGCAGCGCGGGTGCTGGCGGCAGCCGGGCCGGGCCGGGGTCGGACTGGGGCCGGGCGGGCAGGGTACGGGACGACTTCATCAGGGACAGTGAGCTAGAGGGATCACAGCCATCTCTCAATTAGCCGCCGCTGCCTGCCGCAGCCCGGGGCGGGGGCGGGGCTCGCCGACCCTGGGGGCCGCGAG
>NW_026267176.1:524807-527013 GCF_000697945.3 Frankliniella occidentalis
TCAGAGTTCGTGGCACCGCTGGCTGAGGCCTCCCGGCGACGACGTGCTGAACTGTTGGCCCCGCCGCCGCCTCACCTGGACTATCGTACCCCCAGCGCCCGCCCCCGTCGAGCCAACCCCGCCGAGCCGCCGCCCGCCCCTGCCCCCGTGGGGCGACAAGAAACTTACATCTTTCGCGAAAAGCGTGTTTCGCGAGTTAATTAACGCCATACAGCGACCCTCCTCGGTGTGCTAGAGAGAAGAGGGAGGAGAGTGGCAGGCGGAGGAGGGGTGGGGGACCCCGGGGAAGCAGATACCCGGGGAGTTGACTGGGACGAGTGGACGAGCGTCCGCAGGAGTAAAGGGCCAATTACAATCAAGAGTTAGCATGTAAATAAATAAAGTTAAGAAGTAACTTTTGACTCTTAATATTAAGCGCTTCCTCTAAAGTATGATGAGGTCATTCACCTTTCTAGCTGGACCATCTGATGGGTAGACAACGAGGGCCAGTTTTTACACGTCTACGAAATGGCTTCTTAACTTATACCACACCGAGCAGAATACTAGTACTCGGTCTTTCACCTCCACGAAGTGTGGTTTTGAGGAATGAAGGGGGAAAGTCAACGATAAGTGAAAAGTTAATACACGCAACTGAAGAATCAATTCACTTCCGGATGATAAACTGGATCGCCATGAACAAGCATTTGATTGTCACACTGACATTCAGTTGATGGAATGATGCCTCTCTTAGGAGAAAACTGAGAAAAACTCGTTTCTCCCGAGGATAAAGGGAGGCTCTGACTGAACATTGGCGTTATTCCCTCGACTACTGGAAGTCAGTTGTGACACCATATATTGGTTACAGGAGCTGACCAATTAGTGGTTTAGGAAATCAACTAACACTTCAGTTGGGGGTATACGAACTTTTTTCCGAGGAATATGAAAATCAACCACACTCCCTCAACGGATCGGGAGGGTGCAGCCGTTGCAACTCGAGGAGCAGAAACTGCTAGCAGGGCAGAGAGGACTCACGGACTTGTTCCGCTACCAGCTTGGGACAATGGCGCAGCGAACACAATGAGGAGTACCCGCCCTAATTGAACGCACCCGCCAACTGGTGGGCGAGAGCGGTGCCGCACCCCGCCGCCGCCCGCAGCGCGCGGCCCCACCCCGCCACGCCAGGGCGGGAGCCAAGGCGCCCCGCCGCAGACATGGGTCGTTGAAAATGTGCTGAGCGAAGTTGAGGGCTTGCGCCCGCTGCCGCCCGCCGCCGCGGGGGCGTGGCCGGGCCGAGGCGACGCGCTGCTGGAGACGTGTTGAGGAGGGTGAAAATGATTTATAACGCTCAGTATCACTTACGCCCTGGTGTGCGGCGGGCGCGGGGTGGGGCTGTTCGTTACGCCCCTGATGCCCTCTCGCCCGGGCCAGCGTTATTGTCTGACCTACAAAATCATCGTCGACGAAGTGGACGGCTGCTGCATTTATTTGGAGGTCTCCCTGTCCGAGATGTGCTATGAGAGAAAGTCAAGGCGTTCTCAAATGAAGCGCCTCCGTGGGCCACTTTTGGGGAGTAACGACCGGAAGCGACCAAGGCGTTCTCCTAGCAACCCTATCAATTTGTCCAGAACGAAAACGGAAGTAGAAAGAGGTTGCTTAAGAACATGGCGGCCAGCCCATGTATTCTTATAAAATGGCCGCCATGCTCTTAAAGCAACTTCTTCCTTTCTTCTTTCTGTTTTTTGTACTGAACAAACGGGTATAATAGGGTGCCCACGCCCACAATAACAGTAAAGGGTAGCCTACCCTTCACCCTTCACCTCAGGTGAACAGGTCAAACAGATTAGCCCGGAATCTGCTTTTTGGACAAGAAGTTTCCCTCATCTCCCTTCCTCACTCTTCCATAGATGCGAAAACACGCACGCACGCACACACACGCGAGCCGGGCACCGATAGGGGCAGCTATCCCGTGCGGCCGCCCCCCAGTCCGCTGAATAATGGAATGGCCGCAGACTCTCCGCTCCTCCTAAAGAGGCAGCCCGTGATTCTGCCCTTCTACCCAATGCACAGTGGCCCTCTTGTGTCCCTCGCACGCCGCGCGCCGTCGTCATCCTAGGCACGATCATGAAGTGGTATGGATCTTAGCGTCACTACGTTATGCCGGGTTTACGATGGAGCTTTTTCGGAACAGAACGAAATTTGTGCGGAACGGAACGAATCCCGTTTGCTT
>NW_026267176.1:536239-539301 GCF_000697945.3 Frankliniella occidentalis
ATTCCATCTCTCTTTCTCTCTTCCTTTCTCTATCTCTCTCTCCCGACCATACCACCGACACCCAACACCAAGTTCTCCCTTTACCCTCGTCCGCTAATTGAAAGCATTTTCAGCGGGACAAAAAAGAGAGTGCGAGAGAAGAGAATGTTAAAAAGAGAGAAAAAGAGAGAATGAGAGAGTTCGACAGAAAGGGGGGAGGACAAGCGGGCAGCAGCTCTTTATATTATGAAATGGTAATAGCATATCGCTAATGCCCCCATTTACAAACGATGTCAGCGTGAGCCATGACGAAACGACACCAAGTTGGTGGTTCAAGAAGTGTCACTAAGGGGGGCTGCTGTCCACCGATATTAAGCAGAGAGAAGACGGGAGGAGAGGGGGAGAAGGTCCCCACTGTAGATTGTGTCATTCAGGCTCCAATACAATTGTATCGATGTTGTTCATCGATCCAATAACAAATACAATATTTACCGGCGGAAAATAAGAAAGAGATCTCTAGTAAATTTCAAATCTGGCGCCAAACTACTAGCCTCACCTATAGGGGTACATACAGTCTGCAATGCACACAGTTGAGTTTTCAGTGTATGCAATATTTGGGCAAAAGTTCATTGCAGTGAAGCATAAAAATTTACGAACCATGCTTCATAGGCCACAGTGCAGGCGTAGCTGCGGGTGGCCAGCAGGTGGCCCGGAGTAAAGCCTAATGAACACGCTCTCCTGAGGCCCAATAAAGCACCAAATAAGTCCCTCTTGTGCCTTCCCTCTCCCCACCCGAACCGCGGGCAGGCGCGCTCCAAACTTGGCCGCTCCCAATTATTCGGGCACGAAAATGCATTTTAAGCTTGATTTGCGAGAAAAGTGAGAGTTCGGAATTATTGTGCACGAGGCCTGTCGAGCCTCAGTTTCATTAACGTCTCCCCCTCCCCCCGGAGCAGCAACGAGGAAGCATGAAGGGGAGGTCGACTGAATGTTTAATCAATGTTGGTTTTAAACAAGTATTCTTCCTGCGGCGGTGCCCGGCCGGCTGAGCCTCGGCGTTGGCCTCAGCCGGTCAACTTGGGGCGATAAGCACAAGCAGTTTGTAATTAAACCAGGTCCCTTAGCAAATCCCAGCTGAAGAAAAAAGCTTCAAAATGTTGTTTGTGTGTGTGTGTGGGGGGGGGGGGTCTTTAAGACGAAAATAAGAAAATGTTTAAAACACATCCCCATAGGGGAACAGTCATTTAACTTGCCCCGCTTTCAGGCTGTGGACGCACAGTCCAAGGGAAAAGAGAATTCATTTCAGTAAGCGGTTCCAGATTAGAAAATTGGTTCGCACATCAACAACACGCTGGGAATGGGTGCTATGGGAAGGCCATGAAAGTTTTGGACTGGGCGCTTTTGCAATCGCTCAGCCAAAAAATGAAATCAGCCGACGCGATTGCCTGCAATTTTGTTACGGCTTTCGAAGTAGTGGGTAGCAATAATAATTCTGTCAATAGGACAGTTCAAAATCACTCAGCACTAAATGATGACATGTAGCCCCAGTTTCTAACGTGAGTAGGCGGTGCTTGTCAAGGCGCTTTCCTACCCTGCTATTTATGTACAGGCCTGGTGCTGGTTTTGACCAAAGACTTAGGGGTACAGGAAATTCGCCCTAATTTTGATAAGTTGATAGTTGAGGAGCATTAATTCCTACAGTAAGATTGGTCCTAGTCTCAGTGACGTGGGATGAGTGGGTGGCGCAATGAAGCTACCACCCCGGGTAGCCTATTTCAGTGGTATAAGTCTGGTTAGGTTGTGTTAGGTTACGGCCTTACACTGTAAAAAAAATTAAGAGAATCCCAGTTTTGGGTGGTGAAACGCTCGATTCTCGCTTTTGTCGTGGGATTTTGCTGATCCATGGGTGGATGAATTTCTTAACCCACGGGTTGGGAAATTCCTCAACCCAGAGGGCTTCTGATTGACAGAATAGTATCCACGTAAGAATTTTCAAGTTGTGGGTTGGAATATCGTTCCGTAACCGACAACTTGAAAATTCAAGTTGTGGGTTAGGAAACGCACCTGGTCCCATAAGGACCACATTGAGCCACTAAAAAAACTGGCCCGAGTCGAACATGGACCTTTGGCTTGCTTTTCTTGCACGTTACCCCCCCGCTACGCAGCGGGAGGTGGAGAGAGAGCGTCAGCTAGCCATCTTAAGCAAAGGGCGCGCGAGCGGAGCTCCCCAAATCCCAGTTGTGGGTTAGGAAACACTATTTCCATGTATGGGTTGGGAAATTCTGGTTTGTGGTTGCAGGATTGTCAACCCGACACTAAAATTCAAGTTGTGGGTCTGTTAATGACAAACATCTTATCCAATTCGGAATTTTTCGTTTCCAGGCATGAATTTTCTCCCTTCGCACCAAAATTTCACAAGTCCACATAGACTTGAAAATTCAAATCCTCAAAAGGGATTGGCCTTTGCAAACCCACTGGGTTGGGAATTGAAAATCCCAGTTGCCGCTGGGAACTTATACACCCAATGGGCTAGGAAAATTCTTAATATTTTTTACAGTGTAGTTGCCACTTTCGGTGGTTCTCGGATCTCGCCTCAGAATTTAGGAACCTCCTCAAAATTGGGAAAAATCACACATTTTTAAGGAGCCTTCTTCGAAATCTGAGCTTTCCCCAAACCAAGGGATTTCCTCAAAGTTTATCCTTCTCCCTCAAAAAATAAGACATTGCTTGTACCGGGTGAAGGGTTAGGACCAACAAACAAACACAAGGACAATTTTTCCAAAGAAGGGACGAATTTCGAACATTGAGAGGGACAACTACACCAGTTCCTCAGCGTCTTTAGGATGTCTTCCTCTTGGCTCCTCGACGTCTCCACGACGTTTATCTGTTGGTTTCTCGTCGTCTGCGCGTTGTCTTCCGGTTTGACCTGAAAAGCCTAAGGTGTCGTCTCGTGTTCGTCTTCAAAATGGCCCAAGAATGTGTTAGCCAACCGGGATCCAATCTGAGGGACGACTTTTCCGTTCGCGCGCAGGGAGGAAAAGAGAAAGCAGTCTGCGTATCGGGGTCGGCACGGCGAAGGTAGG
>NW_026267176.1:544496-546912 GCF_000697945.3 Frankliniella occidentalis
TCAAGGGGGTACAACAGTGGTGCCATGAATGTACCCCCCGAAAACAGGCCTCAGGGGGGGTACAACAGTGGTGCCATGAATGTACCCCCCTGGAAGGTGGCGAGGAAGGGGGGTACATCCATGGCACCATGAATGTACCCCCCTAGAAGGTGGCATTTGCTACCCAAAAACTTACCCTTCATGCTGTGCAACAGTTGCTTTGGGTCAAACGTGTTTTTTAGACAGTCCCTTGTGGCTGTCTCTACCCGAAGGTAAAGATTCCCGTTGTTCCAGTTCCCCGTTCCCTGTTCAAGTTTCAGTTCCCAGTTAAAATTTTCAGTTTTCCGTTCACGTTCTAGTTCCCTCGTTTCCTGTTCCCGTCCTCTGGTCCTTGTTCCAGTTTTTGTTTTCCGTTCAAGTTCTAGCTCCCCGTTAGCCAGCTCAGCTCCAGCCCAAGAAAGCCCAGTCTGCCTACAGTATTTTTTCGTGTACAACGTGTACGATTGGGACAGAAGAGCACAGAAGGGCGTCTGAGGCCCTGCTTCTTTAAACAAAGTAAGCATGAACGGTGCACAGTGAAAGCTAAGTTACGAAATTAAACGCACAGTTTTTTCCCATTATTTAAATGAAGAACAACTGACTTTAAAAAACACCATTTTGTTGCAATACCTAGAGTGGAGCAGATAGGAAACACGTGTTGCCTATATTCTTTATTCCTCCTTCCAGGGGGGTACATTCATGGTGCCATGGATTTACCCCCTCCCTCGCCACCTTCCAGGGGGGTACATTCATGGTGCCATGGATGTACCCCCGCCTTACGCTTCTTATTTCAGCCAACAGTCGAGCGGCTGAAATAGCGCGACGCACTGTGCAGCACAGCGCCCTACACTTGTTATCATCGTTATATTACAGCAGGGATTTGCAAATACAACGGCGAGGGTAGGGTTCCTAGATTCGACCCCGCCTTCCCCCCCACCACCTCTTTCCCCCCACTCGCTTCTTTTTTCCGGGAATGACTTGGCAGTTGGCCCCAGAAGAGGGTCTCTCTGCTGGCTGCCGGGATGAAATGGGCAGGGAGGTACCCGGAATCCGATCGCAGGGGGCTCAAAGTTTCTTCTCCTCGGTGCGCCGCCGCGGCCAAACGGCGGCAGCTTTATAGCCCCGCTTGCCGTCGAAGGCGCCGCCCGCGTCAACCGGCGGGAACGAGCTCTCGGGCGGGGCTGGGCGGAGGCCGGCCGGTGCAAGCCACCACCCGCCGGCCGTTGCCGCCGGTAGCTTTTCAAACAGCTGCCCGCCTGCCTGCCTCGAATAAGCAAATTTCCGGCGCGGTTACAGGATGCCGATGAATATTCCGAGGGCGGGTCCGGGCCACGCTGGCCCGTCCGGAGCGCACCTCCCTCTGACCTTGTTAGCCCCAGTCCGGCTGGTCCAGCCCGTGTTCTGCCCCAGGGCGAGGGGGAGGGGGCAGCTCCACCGACAATCCCGGCGCGCAGTGTCGCCGGCGGGCGGACGAGGTCACAACATTTCTATTCCGATGAAGGTTCTTCTCTACTGCGATCCATACCTGCCGTCCCGCTTCTCCTTGGCGCTCAATGGCGGTGTAGTATCTCTTCTCCGCCTAAAACACTACTGTCGGCGCTGTAAAAGTAGTATAGAAAGACTGTTCCATAGATCAAATAGTAGTAGTGTTCCACTGTTCAAAACGTTGAAATATATGTTATGTTGTACCAAGCCTAATAGCGCAACTTATTCCCACTGTAGAAACCGTTGAAACAATGAGGCAAGCGTGTTCTGCTGGTTCTGCCATCCAAAGAGTGGTACATTGTTGACATCAGAAGCTGTCACCGTTTTTCCGGGTTCAGTGTTGACTTCCCGCCCCGACGCATGGTATAAGCCGCGGCGTTGGAATCTTTTCCTCTCCTTTTTCGTAGTATTGCGAAATCTCTCCTCTGCCTATCAACAACAGTGAGGGAGGAGGGGGAGAGAGAAGAAAGAGGAGGTGGATATCAGGAAACACTTGAGCTGCCAACGAATTCCTCCAATAAGACAGTAAATCTTTTTGGTAAAGAGATAACGCGGGGAGGCCTGAGGGGGGCGTGCTCGTGGCGTGTTTGAGTTGTTTACAAAAGGCTGTTTTGTTTTTTTTTGTTTTTTTTGTTCGTTTTTTTAGTTTAATGCATAGAACTAAACTACAAAAAAATGCTCAATAAAATGTTCAGGGACTGGGCGAACAACATGCACTGCAAAATGCTTACAAAGTACAGGTTTGTATTGGAAACGATTTTTTTCTTGCACATTGCAAATAATTTGTAAGCGTTTAGATGCGAACTACTTATTTGCAAGCTTGCAAACTATATCCCACAGCTCAAAAATAGGCCTAGCTTCTAACGTCGCAAAGAATTTAGTGTGTGGGCGTCTCACAGTGTGTGCATGCGCG
>NW_026267176.1:551177-563044 GCF_000697945.3 Frankliniella occidentalis
CACCCCGCCGCACCCCGCTCACTCTCTGTACCAGCACGCCTCCGAGCGGGGGGCGGCGGGGGCAGGGTCCGGGGGCCTGACCTCTCGGTGTAATTAGTCATCCTCGGGCTCGGGGCGGAGATTTACTTCGGGGGTGAAAGATATTGCCCTGCGCGCCACCCATGACAATATAGGAGAAAAAAAATGCTAGGAAGAGAGAGGCGGTAAAATTCATTTAACGTGATATTGCGGTCGTAGTGGACGGTGGGCGCAAGTATGCACGCACAGACTGGGATAGGCAGGCCGGAGTCGCTTCAGGACGCGCGCGGAATGCAGCAGAGCCCAGCTTTTATTTGAACCTCTCGCCTCCACCCTTCACACTGTTTTCTCCCCTTTAGAAAATACCGAAGAAGGGAAGACACCAAAAAGTAGACGAAACACTACACCACACATCAAATTCAACGCACATATTATTTGAAATATTACACTTTTGTCATTTCAGAAACTGCAAAACGGCATATACTGCAAGTTTGGGTAAGCGGAACGGAACGTTCAGGAGTGAAATTAAAATATTCAAATTCACAAGGGACAGTAAAAGATAATCTAAATTACAGATTCAAGTTTCGGCCGCATGTTACACATCTTTTAACATATAATAGGTCTATAGTTGGACATAACACAAGAGCTATTTTGAAATTTCATAAAAAAAATTATAACTTCAAAATAGTTTTTGCGCACCGTGTTATGTCTAACTGTAGACTTATCATTTGTTAAAAGATCCGCAACGAACTAACTTAGAATACTATAGAGAGCTTTTTCTTGATTTCACTAGCATGTAGATTTAAAACTAAAAAAACTTTGTTTTTCACCCGACTTTTCCAGTTTTACCCAAGCCTTACCGTAAAGAAGCGAGTCCGTAAGGAAGTAGGAGTTCAACATTTTAATTAATACGACAGTGCGGCACAGGTAAGCAAAGAAAAACCTAGCAAAAGGTGCTGCATTATCCTATCACATCGCAGTCAACATGTCCGTGTAGACAAATATCGACGAATCAGGAGATAAATCAAGATGGGTACTTCGAAAAATTTGCTCAATTCTGTTCATTTGAAAGGTACAAAAAATATGTCTATTCAATGTGCAGCGCCGCGTAAAGCGCAGTACGCGCGCTGAGCCAACAGCGGAAAAATAAATATTGACGAGCAAATCAAGGAAACGTTACGTCCCGTCAAAGGAGGGAGGGGGGGGGGGGGGAGAGGCGAGACCCACCCGCTTCCGCATTCCGTTTGAGTCCGTGTTAGGGCCGTAACGACAGTCATTAATAAGTAAGCGGCTGGCGAGTTGACGAAGCGGAGACCAGCCGTCCGAGCACAGCAGCACAGGACGGGTGGGAGATACGGCAACCGTATTCGGCGATGACGTCATGGTGTCACATGCCAAGTTATGGCTTATTTCTTCCAGTAAATGAAATGACTTTTCTTGGTCTTCGCCTTTGCTTCTGTAGTGATTCGGAACGGCCTAAGGCCCGCAAAAGGTTTGTCTGCTTCTGCTGGGGTTCCTGCTCGGTTGCCCAAGGGAGTCGGGAGCCCTCGAGGGGTCGCGTTGGGGTCGACCCATCCATAGGGTCTCGGCCTTCGAGACGCGGAGAATGCGATGCATCCGCCCCACAGCCACGGCCCGCCGGCACGGGTCACACGACAGGCGCCCCGGCCCGGCCCTCGGCGCCCCGCCCAGCCCCGCCACACGCGCTGAATTCATAAACACGACAGCCCCCGTATTAACAGCGCAGTGCTGCTCACATATTGAAGTCATCTCAATGCTAATGGGCCCGGACGTGACAAGTACCCCCGAACAGTCGCGGGCCACTCGACGCAGTTCGCAGCGCGCACAGGTTTCACGGATAAGTTAGCTGGCTGACCACGCGGCACGGCCAGGCCGACCTACACTAGGAGCAGTCCTGGACGCTGGGAGTGTTTGGTGTGCGTCGCGGTGCGCAGCAGGCGCCTCCTAATCCCGTCAGCCTCAGTGAGGGATTAAGGGCCAGAGTGCAGCGGCCCGTCCTGCGGCTCCCGTGCACACGGCTTCGCACGGCTCCGCCCCCCCCCCCCCAACCCCTCGTGGGCGCCGGACCTTCTTGCCTCCCGTGACCGCCGGCAGCCCCCGCAGCTCAACCAGCAGCTATGACGGATGATGCCGGGCCCCCGGGGACCACAGGCTCCCCCTCCCCAATCTCTCTGTCTCTTCCATTCTCATCTCTTCCTGCATCCCCCGCCGTCCTCCCGCCTTCTCTGGCGGCGCGGCATTGACCCGTTGACCGACTAATGTGAGCTCCGCGGACCGCAGAACTCCGATCCGTGCCACGTGCACACTAAATTATTGTATGTATAATATTTTATTCATACGGAAGTTAGTCACGTAGATCCAAGAGCAGTTTAAGTAAAATTTTATACCTAATTACATAAAAATTTAGTAAGAAATTTTACGTAGGCTATGCATGCGCATATACCTCTTCCTTCTTCAATGCCACCGCGGGATTACTACTTTTGTCGGGAACGAATGGGCTACGCTGGGCGAATAATTTTTATAAAGACATCCGAACCTATACATAGGCGAATAAATAAAATATTCATCCTTTAAGCGAGCAACTTTGAGTTAAACAGTTTGAAGTGTTGAACACAAATGGAGTGCACTTTATAGTGTGCAACTTAAATGATGTTCTTTTGTCAGTGCTGTTCTATTCTCCATAGTTGCACACTTTTCCTTCTTCGGAAGAAGTGTGTGTACAACACGGTACAACAGGATAGTTGAACAAATAAATGCACATGCATCAAGTTCACACACGTGTTAGTGACAAGACCTATAATTGTAATTTTGTGCTGAAGGGTTAAAAACTTTAATTATCAGTGTAATCGAGGACAAACAATATCTGCAAGAAATAGCGTAGATAAAATACTCGAGGCCCCGCTCTATGCTATATAGAGTGAGGAGGGGGGGGGACTTTGCCCTCTGGTAGAGACAGTCTTTAGGGGACTGTCTAAAAAGTGCACTAGCCTGCCAATAACACGGTAGTCAACAGATGCTTTTCATAAATGTGTGCATGCAAAAGCTCTGGGCCAACTTCCCCCCAGCCCCCTCCTCTTTGCGCCCACCGCCTAGCCTCGCAGTGGCGCAAGGCGAAGCGCATAGCCGCCTCTTATTGTTGTTCGTTCCGCTGCACAAAGAAACGTCATAATTCAACGTCTGAGGCACAACGACATACGAGCTTTCTGACGGCCCAGCCTTACGGGGAATAAATCTGCCCGAGTCAGATGCCGCGCCCCCTTCCTCTCTCCTTAGCTCTCTCGTTCTCTCTCTCTCCCAACCACACGCAACGTTCCCCTTTGTCTGCCTTGCTCTCCCAGCCCGGCCCAGGCGCCCGTGGGCAGACTACCCGGCCGCTCCCCTGCGCGGCGGGTTTGCCTACCCCAGCCTCACAGGCGCCTGCGCCAGCCGGCCCGAGACCTTGCCGAGGACGTCCTGAGGTCGTGCGGGGCAGGGTGGGGAGGGGACACTACGGCGGCGGCGGTTCGGTCGTTGGGCTGCGTTATGCGATTCCGATCCCGAGAGCAGCCTCGATTTGCGTGGTGAGGCTACGGCAGCGCATAGGTTCACCTGCTGGGGGAGCTGGGGTGGAGTCTCTCTGCCTGCGCCCCGCCTCACTCCCCCCCTCCCCCCGCCCCCGGCCGCAGAGGGCGAGCCACAGCCCGGCGATAAGCATGAAAAAGTAATGTCTATACATGTTTATCACGCCCACGGGGAACGTCTTATTGGCATGGAGCGGCTGGAGAGGGGAGAGCTGAGGGCGGTGGGGTCTGTGGAGCGGAGGGGGGTATACCGGGGCAGGGCGGCACTATTCAGAACGTTGTCCGGAGACAAACGGCTAGCTGGACCGCGCGGCCGCGCACCTGAGCCAGGATGAGCCGCAGAGGACAGCGGATGTGAATACGCATCCCAGCATGGGGGTGAACAGACTCCCGATGGGAAAGGTGCGGAGCACCGCTTTATGCCCCCTTTCAGGCAGGGAGTGTGGCATTCGAAGCAGTCTCCCTCACCGGCGATACAGCAGGGGACGGGCATGGGGGAATGGATATACGACGGTTTCCCTTCTGCAATATGAAGACATTTTTGCAAGAACGTGCATTCTAGCGAAACAATATACAAAACGAGTGACAGTATTAAAAGTCGGTTATATTAGTAGACAAAAGAAAATAAGGACCACTATGACGACATTGATAACACGATATCACGATAACAGGTGATAACAAATCAATCTGATATTTCAAATCTATCCGTTTTCGAACGATAATTCATTACCTCGCCCCCATCTCGGATCGGTCGTTAGGCAAGACAGTGTTCCGGGTCCACATCAATAAGACATTTCTCGGGGGAGAGGCTGAGATTGCACCTGGCCAGCCTATGGGCGGCGGGGCTGAGCCGGGCTGAGCTGACGGCCAGTGATTAACTCCACGGGGTGGGATCAGATGGCGGCGCGCGGGGCAGCGGCCGCGGGGGGCCTGCGCATATCTCCCCCATCTGGTTGCAGCCGCCCAGGCAGGGCCGCGCCGTGCGCCCCGTTCCAACTCAATCCCAGCAGCGCCGCTTTGTTCAAAGCAAAGCGAGGCAGCAAAGCCTTTGATCGGATAGTGTGCGCGGCCGGGAATTTATAACAACGCGGCGTCCCGGCCGGCGCGGCACCCACGACCCGCGGCGGCACCCGCGGCACACGCGGTGACACCGAAGGTTTAATTGGTGCGTTCTTCTAAATCATTCGCGCCTCGCGTGCCCGACGGCCGTTAGAGGCGGGCTGCAACACAAACCATATCTCCGCGGCGGCCACGGAATAATAACAGGAGGGTAATAATCGTCAGCGGGTGAGAAAAGATGCCGACGGGGGGCTCGGGGTGGGGGTGGGACTAAAGAAGAGGAGTCGAAGGAAGAAGAGTTGACGGCAGGGGAAGAGGGGGAGTTGGAAAGGTGGCAATTGGAGGTGGAGTTGCACGTGGAGGTGCAAATAAAAGGGGGGCGATGGAAGCGGGAGGTTAGCGTGCGAGCGTGCGCTTGCTGGATGCCGCCGAGGCTGGCGCCCGCTAATAAATTGCCAACCGAATCAGCGCGACACACTCCAGCCCCTCGTCATGTGGGCCCCGCATCGTCCCGCCACCCCGCCCCACAGGCCCCGCCCCGCGCGCTCGGCCGTACGGAGCGTAATCACTTTGGGTCAAGGAAGGCGCGCCCGGCTGAAGTGTTGTTCGCCGGCGCCGTCCTCGGGCGTAATAAACGAGGCTTTGGGGTCCAGGCCGGAGCCGGCCGGAGCAGAACCAGAGTCACGTCCGGAGGGGTGTTAAACTGAGTTAGGTCCAGCCCGGCCGGGACCCACCCGGGCAGGGCTGGGCCCCCAGTGATTAGCGCACCGCCCCAGAGAGGCCGTGGCCAAGGCCGCGATCGGCCTCCTTATCACGGTCACCGCCCCCGAGGCCGAGGTCGAGCCGGCGCTGCCGAGGACGAGGAGTTCCTGGGTGTTTGGTTGGAGCAAGGCTGACAGAGGTGTGCGAGTCGAGCCGCTTCCCCTGGCGCCTGGCGCGGCGCCGCCCCAGGGGGGCCTGACCGTGGCACCACGCTACATGACGTCTGTGTATGCAAATGAGAGAGAGGAGTTCGAGGCGGATCCCGCAGCGGGGACGACCTGCTGCCGAGGAACCGCGGAGCACCATAGATGTGCGGGGCACCACGGAGCCGCGGGCACGTGCCCCACGGGCTCCGAGAGTGGCGGAGACGGAGTCCCTGATGAGGTGAAGGATTGAGGTAGCGAGGGCCTCGCTGTCACATGCGGGGCAGGGTGGGGTGGGGTGGGATTGGGGCAAGGTGGCAGGGAGCACATCCGGAGAAACACCAAGACACAGAGGGCCTCGCCTTCGGGTCAGGCCAGCCCAGGCAGTGCTGCGAAAGGGGGAGAAGGGGCGGGGGAAGAGAGAGAGAGAGAGGCAAAAGAGTCCTTATCATGGCATTCTTTCCGTAAATAATCCCCGTGACCCCAGCGGGCCCAGCTCGGCGGAAGAGGGGGAGAAGGGGGGGAAGGGGCGCCTCCCAGACGCTTATCACGTTCCATTTAATTTAAACCCCTGCATACACGCGGCGTACACGCGGCGTACACGCGGCGTACACGCGGCGTACACGCGGCATATCGCAACCGGCTACGCACTCCAAAATTCTACGCGCCAGCAGTAGAGGCGCTGCCGGGGGCAGCTGCTGCAAAAATTAAACATGCTGGCGCTAGGTGAATTTACTGAGGTCGGAGTCAGAGGCCTGTAGGAGGTGGAGGGTGAAAAGGTGACGACCGTGCGACGAGCGGGCGTGACAACGAAGAGCCACCGACACGCACTTCGGCGTAGGAAGATGTCTTCATCGTCTTAAATACAAAGTGGCAATAAAATAAAAAAATGTTTGTGGGCATGATTTTGTTGCGTTTTCTGGACGATCAAATTCCAGCTCGGATGTTGGCCTTCACTTGCCTAATAGAGTCGGTCCTGCCCGGGGGCACCCCGGGGGGTCCAACGGCAGGTGTAGCGGCACGCCACTCGGCGATAACACGCTCCGCCACTTACAGGAGAGCAAATTTAATTTTACAAATCTGGCACCTGATCGCTGCCGAGTTGAATAGCACGGCCGAACAGCGCATGCTGGGGTCTAACAGGAAGGGGGTGGGGGCGTTAGTTTTGGGCAGAACGTACGATAAGTCACACCTTTGCATGGGGCGATAAAGAAATTTCCAGTTGAATGACATTTGAAAAGGCACTAACGAGCCCAGAAGGTGCTAAAAACTGGGGAATTTTGGCAGTTTTAATGATTTAGAAAAGTTACTCAATCTTTCAAACCACCCACAGGGTGCAGGGAAAAAGAATGAAAGATGAACGTTGTACACAAACGTGCAAAAGTGCAAACTAGAAAACATTGTCATCGGTTGTCATTCTACAAATGTGAATGAGATCTAGAGGCCGCACCTCGCAGTATACCACGAAACCTGGTACGAGAGACTCAATCTGGCACTAATACCACCTCCTACTTCATGTGGCACAACCCTAAGTTCGCTCAAGAGCGAGTCAAAAAACAGAACATAGAAAATAAAATCTAACGGAAGCGTTCGCAGGTTGACGTTGCTGCCGCACTCCGAGGGAAAGAGAACGAAAATTAATTCTCGCGTTACAAGCCAGCCAATCATTCTATATAGAACGACGGCTTGGAAGGGGCCGAGCGGAGAAGGGGAGGGTCGGTGGCGGACAAAAAGGAAGAGGAAGGTTAGCAGCGCGGCTATAGGAATGTGAGAAGGGCTGGGCGGGCGGCACGCAGGGCAGGAGCCATTTAAATTGTTCCACGACACTAGCGCTCCAGGTTTGGCGTGGCGGGGCGTGCACGTGACCTCGCGGACACGCAGGGCTCGGCGCCGACACGTGTGGCGTGCTCGCCGTCAGCGCGGCCCTCGCGTGGCTGCGACAGAGAGGCTGCCTATCGGCTTGTCTTGTCTTGTGCCGGGCGGGGCGGGGCTGGGTGGGGCGTTGGGCGAGACGGACGGGGAAGGAATAAAATCACTTAAAACGTCAGCCTCACGGCGATACTGTCTGCCCGCGGCGGACTGTGGGAGTGGAAAGAGGTGGGGAGGGGCAGCTGCACGCCAGCGACACGCCACGCCAGCCCAGCGCCACCTCCATTTCAGCGAAAATAGAGACGGGTTCGCTGTTTCCGTGACCTTAGGCCCCGCTGACCTCGTCGAGCCGGGCCAGGTCAGGCGGGCGTACCGTTTAGGCCTCCTGGCCTCGGGCAACCACGGCTTGGCAGCCCCGGCACCACCAGCACGACGACCAACCTACAACTTACGAGGTAATGAAGGGTAAAAATAGGATTGGCAGCCGACCTCTGCTTATCGCCGACCTTGAGAGCGGCTCCGATGAGCGGCTCGCACGTGCAGATCGTCCTGCTGAAGAAGGTCCAGTTTTTAACACTAAAAGCTTTGCTGGATTTCGGCCTCCAAAGAGAGAGACGAAATTTGCGGCGTCTCAGAAGAAGCCAGGGGACAGTGTTGAGTGCCTAATGGCGCTTATAATGGTTTGTTCTCTTGAAGGCTGTTCTGTTGTCGCAACCCTGAGTTTATGGTTGTCCCTTGCGAGGGGGCATCAACTTCGACTATTCACGGTGCACCCGCTGGTTAATATCTAATAGGTATTCAGGTGATATTTGCGAATATTCACAAGATATTCAAAATATTCATCGATATTCATCGATATTCATTAATATTCAAGGATATTAATCAACAATCACAGTGAATATTCACTGGTATTCAGTGATATTCACTGGTATTCAGTGACATTGAATATTTGAATATATTCACAGTTCACCAAATTTCCAAGTAGGTTCCCCCTCGGTCCCTTGGGGATCATCAAGAAAGTAAGTCTGTCATTCGCCGTGGTACGAAACTGCCTGCCAAGTTCAACCAGTGGTAGCTCTCATGGCGCCTGGTAGGTAGGCACCTTTTCACCCGCAGTGCATGCATATGCTGCGGGTTGGCCTACCCGCAGTCTTGCAGGCGCCGAGCTTCCTCTATTTGCCGAACGCATCTGAGAAAAACGGACGTACTCTATGGTTGTCCCTGATTGGGAACTATATTCGATAGTTGCTTCCCTGGGTCAAGTGAGCCGGTGACAAGAGCTTGCTCGACGATGGTGCCGGGGGCCCGCGGCTGCACTTCCAGCAGGCCCGCCCGGGCCAGGACCAGGTGGCCGTAATGGAATCGAGTCGGCCGGCCCGTTATTTACAGCGAGGCTTCAGTCACGAGGGCCAACTCCATTTTCCAGAACATTACCTCCGAGCTTGTATAGGGGCCGGCAAAAATATGAAAATGCAGAGCAGGGGGCGTGGGAAAGGGGGGTGGGGCTATAGGATCAACGGCCGATGCGCCGTCTAGCGTGGCGCGAGAGGGCCACCGGGCTCCAGATCCCCGCGCCCGAGACATACCCTCTCCTCCTCACCCAACATTTCCACCTGCTTCTCCTCTTTGACCGAACGGCAAAATTCCGACTCCCAGCGCGCGAGGATTTTTCTCCGCTCTTGGAGATTACGCGGGCTATTGCAAGCGAGGCGCTGTGTGGTGAAGGTTGGGGGCGGGAGGAGGGAGGTAGGGCTTGTGTGCGCTCCTGGCGCTGTCGGCGTCTTTATCTCCCCCACCCCCTCAACCTCTTTTCTCTTCTTTATATTTCCCGCCCCTTTCCGTCCGCTGATATTTCCGCTCGGCTAGGTCTTACTCAAGGCGGCTAGCGTCCAGACTAGCATTCGGCTATAACTAACCCCTTCCCTCCCTCCCGCCTCCACCGCGGCAGCGAGTGCGAGCGAGAGCGACAGAGATAGGCAAATTGCGGGGAGGAGAGCCGCGGTGGTGATAGCGCTTATCAGCCGGCGGGCGATGGGAGCAGCGGCGAGTTAAAAACGGCGCGGCGACACAACTTGGGCAATGTGTCCTCGTCGGGGAGGGGGCGGGGGCGGCTCAGAGCTTGGAGGAGGAAAGGGGGTACAGGATAGGGGAGGGGGGTGCTGCATTCATCCGAGATCGGCAGGGAGGGGCCTATCGGCCTCGGCAGGGGCCTTTGCCCGTCTCACCCTCGTCTCAGTGTCGAGTGCGTCCCCAAGCCGTCCCCACCTGCCCCCCAGCACCAACCCCTCTTCTTACGGATAATTTGGCCTTGATTGTGTTATTCTGCGCCGGCAGTCAGGAAGCACGCTGCGCAGCTCCGGGAACCCCCCGGCGGCTAATAGGTTTTCAAGACAGGCTCCTCTCAGCCTCCCATCTACCCCCGGCAGCCTGCGCCACCCCCGCGCCGCCCCCGCGCCGCCCCCGCGCAGCCGAGCCCAGCGGGCCCCCTTAAAGACAGTTGGCATGCGGCTGGATCCCGGGGGGCTCGACAGAAGTGAACCCGGAAGTGAACCCGGAAGTACAGCGCCGGGTCCCACCGGGTCGTCATTTGCGCAGCTCCCTCTCATAGCTGCTGTGCCGGGGCGTCGTCTGCTCGCCGAGTATTGGCGACCGAAAGTTTGTGCACAGCAGTGCGAGGCGGGGCGTGTCGGGGCGGGGCGGAGGAGGGGTAAGCAGGGCGGGGCGCGGCTCGGCGGAGCGGAGCTTGTACGAAGAGAGCCCAATCCCGCCGACACGACTCCCTGGGAGCGCTTGTCTGGCTTGTCCTTGTACTTTTCGGTCAGCGGGGTACTCGCGGCGCCGCCGCCAGCTCGGGCGAGGGGGCGGCGGCGATATAGACTGCGCGCGCTGTTTGAGACACATTCAAGGTAATCGGATTAAGGAGGGGGAGAGGGTGTGGGGAGACAGGCCAGACAAGAGGGCGGGGTGCTCGGCTCTCACGCAGGCTGCGCGCTCCGAGGAGCAGCAGAGCTGTACGCGGCGCCGAGCGGCTAGCAGCGTGCACCGGGACAACGCCAAAGCGAGATCAACGGCGATGAATAAATGAGAGCTGAGGGAGGGGCTGCTCGCCGGCATTCCGAGACGGACGCCAGCGCCAAGCTTGTGTTCATATTGACGTCGGCTTTGCCGCGCGCTGCAGTCAGGAGCAAGCCTTAGGGGGCGAGGATGCCGTGTGGAACGGAGCGAAACACCTGCAGGTCCAGCAAATGCGGATGGTTGAGGTTCGAGAGAGTAAAGGGCCGGGGGTAGGGGAGGGGCCTGCGGCAGGCGGTGTGCCCGCAGAGACTCCTTGTCGCGATCCTGGACGCAATTCATCAGCGTCAGGAGCAGCAGCCCGGGCCGCGAGCTTACCCCCACCCCTTCTCTTCCTCCTTCTCCTCCTGCGGTCCTGCCACCAGCCTCCTCGCCCTCCCCCGCCAACGAGGTCAGGTTAGCCTGCGCAAAATTAATCTGGGGGGTAACCGCTACCAGGTCAACCAGAGACCACGTGGAAAACTGTTGTGCTGCACACGGCGGGCCGCGCACACGCCTGTCCTAGCTGCAGCCCACGATTGTGAGGGCGAGAACCAACCCCGTCAGGTGGAACGGTGGAACAGTCTGCCGGGGGGCCTATAGGGGATGGAAGGAAAACAGCGGCGCGTAACAGCCCAGTGCGGACGGAAGCTCTTTTATCCCCCCCCCCCCGGGCCATTCTCCGTTGTTTTTTTTTCTTTTTCGCCTCCCTCCCTTTCTATTAAATGAAATCATCGTTAGATGTTAGGTTTATGGGGCGTTACATATTCCGCGGGGTGCGCCGCGCTGTCCCGGCGGCCGGATGGACAGACGAATAGACAAACGGACGGCCGGGCCGACACACCCTGCCCCACGGGCCCACCCGCCCTGGCACCGTGTCCATCACGGCCGGTGCATGCGCGCTGGGTATTGCGAATTCCTCGCACAGTAACGACCCACTGTAACGCTAACATCGCAAAAGAAGCAAACCGCAGGCAGAAAAAAGTCACAGGAAGAGTACGTACGTGGAGTATATTTAGCCGGAACGTCCGAGGCTGCTAAAGTAACCGTTCTAATGATACATTTCCTGACTAACAGCAGCATTTTCGACGCGATAACGGCGGCGGCCGGAGACTCACTAACTCGTAGATCTCAGCTGCCACGTTGATTATGCACTCGCAGGGTTTTTCTCTCGAAGCAGACATCCTCCGTACCTGAAAAAGAAAAATGAAATAATTAACGGCAAAGAAAACATTTTCTCGCGTAGCTGTGAACGCGCAGCTGTCATAACGAAGTTTACCCGCCTGCGGGCACATTCCTCGCAAAGGCATTCCCCCCTCCCGCCCTCTACACTCACTCACGGTCTGTGAATATGCGCGGCCAACAACCCCTGCCCTGCCCTGCG
>NW_026267176.1:563104-572921 GCF_000697945.3 Frankliniella occidentalis
GCCCGCACCCCGTCTGGCCGCCACCTGTTACAAGCGATGTGGCGGGGCCGCTCGGCCCTACACTATTTCGCAAATGGCCCCATCCGTCACGGAGACCCATCCGCCAGGACGCGGCGCCAGTAGCGACGCCAGTGGCGGCCCGCGGCCCGCGCGCGCGCCCCCGCGGCCGGGGCTGGGGCGCGGCGCGCAGGTGCCCGTGTGCGCGGAGGAATGCGGAGGCCGGCGCACGCTCGACAGGCATGCGACCCAGCCACTCTGGGCGGTACGAGCACGAGCGAGCGGCGACACGCACAGAGTGCGTTCGAGAGGGTGCGTAGAGAAAGAAGGAAAGAACGAAGAAGAAAATAAGGAATGAAGGAAGGAAGGAAGGAAGGAAGGAAGGAAGGAAGGAAGGAAGGAAGGAAGGAAGGAAGGGGAGGACGGGGCAGAAAGGAAAAGACAAGAAAAGAAAATAAAAGGAAAGAAAAGGGAAGATGAGAAAATAAAAGAAAAGAAGCGAAGAAAGAACGTTAGGCCCCCGAGTGTGAGCACTTGCCGCGGAGCCATCCGTCATTCTCCTCGGAGACAATAGCGACGCAGCGGTACGGTACGGCCCACGCGCGAGCAGGTGCAGCGCCGTGCAGCGCGGCCGGGGGAGGCTGATCCATCGCCAGTCTCCGCAAGACAATGATGATGCACTGCTTGACGAGTGGGCGGAGCGGGTCCGCGGGGGGAAGGGCGGGCCCACCGCACCGCCCGCACGGTCCCCAGAGCGTGATGCACCCGCCCGCCTCGCCCTGACTGATCGTACGATTTGTAAGAATGTAAAAACCAAGCGGCTCTCATCCGTCTTCATTTGGTCCTGGCCGGGCCCGGCCGTGGGGGCTGCGCGTCCTACGAGGGGCGCTTGTTCCATTACAATCATGACCAGCAGCAGCACGGCCAGGCCCGGCCTGGACCGGCGGCCGGCTGCACGGGCACAGGTGACCCGGCCCGGCCCCGCAGAGCTGTCGATAATCGCACAATGTTCTCCCCCAGACGCCACCTTCCACCCGCCGGGTCCCCCGGCCAAACCAATTTTGACGCCAGAGGGTTTGCGGGAGCTTTCAAAGCAGATAGGGAGACATATTGAAACATTTAGAGGTGAGCTACAGGTGGAGGGATTTGAATACTTCGCTGCGTCCCTTCCGGAGCCCGGCCCGACTCCGCCCCGCCCCGCTGCTGGGCCGGCGGGCGCGACGCGTGGGCGAGACGGATAGCGAGGCGGAGTGAAACAAAGACAAAGATGGATGAATGGTGACAGAGGGGAGGCGGGGCGGAGAATTGTTTATGGTGGGGAAGGGCCGGGCCTAATGGGCCGTTTCCATCAAATCAATGGACCACACTCCGTCACTTGATATTTCCAGCGCGGAGGGGCGCGCCGCGCCACCACGCCCCGCCACCCCTCAGGACCATTAGGACATTGCAATGAGACATGCACCAGTACGCGATCGGCCACATCATCATCATCATCGCCGCAGATTTGATGGCGCGGAGGGTGGTGCGCCACGAGCTGGGGAAAAGGGTCCTAAACGATGCCACGCTCATATAAAGTATAGCCCGACACTCGAAAAGGAGAGAAAAAAGCGTCTTTGGATTTCCGTCGACCCTCTCTCCCTCTTCGCTGTGCGGCCACACACGCAGACTGCCCTCTAGAGATATAAAGGTATTAGTCTCGCTCCCCCACCTGGCCTGCAACCCCCATAGCAGCCTCCAGAGTAGCCTCCTGCAGCCTCCTGCAGCCTCCTGCAGCCTGCGCATGCTATACATCTGCCAGCAATTGCCCCTACTCAATGGCCTCATAATTTTCACGAGGCTGACGTCCTTGACAAACGTCCAGGGCGAGGTTCTCTGGGGCCGTCGTGGGACCCTCGCCGTCGGGTCGGAGTGCACACACAGACACACACACACACACACACCGACCGTTTTTTCTGACTTGTTTTTCGTCGCATTCTTTTTTTTATTTATTTATTATTTTTTGGTCCGGAAGAGTCCAGTGACGCTTTAGCGACGCCGTAGCCCCGTGGCCCTCCTAGAGCCCAGCCCAGCTTGGCTGTCCCAGGGTTCTGATCCGGTCTCTCTTCAAACTGCTCCCGGTTGGTAGGCGGCTCCGGCCGCCCGACCCCGCCCCAGAGGTCCGCTCGTAGTGGTCCTGAGCTGACCGGGCGCGGCGGGGCGCGGCGCCACCAGAGAGCCATGCAGCTTCACGCCCCCGCCGAGCCCACGCCGTTGGCCAGCGTATTCATACCCGGCCCAGCCTCCAGGACCCTCCAGGCCACTCCAGGACCCTTCTCCCTTTCACTCCAGGCGCTCCAGTTCCAGTCGCGGCTTATTGTGCCAGGCCAGGCCCTGGGGGACCACAGGCGTCCGCCACGGGAAACTCGGCCCTCGGCCCGAGCAGTGACATGGGCATAGGCTTCTTTTACTGAGAGTTATTAATTGTCTCAGGAAATCGCAGTGGTGCATAGGTTCAAGCATCGAATTTTATTACTTTGCATTTACCGAGCTTTGATCAAAAATGTTAACCGAAGGAACCTGTCGTTAGTCTGAGTACCAAGAGAGCGTCATTATCGAGTTGGAAGTGAAAGGGCAGTGTGACGAGTCAACGGAATGGGTGGAGATAGTGAGCGGAGAGCAGCAAGGAGTGAGTGAAACTAATCAGTTTTATACAGATTAAACGGTTAGCATTCTCTCAGCTGAAACTGCAAGGCATTAGTTTCGCAGTAAAAACTGTCATCTAGTGACACAGTTACATTTGCAGAGTGAGAAGACTGTGAAAGGGTATGTGTGTGTAAAAGCAGCGAGGGGAGAGGATACGAGTATAGAAAGGGGGCACGCAGCGGAGGGGGATAAATTGAAACGGGACGGTTTACTGCGTGGAGCTTCTGACAGAACAGACTCAATTCGCGCCGTCCCCACCGAAGTGAATTGAATGTACCGTACAAGCCGAGCCGAGCTGGGCACACCCGGAGCCCCATCACAATCAAAGTTACTCAATTTACCACGCCCGCCAGACTGCCCCACGGGAGACCCGCACTGCCCTTCGCTTCCGGCGCGATGAACCCGTTTTCAATTGCTGAGGAATTTACCTCCGGTAAAAGAAAAAAAAAGAAAACGCGATATAGATGGTGTTGAGCTTTTTCTGCTTGTATTTAATTAAAAAGAGACCGTAACATAAACCATTCCACCTCAAAACTATGGTGAAATATTTATAAATTTGGTCCGCGATTACAACGCGCTCTTCAACGACGAAGGAGCAAGCAGCAGCGGGCGGCGAATCTCATTTGTTTACGTCAAAAAACGCAAATTGTTTTCCAGGACTTGAAATGAGCGAGCAGCCAGGGAGCGCGCGACAAGCAGCGAAAGTCTTGATAAAGTCGCCGCGCAGCGCCACGCCACGCCGCGCCTCGGGAGCAAATCTTCTGAATCCTATTTTCCTACAGGCTGCTTGAAATATAAATATTTTAGCAAGTGAAGCCGGTACAGGCAAGCAGGGCGCGGTAGTTCAAAGAGCAGCCCCGCTAACTGGACAGGATACGAGAAAAAAACTGACAAATGTATCTTTTGAAATCAGAGTGGAATTTAACGAATTAGCGAACCGGGGGGTGTTTGAAATAGACCCCGGACGACCTCGGACCATATTGGAGGTAGTGCGTGGCCAAGGTCCTACAGTAGGTTGTGTCACTTGGGGTATCGTGCTCTCATTGGTTGACTGATTGTGACGTCAGCGTCAGTTCGCTCGCGCCAAATTTGAAAATAGCTGTCAACTCAATTTTATTTTAACAGTAATTAACCAAACGGACTGTAAAAATATACTATCGGTGTGGCATAAACAAGGTGTGGGTATACTTTGAATGATGAATTACAACCGGATCGTTTGTTTGCGAACTGATATGTAACGGATAAGGGTCAACCTAACCTCTCATCCAATATGGCTGCCCTTCTGGCACCGGCGGCCGGCAGATTCTGACAGATGTCATCCGTTTCATATCTCGCTACAGAACGACCATCCAAGCCCAAACGTGGTGCAATATCTAAGTAGGGGACAAAATAATGATATTCTCGACATTATTTTTCCTGAAAATGAATATTGTGAGTGAAATTGTGTGAACACTCGATCAGCTATTTGAACTACGGCGCGAGAGTACTGAGGGTGACGTCACGATCCGTCAACCAATCAGAGCACGATACCCCAAGTGACACAACCTACTGTAGGACCTTGGTGCGTGGCACCTTCTGACACGGATCAAGTAGACGCCTGCACGCCGGACAGTAGCAGGTGGTTGATTCACGCCGCGCACTTTCGTAGGTATACTGTACCGCATGCACGGGTACGGGTGCAGGCGGGTTTGACTATCCTCGCAGCCCACAGCTCCTTACGGCCCCGTGCGAGTAGGCACCCCGTCCGCACGCGTGCATGCGGTACAGTATAACTACGAAAGTGCGTAGCGTGAATCAGCCACCTGGTACAACACTAAGGGACGGGGGGGGGGCATATAGCCGTAAAACAGTCAGTCCCTTCTCGACCAGTCTACGAAGCTACGCCCCCACCGTACACGGAAAAAAATTAGTAAGCTGTGATAGCTAATGTGTTAGCTGCCAGCGTGACAAGCAATGCGTTAGCTGTGAGAGCTAATCTCTGTCTGTGACAGCCAAGCGATGTTTACTATAGCAGATAATCACGTCAGCTGTAAAAACTAATGCGGGAGAAAGTTTTTATAAGATGTTAAAACTTAAATTTTTGCAGACTTGTTCCATTTTCGTTGTTTAGGGTGCGTCCTTCCTCACTTTTACTGCCCTTAACAAGGAATTAGAACCGACCCGAGTGGGTGTTGAACCCTCGCCCATCGGCGCTGCGCTCCAACTCGGAGGCACTGAGCCACTGCGCGCGTTGAAACTGGGATGAAAAGCAAGCATTAAGTGGGAACTCCGAAAAACAACCTTGATATTTGGGCTTCAGCCCTAACAGCTAGTAAAATTCGCTTGACCAGACTAGACGTAAGCTGCCATAAGCAAACTCTGGTAAGCCACGGTAGCTGTCAAGGGATTAGTTGGTAGAGCTAATCTTTAGTTGGTCCACCCCATACATATTTTGTTGTGGCGGTTAGCTGCTGGACACAACATGCCTCAGCCAACACAGATAAGAAAATTTAGTCACACGAGCTTAGTGGCATTTAGCTACAAAAAACAAACTTTCTCGTTTTTCACAACTAAGAATGAAGCATATTCAACAAATACATATGTTGTACTGGCCGAACACCTTGCTTGTCACGCTGACAGCAAACACGTTAGTTGTCCTAGCAAACGTTGTGCTAGAATGGATAACATATTTTTTTCCGTGTATACAACAGTCAGCAAGAAGTTGCAGAACCGTCCACGGGATAGTCCAACAGTTCGCCGCAAAGTTGCGGGTTTGCCTACTCCCTCCGCCTGCAAGGCCCCTGCGGCCCACTCACTGGGCTATGCAATCCTGCAACACTGCGGCGTCAGCTCAGACACACCCGGTGCGCCGACATCTTTCGGCCCGATGTCTCAGACGCAGGGAAGGGGCGCGCAAGGTGCCCGACTGACTGGGTCTAGGGGCAAACCAATGGCACAACCTCGTATACCTGGCACTTGCCGGCCTCCGAACAGGTGCACATCTACTCGCACCAATAGCGATACGTACAGCATCTGAGTGCCGCCCAGACACGCGGCAGTTCAGTAGTGGTGCCAGTATCGGTGGGAGCACACGGCTGGGAGTGGCGGGGCGGCAAGGGGCGGCGGGGGCCGAGGGAGCAGCAATCCACGATGAATATGAAGGGCGCGTGGCGGGGCGGAGTGGAGGGGCCTAATGAACCCATCCACTCTCCCCAACTTAGGACCCGTGGGTGCAGTTCAACGGTGGCAAGTGTCAGGGCTAGCCGCAGAGGGCCGGCCCCGCCCCGCCCCACCACGCCTACTCGAGGGCAGAGGCCTGCGGAAATGGGCCCCTGCCGTGTGGGCGAGGACTCGGCGAGCGGCCAAGGGGGGTGCCTGTCCTGTCCAGCGGGCTGCCTGCACCGCCAGCCCCACCAGCCCCGCCCCCGCCAGCCACAGGCCACAGCCGTGAGTTCTAGCAGCAGCCTCCAAAAAAGTCTCACATAGTAGAACGACATGAAACCATCAGCATATTGCACATGTAACGTGTGGCAGTAGTGCTAGTGCGGAGCTCGACGCACACGGTCCTCTCCGGACGCTTCCACTATACTTTAAGTGCGTTTCACTTAACACGGGGGCTATATGCTGTGCGCACGGCTTCAAAACAATAATGGCGACAATTCCAAGCCGCCCCTCTCCCCCCGACCCCCTTGTTCACACTCGCCTCGAAGCGCCATTCAACGCTCGCAATACGCTCCCCCGTTATGGGCCTTTTCTGCCCCTTTCCCCCTACAAATATGTCGCCCCAGGCATGCAGGCGCCTGCCTCTCTCTCTCTCTCTCTCTCTCTCTCTCTCTCTCTCTCTCTCTCTCTCTCTCTCTCTGATGCGGTGCGAATTGGAGGGCTTTGCATGTAAAACCCCCGCACAGGACTCGGAGTGGAGTGGAGGGGGTGTGCGGAGTGGGGCGTTGTCCGGCGCGGGGCGTGCCCTGCAGGACGCCGGCGGTGGCGGTGGTTTTATAGGTATATATGGGGATGGTGCTCCCTCGGGACCCGTCACCGCCCCGCGCCACGCCCCGCGCAGCGCCACTCCCTGCAGCCCCTGCAGTTAGACCCAAACACGCTCGGGGGCGGCCGGGCCGGGCCAGGCAGGATGTTTACCCGCTCAGCTCCAGGACCTTCAGGACCTCCAGGACCGCGAGCATGCGGAGCGACTCTGTGCGTTCTTCAAACCCCACGCCCCACGTCCCGTCCCGCCGTCCCCCGCGTGTTTAGCGCCAATTCTCCTCGAGCCGTCTGTCTGCTGTCGCCCCGCGCACAATTTCTCCTTGTCCGCCCCCTCCCCCGCGCTCACGCATCGCGCAGCGCCGTGCCTGGTAGGCGGGGGGAAGGGCGGGGGGAATAACTCCAATTTCACCCCCGTTTGGCTGCAAATGAAGGAGAAACTCACGAGGTGACTCGAATGTGGATGTCTTGTTCCAGGCGAGCGGAGACCGGGTGGCGGGGCGGAGACAGACGCCAGGAAATATCGCGGAGATGACTTCTTGAGCTACCGCACCCTACCTACGGCCCGCGAGTCGCATCATCAGCCGTTAGACAAACGGTGTATCGCACGACTTTTACGAACGGGCGCGAGGCTCTGGAGTGGGTGTAGAGTTTAGGTAGCGTTCCCCGGGGCCCACGCGGAACACAACCCTAAAAGCCGCCTAGCTGGCAATGGCCTCCTGTGTCGCTCAGCTCGACGTGTCGACCCTTGAGGAACAGGCGGGGGTGGGAGGGGCGGGGGAGGCATGATCCGATAGATTGGAGGGCCAGGTAGGTCCGACAGCACAAGCCCGGGGCGGGGATCAGGGCCACGTGTTTCCGCCCGCGCCGCGCCGCCCCCTCGAGGCACGTTTGATCACCGGCCCCGCGCGCCCCAGGTCGGCTGGCGACGCTGGGCTGGTCGTCAACATTTTCCCAGCAGAGGGGAGCCGCACCAGATCCTGCAAACCAGCGGCCGACAAATCGCCCTGTGTGGCCAGAAGGAACAGGGGGGGGGGGGCAGGATGGACGCTCCGCGGGGCCAGGAGGTTAGCGGGCCGCGCTCCGTCCGCGCTGAGTTATGGCCCTTTGGCAGGGGGGCTGGCCGCGGACGGTGATTGGGCAAAATGTGAGAAGTCCACTCCACCTTATTGACGATCGCGGCGAAAGTGATGACGGGTTAGGCGAACCGCGGCGCTGACCCCTCGGGGTGGGCAAACCAAACGGTTTGGTCGCGGTCCCTCCGCCCACAGCATGCTGCAGCTGCCGCAAACCGTGATGGCTGTGCTCCGCGGGGGCACGCCGCACACCCCTACATCAACCTCAGCTCGCTCGACGCCTTGCAGCCTAGCACAGCCCGCACGGCCTGCAGCCGTGTTGCGCCCCGGCCGGCGTGCCCGGGCATGCAGGCGGGAGCAGGTGGGTACTCAGCAAAACAGTTTCGGCAGCTAACAAACTGCTGTGGCAGAAATATTTGGTTGGGCTGATAAAGCAAAATACTCTAATAACTTAGTAACTTAGCAATAATTTAACAACGAATCCAGTTGGGACAGCAAATCTTTCCTCTCCGTGGAGCAGGTCATCACGACGGGCATGTCCTAGCGGTCACTTGGGCTCCTGAGCCACAAACACCGACTCTGCAGGACATGTCCGGGGCCATGGTTCCCACATTTTGGCTCCTGGCGTTTTCCAGGACATTTCCAGGACTTTCCAGACTAAATTTTCAAAATTTCCAAGACAATTTACAATGAAATATCAGAGACTAGTGAGACTTAACGATAAAGCTGTGAAAAATACTTTTAAAGTTCCCGCTATACTGCAGATGGGATCATCACAAACTTATAAGAATTCCCCCATTGCCCTATGAGAATTTGAAAATTCATACCTTGGTATCAAATTAAAAATAAACTTATCATTTAATTCTAGAAATTCGATTTTTCCAGGACAGTCCAATCAATTTCCAGGACATTCCAAGACTTTCCAGGACTATATTTTTTTCCAGGACTTTCCAAGACTTTCCAGGTTTTCCAGACTTGTGGGAACCATGGGGGCGTCCGCGAAAACCTCGCAGCGCCAAGCCTCGGCCTCGGCTTTCATCCGTCTAGCCGCATCCCGCTCGCATCCATCTCAACCTGTGTTTTCACAGAGGCACGACAGAAATTTCCGCCCCCTCCCCCTTCTCCCAATCGATGACGGTGGGGCCGGAAGGAAGAGAGGAGGAAGAGAGAAGCGTTTGTCTGCGCGCTGTCAGCGTCGAAGGAGAAGGGGAGAGGGGTGACAGCTCAGCTGGCTCAGCAGCGCGGCGCACCGCAGGCAGGCCCGACTACCTCGGTCACCACTCCGGTCACCGGCGCGGAGGCAGGCACCGCCACCTCAGCACGGTGCTGAGCAGCAGTACCGCCCGGGCACTGTCCGCTTGGCCGCGCGCGGCCGGGTCAAGTCAAGGACTGGCGCTCAGCAGCCCCCACCGCTCTTCGCCGACAACTCTTTTCGCGGATTCGAGTCGTCACTGTTTGTAAAAGTTGCCCCCGCCCCGCCCTGCTACGCCAAGCCGGTCACTCCCTCTTTTTCCCGTTCGTTACTTTGGAGGCGAGGCGGCACGTCTCTCTGCCCCCCTCCCACTCCTTCTCCTCCTCCGCCTCCTCCCTAGCGGACAACTTTCTGCAGAGGCCGCCGCGCTGCTGCTCCACGCTAAATTTACAACGGTCGGGGTGACGAGACGACGAGTCAACAACGCCCCCAATAACGCGCCGGTCCACAAATTGGACGCCGCGGGCGCGCTCCGGTATTGGAAATGGCCCCCGCCACGCCCCGGACTGCAACTCGCTTTATTGGTGGAGCGGCGTGCAATACCTGATGATTAACAAACACATGCCACAGACAAAGAACAGAGACGCCACCTATTTTTTTGAAATGTTGTTGGGAGTGGGGTGGCAGTGATTCCACACGGTCTGTTGGCGGCAGCTCGTCCCGCTCCGCTCTCCGCCCTCCCTACGGCCAACGACAGTCCCGCAAATGTCAACAGTAGTATTTGGAAGAGAAAGAAAAAAAGGCCTTTTCGCGATAGCGGCTGCCCTTATGAGGCGCGCAGGAGGACTGGCTGCAGGGAATGCCACGAGCTCTGGACTTTAACGAAGAAAGAAGCGAAGGGCGGGGG
>NW_026267176.1:573101-577449 GCF_000697945.3 Frankliniella occidentalis
GGGATGGAACAATGAAGAGCAAGAGCACGCCGCCGGGAGACACTTTCACTTAGGCCCCGCAAGCTTTACGATACTGGACTGAGCGCGCCCCACCCCGAGCAGAGCACGACGAGTGCGTGTCTACAGAGGGGGCGGCGCTGGCCGAGCGTGTGTAGGGGGAACAGGCGAATAAAGTAAGACGATAACAGACTCGGGCTGGCCGAGATCCCAGCACTGGGCGCCGAGACCAACCCTGCCCCCCTCCCCCTCCTTTTCCCCCCACGGCGCGGACGGGCCCCGACCCGCGAGCCTGACTAGAATTTAATTTCCCGTCGTCCCCTTGTGAAGGTGCGGGCGCGACAGACAGCACCAGGGCCAGCTCCTGTGCGAGTGGAGACGGCGGAAGAGGACCTCCCCGGCAGCCAGCGTGACGAGGTACTCGGCCTGGCCCGGGGCGCCGCCCGGCTCCTCCACCCGGCCCGGCTCGGGTGGCGTGCGGCGGCGCGGTGTTGCCTAATTGTACGGGGCGATCGACCGCCACGGCGCCGCCGAAGACCGCCCCGTCATATGCAGCAAAAACAGGGCCGGGGGGCGGCACGGGGCGGCGGGCTACCACCCCCAAGCCATGTGATGAATCGGTGCGCTTTCGATAAACACGGCCGATAGTGTGATGCGTGCCGGGCGCGGCGGCCAGAGGTCACTGCCCCGCGAGGCTCATCGCGAGGCTATCAGCAAATCACAACGGGCAGAGGCCAGCGCGGGACTCGCGCCGCGGCCTCACCCACGGCTTCAACAAGGCCAGGGCGAGCTGGCCGTCGAGGCCCATGGCGAGGCTATCAACAAATCACATGGGGCAGAGGGCAACATGGCAGAGGCCAGAGCAGGACAAGCGCCACAGCCTCATCGGCCACTAGACCTGGCGAGCCGGCTGGAGGGGCACGCACTCGGCAAAGTCCTCTGTGATCGGGGGCCCGGCCAGCCGAGGTGGGCTGCCTTCTTGTTACTGCGGCACATTTTATATCTCCGCGCTCACCTGTACTTAGGCCCTCCACCGCCACCACCCCGCGTCCCTTCGATCCACTTTCCTCCCCATTTTCGTTTCCTGTCCCCAAGTGGGGGCCCTGGCGGGCACCCCGCCCTTTGTCCTGCCATGCCTCCCTCAGAGCAGGCAGCCGCGGCGGCCCCCCACCCCCCGCGTCCCCACATGCGTATGGTGGAAGAGCAGCATGAAAATGTTATTTAAAGGCGTCCGTGGGGGGAGGGGGGGGGGTCCTGCCACTGCTGGCGCCCAGCAACGCCCTACGGCAGGACAGCCAAGTGAAATATTGCCCTGCATTGGTGTAGCCAAAACAAATTTAATTGGCGCAGCCCTTAAATATTCGCAGCGTTACATAATTTACCCCCCGGCCCTGCCTGGCTGGGCGCGCGGGCTCGGCGCCCTTTTCCACCGCGTGTGACCACAGCCGTACACACGCCGCAATTACATAATGTTATGGGAACCGGGGACCTCGGCTCCGCAGTTGTCGTTCAACAAAAGTACGCTATACGAAACATGGGCCCTGTGTTATTCCAAACAAAGATTGGGAAAACAGTAAGTTTCATTTTTGGCATGCACATACATAGTGGCATAATTGCAAATTTTACATTTTCAAACAAAAAATGTAATCTCATACATTACATTACTGGACACACTAAATAAACATCATTCATCCCTCTTTTGACACTCAGGCACAGTAGTGAGTGTGGCGCAGTGTGACTCCCACAATTAAAACCCGCTCTGACCACCTCGCTGACAACATGCTTGTCAATATTCACTACATGCTTTCTTTCATGCATTTTTAAATAATGCCTAGCAAGTGTATTTCAAAAATTCAATATTTGATGGCATGCAGCACTTAAAATATCACTTGTTACAAATTGGCAAATTTTATTTGTTGAAATGGGGCTATGAAGGTATCAACAAATAAATAAATACTCCATGATAAATGATTGGCTTAAATTCAGCGTGGCCACAAAGTGGAATACAAGCAGAAAACGTCAGGGGTCTGTCCGAAAGGTGGGTTGGTGGCGATCGGTCGGTGACCGGTCGGTCGGAGTGAGAGAGACAGACTTATGCTATTCCCACGGCCGCTATCTCTCTCGCACACCGACCGGTCGCCGACCGATCGCTCACCGACCCATCTTTCGGACAGAGCCCAGGACACATACAAAACAGTAGTTGAATGATATTAGTACAGTAAAAGTTTGAAACGCACCAATTCAGAAAGATCTTTGTTTTCAAATTATTGAATTGTAGACACCAAGTTTTTTCTATTCACACAAAGAAAAAACTCTGCAAACGTTATGCCTTTGAAAAGATGCACAAACACGGATGCTTAGGGGTCTCAAAACTTACCAAAAAGGAATGATATCGTACATAACCTCCAAAGTGGCTACGGAGCAGAGGGTCAGCCGCCGGCAGAGGTAGTGTTTCACTTTTGGCGAACAGGACTTCAAATCGATCGCCATCACACACACGATAAACTCAAATGAACTAAAAACTTTGAAAAATATAAAACACTAAAATAAAGCTCTAGTTCGATAACGAAAGCGACAGCGACGAGGTTCTGGTCCATGCAACCGCCCGGCAGCTGTTTTCGCTCGGCGGTAGACTGGACGCGAACTTCCGTTGTCTTTGTCGGGTTGCCTACGCTCAAACCAAACTAAGGGGCAGTTTCAAATTTTGCTGTTGTCTTCGGCGGGTATCCACAAATGACTCGCGGATGATAATTATCATTGCGGTCCGTAGCTCCTCCAGCGGCGGCGCGGTGGCGGTCCAGGCGAGCCTTTCCGGCGTGATGCGGGGGAGGAGCAGCCCCCGCAGCGCAGCAGCCCCCACCTCGTCCACCTCCAGTTCCAGTTACTTTACGGCGCTCTCAACGAAGGGATTGAGAGAGGGGCAGGACTGAGGGGGGGGGGGAGGGGGAGGGAGGGCGCTGACACTGTAAACCCCTTACGCCGATTTGCGTAATCGACTGGACTGATTGGAGGGGGCAGGGACGGGAGGAGGAAGGAGGGAGGGGCGAGGATTTTCCAAAAGGCACACCCCAACTTTCCTGCCAATATCCCCCCCCTTTCGGAGCCTACTCCTCAGTCATTACCAGACCGCACAAATGGAAGCGAGAGACGAAGAAGAAGTGGGCAATCTTGGAGATGCGGGGACTGTTGGAGTCGATCCCGAATGACCGCCCCCACCCCCACCGGCCCCCCTTCCCCCAACCGATGGCTCGCCGAAAGTAAGAGGGAAGAGGAATAATGCCCCGCATTTAGAGCCATTAAACTCGTTGCGGCCGGTGAGAGTTTTAACGTCACCACCAACGACAGCGAGTAATAAAAAGTTGAAAAGGGGGGGTTTCAAGCGAGAGGAGGAGCAGGGGGGAGGGGGAGGCGGTTGTTGCCCCGATGGACGCGTCGGCGCGGGGCGTTTGGCGACAGGGGGGCAGTCGTCAATCATCACGAGTCCAGACAATGTGCGGGCGGTGGGGGGGAGCGAGGGGCGAAACAAAAGAACACACACTCTGCGAGCGGGGTTGGGGTGAGAGGGCGCAGAGTGGCTCGGCTGCGAGGGGAGGGAAGAGGAGGCTCCACCCCCCTCCGGCTCTTCGCGACGAAAACAAGAGCAAACTTGGGATGATAAACTCCACCACTTTCGGGTATCGCCATGCACCACAAGTGACCGAGGCCGTGGACCCGACGCTTCACCCCGCCGGTCTCCCCCACGCACTACCGGACACCGCCACCGGCCGCGCACCACCGACTCAGCGCACCTAACATTCGGACGGGCAGGCCAGAGCGGCAGCGGCAGATCAATTTGAAATTACGAGTGGTGGAGGACTGGTGTGGTGACAGAGGGAGGAGGGGGGGAGTGTGGGCCCGGCTGGCGCCGAGTGATGAGGTGTCCCATGTCCGCAGGGAGAGAGAGCAGGGGGTGGCAGCGGCGTCCATGTTGTGTTGTGGCCGTGTACTGGGGCGATAGGATGTAGCTCATCAGTCAGGATCACGAGCTGCTTCACATTTTCATATGCTCTTTAAAATGCATTTTGCATGTCTGGTTTTTCGAGGCAAAGGTTGCGGCACGCCGTTTTTGGTTTTTGGTTTTTGAGAGTGTGGGGGTGGGGTCACGTTATACCAAATCATGGAAAGGGTCCTAGATAAGTAATTACCACGCCAGAACAGAAAGTCTGTTTGGGTTTAAGCCGATCGCAACGACACGGCATGGGAAACTCCGCTGAAGTTTCCGTCAAAGTCCTATTACGCATCGGATAACGTAGGAGTACGTGCAGCAGCCCGTAGTGGCTGAGCTTAAGTCGTTAGTGTGCTAAAATTCTCA
>NW_026267176.1:582465-587219 GCF_000697945.3 Frankliniella occidentalis
GGGGGGGGATGACGCGGTCAGTCACCGGGCGTGAAACGACTTCCCCTCTCCTCCCCTTCCCACTCCGCCGCGCTGTGCGCCCGGCTGCCGCCCGCATCCCTCCGCAGTGGAGCCCTGCAGGGCCATCCTGCCCTGGCGTTGCGTTTGATGGCTTTGGCAGCGCCGGCGCGGATGTATTATCAGATAGCACCCCAGTTTATGGCAGCTGCGATGGTATGGGGGTCTTAAGGAGCCACCTAGCGCGCGGCTGCGCAGCCCGGGGCGGGGGCGGGGCGCAAGAACAGGCGAGGTCGGAGAGAGGAGAGGAGAGGAGAGGACCGTCGTATGACTGGAATGAACATAAACTCGGCCCCGGACCCCCCGGCCCGACGCCAGCTTGCAAATTAGGGCCGCTGCGACAGCCCAAGTTGTTGACGCGGTGCTGCAGCGCCCCGCCCCTCCCCCGCCGCGCCGGTGGGTCCAGCAGTGTGCGCGCTGCGGAAATGACCCTCTCAGTGGAGGTGCGAAGCTGTGCTCAGCGGCCGAGGATTTTACGTCCGGAGTAAAGTTGCGACAGGAAGTAAAAGCTGGGGCCCGTGCTGGGGTGGGGGGCAGGGGCTGTGCGTTGGACGGCCCCGATGAGTGCAACACCCTCTCGGCCACCACGGCGTGCTGGCGGCCAATCAGATTCTCCTGACCTGGATGCAGACGCTTGACATCCTGGACCTGCCTGCAGGCGTCTAACCTCCCCCGCGTGCAGGCAGGCGCCTGACCTCCCCGACCTGCAGGCAGGCGGCTGACCTCCCGGACCTGACCGACCGGTCCAACCGACGGCTATAGTAGTCCTGCGCCTCACCCAGGCCTGGGGCCGAGCCAGCCAGGGGGAGAGCCAGGGGGCCCACAACTTCTGACGAGTTTCCCAGTGGCGCAAGGCGCCCGCCCTGACCGGCCCGCCCCACCCCGACCATCCCGCCCACCCTCGCCCGCCATCGCCGGCCACGCCCGCGGCGCCCACCGGGAGCCCCGCCAGACGAGGAGAGCACTGCTCGGAAACAACATGGGACTTGGACTTCGCCACAGAGCGCTGGTTCTGCTCGGCCCCCGGCAGCGAGGACCGGGTACGGCGGAGGGGGGGGGGGGGTAAACCAGGGTGGTAACGGCTGTCTCTTGCACTCGTCCATCTGCCTCCAGGCGACCCCCAGAAACATGGCCTGTCGCAACCACCCGTACGAAAAAGTTTAGTCCGGCATCAGTCCGTTTTCGGTCCGGAAAGAGTCCGCACCCATGTGGACCAGTCCGCGTTCGATCCGTCGTGCACCGGACTAGTCCGCTTTTAGTATCCCCGGGCGTGCAGACTAGTCCGCTTTGAGGTCGCAGCGGCCAAGTGCGATGCCGGACCAGTACGCAGACAGTCCGTCCTCGGCGGACCAGTCCGCGGACAGTCCGCCCTCACCGGACTAGGTCGCTTTCAGTCCGCCCCATGACGGACTAGGTCGCTATCAGTCCTCCAACGGCGGACTACTGGCGGACCAGTCCGTCCTGAGTACCTACCGCAGCGGACCAGGTCGTTTTCAGTCCGCCCGGGAGCAGAGCACAGCACTGTTAAAAAGAAAGAATTGTCCGGAGCGAATCCCGATACAAGTTTACCATGCTGTAACTTTGGAAGTTAAGGAATTTTGACCTCAAATTTTATTTGGGACATCTACACCCTATTTTAGTAGGGCCATTTTAATTTCATTGAAATCGAAGCAAATTTTTCTGCTAACTCGTAAACGGCTGAGCTAGGTCAAAACAGACAGCGGATTTGGCTTCGCCTCGTTTCTAACACTCTAAGACCACTGTTCGATTTACCCTGACCTGATATTTTACTTTATTAGCGATAATAAACATTAAACTTTGCACTTTTCCCAATCAATTTTGGCACGGTAGTGGTCAGCTGTGCTTCAGGTAGTCCGCTTTCAGTCTGCTCTACGTGCGGACCAGTCCGCGATCAGTCTGGTGAGGCGGGGATGCGCACCAAAAGCGGACTAGTTCCAGCCGGACTAGTCCGGCAAATAGGTCGGTTTTTGGTCGATCTGGCTTTTTTCGCGGACTAGTCCGCTCGCTTTTGCGGACTGATGACGGACTGTCCAGCCGGACTCTTTGCGGACCGAAAACGGACTGATGCCGGACTAAACTTTTTCGTACGGGCATCATAGGGCTAGGCTAGCTCAGGAACAGCCACAAAATGACGGTCGGGACCGCACCACAAGAAATGCTGGTGATTTTATCTCCAGACCCTGTTACTACTTAATTTCAGTTCTTACAGCCATTTTAATGTAGCATCAAAACATCAGTGTATTTGTTGTCTCTGAGCTAATAGTAGCAATATGGTACTGCCTGGTGTAACCGGTTACACCACAACCAGGTGACCTCGACGTGACCTCGGCGTGACACGCGACTCTCACGAGACCCTCACGTGACCTTCACGTGACCTTCACGTGACCTCCACGTGACTACTGAATGACCACCACGTGACCACAACGTGACTGGAAGCAACGGCAAAAAGAGGACGCTGGATACCCATTCCCTGGCGGTCCCGGTAGACAAGCACCATGATGGATGCTGCTAGTCCGCGTTGATTGGCTGGGGAGGGGAGGTGGGGGCGCACCTTGAAGGGCGGCCCGGGCCCGGGCGGCTCCCGGGCGGCTCAGGTGGCCGCGCGGGGGGAAGGGGAGGGAGGGGGTGCTCGTGCGGCTCCTGACCTGGCCAGCCGGGGCACGTGGCGCCCGCGAACGTGTCAGACAAGGAAGCGGGTCACGAGGCTCGCCGCTGGCCGAGCCGAACCCGAGAAAACGAGCGAATCTCCGCAGCCCGAGAGTCCCGACCGACAGTTTATATCGGCGAGAGCGGGCGGGAGCGGGCCGGTGCGGGGAAGTTAAAGTGAACCTCCCCCCCGTTAGGATGCGCAGGAGGCCCGGGGATTAGGCGCCGTGTGGACAGAGAGAGATTTCGGGGAGAAGAGGGAGGGCGGCGGGGGCAATTAACAAAGTCCGTACGGAAAAGAAGATTAATCTCTGTCTTAAGTTGGGCAGTTTAATAGCACTGAAGTCCCCGGAGACAAAGAGAGGACACAGTAGGTTTACGGTACACAGCCGGACTCGAGGGCCCGGCCCGGCGCGCCCCACCCCGCCGCGCGTGTAAAGTGCATAGATAAAGCCCCTTGGCAGCCGCGCCGCCGCCGCCATGCGTTGCGAGGTAAGCTCTTTGCGTGGAGACGGCGGCCCGGGGCCCGGGGCCGGGGCCCATTAGGGCCAGGAAAGGCAAAAAGGAACATTTCAAATGAAGTGCTACCTGTGACGCTTGGTCGGTGGCGTGCCCCTCTGGCGTGCCCCTCTGGCGTGCTCCACGGGCGTGCCTCGCGCCCCACCGGCCGCCGCCCAGCTACACTCCACAACGCGCCGAACGGAACGAATGCTGTTCAGCGACGCGTCTTTATTTGATCCGATGCGCTAGTAGTGTCACAAGGACATGAAGCATGCAAAAAATTAATAATTTGCGATGCTAACTTGACCGAGTAATGTTTTACTAGTTCTTCATCAACACCACAGCCACTTCATGTTAGCGAAAACGAATATTGTTATCGGTGCTGTTCGCGGCACCATTTCAACTCAGAACCACAATAAATTCAGAGGTGGCAGTAGTGTTTCTGGGCATCTAAAACGCCTGTATGGACGTGATAAAAAGAAGTTCTGTTTTGGTTGTAGGATCCTCTAGAAAGTAGGCCCGTTTTTCGCAGATCCAGCCAGCTAGTTAGTGAGGCTCGGCGCCTGCGAGGCTCGGGGTAGGCCAACCCGCAGTGCAAACATGCACTGCAGGCGATATGTTGCCTACCCATCAGGCGCTATCAGAGCTTCCATTGGCTGACCTGGATGATCCCACCACAATCAGGGTGATGGCCAAAGAACTAGTTTATTCACTGGCAAAAGATATGTTTTGTGTTCTGTGTCTCTGACAGAGGGTGTGATCACGTAGTGGTCATGTGGCGTTCTGAGTTATTACCAAACAATTAATTGCGATTTGTTGTCAAGTTTCCGAGCGTGTACGTGACGACAGGGTACACGGGGGCGTGCGGAGTGCTCGGCTCCCACCCACCCCGCTAATGCAGCCTTTCCAAAACTTTCGGGGGGAAACAATTGCTTGCCAACAACAATTACAAAAGTTTGTCTTTTTTCTGTTTTAATTCAGAACGGAAACCGAGCCGCGCCTTCTCGTCCGAATTGGAAGACAATGAGAAGACAAAAGGGAATCCGTCTCGTAATCGCGTCTGACTCGACACGAGCGCCCCGCCTCGCCCTGCCGCACTCGCGCCTGCTCAAAGCTAAGCCACGCCTGCAACTGCGCACAGCACGGCGGGGGTAATCAGGTTATGCTAGGCGGAGGCTTTTAGAGGCGCGCACCGCACTCCGGTTAGGCGGCTCGAGCCGAGCAGCGAGTGACGGGCGAGCGAGCGCTGCACTCGCGGCCCGGCACGGGCTAGGCGAGGCGAGGCGCATTCAAAAGAAGAAAAAAGGCAAACTGTGCGATTGACGGAAGTTACAAATAAAGCAATAAGCCACTCTGGCGTATGAAGTAGTTAAAAGTTTATCAGACTTGGGATGTGCGCCACTGCCACTGTTGGCTGCACGGGTCGTGTGGTCGTCCCGGCGGAGCAGAGGCTGATGAGCCCAGCACGTTAACCCCCTGGCCCGCTGCCCCGCCTCCCGGGGCCTGGCCTGACCCCGACTAGCCCCCCC
>NW_026267176.1:587284-588800 GCF_000697945.3 Frankliniella occidentalis
CACCCCCGCCGCCCCCGCCGCGATGCGAGGCCGCGATAGTCACGCCCTCGCCAATAAATTCTCGCAGCCACAATTAATATATTCGTTATCGCGCAGTGTCCGCTGCTATGTCGTGCTCGCAAGGGGCGCCGTAGGGGCGTGGCGGGGCGGGGCGTGGCGGCGTGCTCTAGGGCGGCGCAGCCCTTCGTGTGGATGATCGGTGCGAACACGAGACACACGCTGGGCGTGGCTGGCGGTCTCCCGCCGCCCTTGCGGTACACCAGAGCCGGGCTCTTTTGTTATCGGGCCAAACCCAGTAGGTCACAAAGGCGTGAAGTATCGGAAACTGCAGCAAAGAAAGGGCTCTTCGCTCGGCTTTTCGTTAATCGTGTTTAAACTATGTCCTTTAAAGTGTGCACGCTCGCCCGAGTGAGATGCCTACTGTACAGATCGTTTGTGATTTGGAAGGGGTTGCCGAAGAATGCCAGGCGAAAATTCCAATGCTCTCCCTTTCTCGGTTTCAAGCAGGCTATTGCGGAGTTAGCCACCGGTTCTTAACATTCAGTGCAGATTTTATTTAGAAAGGCAGCTGGTGCCTAGGACCCTTTCCGATTTGGTCGATATTTGGTGGACGTGTTCCTTTCAAAAATCACTAAATGCGACTAATGGTGCCAGAAAGAGGTTTGCCGTAAAAATTACTTTCGGAACTGTGGACAGATTAGGGTTTTGCAGACACCAAATATCAGCCAAAGTGTCTTAGGCATAAAATCTGCTCTCATGAAACGACCCTGAATTTCAAGAAAACCTTTTCACCGCGTTCGCTACAATCGTCAACATTTCAATCGCGGGGAACAACAGTAACAACGCCGAGGCTCGCGTCCGCCCCGCCCGGTCGCCGCACCCGAAGGGTGGCAGCGCGACTACAGTCCGAAATGGGCTTAATTAACAGATGGTCCTTTAATGAGCCTCCGGCCACCAGCGAGGGCTGTGTGCGGCGCGGGGGCGGGCGCCGAGGGTGTGTGCCGAGGGTGTGAGGGGCGCGCGCCCCAAAGATATGCGGCGCACCGCACAGGGGCGAGTAACAGATTACCCGAGGGTGGACAGGCTTAGGCCCCTGGACGAGGCGGACAGTGCAAATACACGAATTAGAGCTGGGCGGCGCACGACACACCAGCCCAGCGTCGGTGCACAAAAGAGGAAAAATCCAGACACTATTTCAGGATTAGTCAGCAGGTTTCAAACACCTCCAGCTCGCCCACTTGCATTTCGGCCAGCGTTGGCGCTTACCTTTTTATATATAACCCGTGCTAAGGTCTCGTGGTGAGCGCGGCGTCAGGTGGATCGGCTCGGCGGCACGCCACTGCGCACGCCACTGCGCACGCCCGCTGCACGCCACCTGCACGCCACCTGCACGCGCCCAGCTGCGGTGTGCAGCGGGCGTGCTAGCGTGCCGCCCACGTCACGCACGTGATTTACGGTGTGGGACGGGGCCTGCGGGGTTGGGCGTGGTTGGGCAGGTTGGGGCGGCGCAGGGCGG
>NW_026267176.1:593652-600091 GCF_000697945.3 Frankliniella occidentalis
CAATTATCCTTCACAGAAAAGTGTCGGTGAGGTAGCTGTAAGTTGTTTAAGAGAAAACGTTAGTAGTAGTGACATGCTACCCCAGAAAATATTAAGCTGGCTCAACTCAGGTATTGTTTCTCGTGATCGATCAGGAAGTAGCGGAAGTAGACAACGCCATTTATTTATTTTGGTATTCGGAAATTGGTCTAAAACAGTGCTTCTAGTAACGATCGTTGTGAAAAATCGGAGAGGTTTCGGAAATGTCCGCACTATAGCACGGGGTGCACGCCGGACGCCGTCGGCATGGAGGTCGGCTACACAGATCCGCTCCGCACCGCTATTCCAATACCGGTCCGCTACGCTGCCTTTTGTCTGGGGCGTCGAACTGTTGGCCGTTGCACCCCCTCGAGGTACAGCAGCAACAGAGCGGTGCGGCAGCCCCGGCAGCCAGGGCCGGGGGTCGTACGGTGGAGGAGTGCATGGAGTCAGGATATGATCCTTTCAGCACACAGGGAGTCCTTTCATGCAGTATAAAAGGGCAGTGCGCCCGGCCTGCACGCCAGGCCCGCAGCTCGCCGCAGTAAACCCCCCCCCCCCTCCTCTCCTTTTTTCCTCTTTCGAAGCACTCCGAACACACCACGCCGCGGCACATCTTTATTTCTACACACGGGAGAAAATAAGTTTGAAGTGAGCGCGGTATCGGAGTCTGATAGACGCCCGGCTTCCGGCATTCAGTACTGCGTCGTGGACCAAAAATGCATCTCGGGTTCTGACCCAGTTTTCGCCTTTCCGCCCCAACCTATCCTCGCGCACTCGCGGGTGATGTTTCTGCCCTAAAGCGCTTTGCGTGGCACGGGGCGCAGCAGGGCGGGGCATGGCGCGGTTCGCCGTCAACAGCGATGTAATATCTGCGGACGTAATCTAGGTTATGTGTAAGGCTGGTGCTTTCCCCGCTAAACAACCGTGGGAGCACCACAGCGGCGATTTTTTACGAGCGAAATTGTGGGGTGGGAGGTTTGTTGGGGGACCTGGGAAGCCTTTTCATGTAGCTTGTGGTTTCCTTCCTTTTTCCTTCCTTTTCCCGCGGGCACTGTGCTTACTCCTGTAATCAGTAATCTGAAAAACGTAACAAAAACCAGAAACACATCGATTTAAAAATACTAACAAGTTTCGTGAAAGAACGGGATTATGAAAGCAGATGATATGAAGTTTGGACCCATTGTCCCCACAATTAGGCTTTCCCCGGCCAACCCGACAGACGTAAACAGTTCACATTAGGCGCCCAGCTCACACTAAGCCCGATCCCTTGTGTGGGTTTGTATTTGCAGCGCACTAGCGTTCAGGGCGGGAGTTTTCGTCCCCACGGAATTGCAGGAGTTATCACTGGCGGCGGCTAGGGAAACACTGGTAACTCTACAAATAGAATTGTGTGAGGAAAATAGCACATTTGGAGGCCAGTATCGCGGATCCATATTGGGACCAAGGACCAGGACTCGGAGAATCAAGTACTCGAGTAGACGTAGATAACAGAAAATGTGTTAGTTTTGAAACTGGTTCCCCAGCCTCGGTTTTAGTCTCCATCATTGTGTGGAGCAAAGAGTATTTATTTTTAACCAGACAGATACAAATTTGCATCCGCTAGAGATGTGCTTAAGAACGCGTCTCTCCTAGATATAAAATTGTACTTTCCCATTTAAAATGAAGGTTTACTTCGATAATCGTACGGGAAGAAAACATGCCATGACCCATGACCGAGCTGTGCCGATTCGAGCTAGACCGAAACGAACAGAACCGAGCGGAGTCGAGCGGTGCCAAGTCATGCCGAGCGCGGCTTCCGGTAAACCGCAGGGGAGGCCACGGCGCGGGTGGTGGTAAGAGGAATGGGGAGGGACAGAAGAGGAGGGGGTGAGAGAGAGAGAGAGGTGGCATTCGAACCGCAGTTCTGGCCGTGGAGGCGTATGGCCGCTCATTACCGTGTGAATGGCTTTACTGGCAGCCTCTCCCCAGGCCCAGCCCGGGCCCAACCCGGGCCCCAGCGGCGCGTACTGGGGCATGATGGAGGATGCTTGGGAACACTGGGGCACGTTGGGGAGAAATGTGATGGTTTGGGTGACGGGGGGTGAGTAGAGCATCGTGGGGGTGTTTTTAGGGTGCTGGGAGCCGTCAACTCTGCCAGCTCCGGGCACAGTGTAAGGGAGAAGAGAGAGTGAGAGTGAGAGTGGGGGTTTGGAGGGAAGGGGGGGGGGGAGGTTGGAAGGAGGTGTTCTGCCCGAAATCCCTCCGAGTCGAATCACGGGTTGGCAATCTGAGCTCCGAGCCTTCTGATGGCCTGAGGGATGGCTAGAGACGAGGAGCACGGGTGCGTTCGCATCGCCGCAACCGAACCAAGGTGATTCAAAACATATTTGCTTTCAAGTGTTAAGAGTTAGTTGGCGGGAAAATTACGAGCGCTGTTGTTAGAATTTTCTATGTTGGGGGGGGGGGAGCTGGCCTATAGGTCGATCGGAAAAGGCTAGGTTGGCACGACCTAAACAAAAGTTTGCGGGAATGACCGGCATTGGACGAGCGCGGCCTGGTGGACACCGTGCGACACCGTGCGGCAGAGACCCGCAAGGCAGACCCTTGGGGCCCAACATCGCCAGCTGAAAAGTTGCAGAACAGTGAACCGTGCCAAGAACCGCGCCAGCAACACTGTAGTCACTGTGCTACTGCCCCCGCCCGGTGCACGACGATACGGCATGTTAGGCGCACCACTGGTCCTAGCGCGCTTTCTCCAACAAGCGGGGCGGGCGCATTTCTGACTCGTTGTAACGTTAGTACACTGCGTGCTACTCACAGCCGTACACAGAGGCCCCCAGCCGTGTTTGTGTACGGCAGAGCGAGATTGGTGTCCGGTGGCGCAAAGGCGAGGCGGAAGGCCCGCCCCGAAGGCCCGCCCCCGAGGCCTCCCTGCACCCGCCGCACGGGCGCCGCACCGCACACTCGACACCTCGGGGGAGAACCTGAGACGAGCGGACCCGTTCGATATCCAGAGCGCCAGTTGCGGAGGCCGACGGATACCTGTGGCGTGAATCTTGACGCGGAGCAGCTTCGGCAAGACGTCCGCCGGCGCCCCAGACGACCTCACCTCCACGCAGCACTGTGGCCCCCGTGAGGCTGTAAGGTGCCACATCGGCACCCCAGCAACCAGCACCTCAGCACCTGGGCACCTGGGCACCTCAGCACCACAGCAGCACACGGTACTTGTGAAACCCCCAGCGTCACAATGCGCAGTATCTCGGAACAGTACCAGCTGACAGCAGCCCGTCATGGACTGGACAACGCTGTGCTGCTGATGCATCATCAGGCCTTGCTCCGCTTTAAAGCTGCACTAAAAGTCGTCGATCCGCGAGCAAATCCTAAAACGGTCCCGACGGGCGCCGCCGGCTGCCGCTCGCTCGGGTGCCGCTGCCCCGCCGGCCCCGCCGGCCCCGCCACTAAGAGCCCTGTTAACGCCCGGGACGAGGCCGGCAGGCTCCTCGTCGCCCGCCCGCCGCCTGCACCCCTCGGCCCGGCGCGCCGCCCGGGCCCTTCCGTCTATAAAATGAGGCCTGATAGCCGGCTATCACGTTGCCCCGGCTAATGGCGCGCGATGTGTTGACGTACGATTCCTGTCAACATCGTATACCACCCCTCCGAGACACCCCGACCGTCCATTCGGTCATCTCAACCGTTTATTCTCCTTCTCTCTCTCTTTCTCTCTCTCTCTCTCTCTCTCTCTCTCTCTCTCTCTCTCTCTGTCTCTCTCACACAAACACAGCCCCGCCTCCATTCCTTCTTCCTCCTCTCTCCCTCTCTAAACAGAGATGTTTGTTTTCTTAGTGACCACTCAGGGCCCTAAAGCGCAAAGCGTGTTTACTTCCACACATTTCTTACAGTGCTTAATAGGACCCTGTGTGGCCCACCGCCTGCTGTGAAACGTGGACTGTAACTCCAAGCCGTAACCGTGAACCGCACTGTTTCATTGAGCCGGCTATAACCGTGCGGCAATATTCCTTTTTATCTCCCGCACACTATCCGCAATATCCCTTATTCTCTCCACAGTAAGTAAAATTATTTCAATAATCTGCTTGCGAAATATTTCGTTTCCTATTCACTGACAAAAACAGCCCACGTTATTGTTTTTAATTCACTTGAAGATGAATTATTTATTTGTTTTCCAAGTTGTTCTGTATGTAGACGTCTATTTGAGTAGCAGACTTATTTAGTGGGTCTGCTGTACGTTCACAGGTTTCGGCCGGTGGGGGCGGGGTCGATGAAAACATAAAGAGTGGCATGGGGGAGCGTGTGTGCCCCGGGGGGAGCGCCCAGCCAGGCGCGCGGGCCGGGTGCGGCGGGGCGGGGCGGGGCGAGCGGCGGAGAGATGTGGGCGCTATCCACTCACCTTGGTGCGCGGGACGCATATTTAAGTCCCTGTTGAGTTGTGAAGGGCCCTCGGACGCCCCACCCCCGCGCGCCTCGGGGGCCGAACCGCACTACACCGACCGCATTTCATTCCCCCTCTTTCCTCCCCTCCTCTTTTCCTCTCTCTCTCTCTCTCTCTCTCTCTCTCTCTCTGTCACTCACGCTATTTTTCCACTCCGCGCTCTCTGCCCAGCGAACGCCATGGGCGTAGGCAACCCTTTCGCAGCCGAGTGTGGCGGGCTTGTCTACTTCACCCAGCCGCAGGCGCCGTCCGTGGCGTAGAGGCAACCCGAGTGTGATGTGGTGCAGGGATTGCACTAGTAAAAGCTGAAAGGCGAATTTCACTGTCTGTAAGCTACAGTGAACCCTGCCACACCGCGGCTTACGGTGATGCACCTTCCGATTCACCGTAGCCTACAGTGACGTTTAACGGTGAAAATTCACCGTAAGCTACGGTGCTGCAGGGTTCACGTGTAGCTTACAGTGAAATTCACAGTGTAGCCAGGCGGCTCGTGCCTCGTATGGAGGAGACCGGAAGTAATCTCCAGCCGGGAGTGGCCTTCTCGCTGGACACGTCGCGACACACGATGATTTGCATGATTGGGCGCAGGGCGCGGAGCTAACTAGCCTGCTACCTCAACAGGAAATTACCGACGCTCCGTAATTACCTTCCGGTTCTATTTAGTCCGGCCTTCCCGGAGTTGGACCGGACCTGCAATACGTAACCGCCCCCCCCCCCCCCTTTTCTGTTCCCGCACGAGCTCTCGGCAGCCAATAACCCCCTGGTAACGGGGTGCGCGGCGAAGGTAGTAGAATCCGAATGCCTTTTCCACCTGCAAAGAATCGCATTGCTACTTTTTCCGATATTCCGAGACATTTGGAGCCTGCACGGGGGCTGCAGGGGGGCTGAGGGCCGAGCTCGGGACCATCCATCACCAGGATCAAACCGTGAATCAAGCTAATCCCTGGGACTCAGACCTCCTGCCCTACTACCCTGCTCTGCCCCGCTCCGCGGCCCGGCGGGGCGTAGCAGGCGAGTTCGGAAGGAGGAGGGAGGGGGGGGCGGATAGGAGGCCAGATGTGGTGACCCCGCGCCCCGCGTGAAGGTGAGCGGTGCCAAGTCAAGCTGCGCCGAGCTCAGCCCAGCCGAGCCGAGCCAAGCATCCAGAGTCACCACCATGCAGCCGCAGCGCTGCGGCTGGCATATTTACGAGTAGAATCGCTTGTATTCCGGGCAGGTTTGAGTTACCATAAATCTGTGGCTGTCAGCGACTTGGCTCGCCTGCCCGCCCGCTCCGCCCCGACACGGTCGGATACGCCACACCCCGCACCACGCCCGATTCACTGGGGATGGGGTTCTGGTTCTGGTTGCGTCCAAGTCCGCCCCGTCTGCCCGGAGGCTTCGTCCAGGAAAAAAGGTTAGCCGAGTTCCACTGATTTTGAGCTCGGGTTACCATCATAGTAGGATTGCGCCCGATGAAGTCAGCGAGCCGTCAGCAAAATGTATATAAACACATAACACAACCAGCTAATTTGCTCGAACACAGGTAAAATAAACCAATATACAGCTTTTCAGACAGCCCCCTATTTTTAGCTCTGATCGAAAGTGTCTCCCGGGCCAAGAGTTCTCTCAATCTCGATTTTGGTCGATACATCGGTTTCTTGAGAGGATTTATGAGCATCCAACCTGTCCCTGTACGTATGCAAACAACGTCGTGCGCAAGGTTTCGTGGGGGTGCGGAAAACTGTAGGCATGCGGTCAACTGTATCCTTTAACTAATTCACGGTGAGAGTGAGTTGTATTATTATTGACATGATTTTAAAAAGTTAGAGGAACTGTTAGTAGTTGCAGCAGCTTTAAACTTCAAACAGAAAATCTCTTGTAGTAACAAATTCCGTCGTATAAAAAATACATTGCTTTCTTTTTCGAACTTGTACTGGTGTCGTGTTAAACGCGACTGCAACTTTGCTCCAGTTCTGTCCGGCAGTTGGCTAAGTGCGCGACACCCCCCCC
>NW_026267176.1:600756-602012 GCF_000697945.3 Frankliniella occidentalis
GGGAGGGGGGATACAAAACACAGTGCATTTGATGAAAGCCACAATTCTTCCATATTTTCTCAATCTTTACTGCAATGTTTCTTATTTTCCCCTCAGCGCCCGGGGCAGGGGTGGCGGCTGGCAGGAGCAGTGCTGGCGGACTCCTTGGGGCGTAAGCAGCTTCTTCCGATGCCGGTCGACACATTGGAAATAAGACACGTGGGGCAAGGGGGCGGGAGGAAGGGGGTGGAGGAGGGGGTCAGGGACCCGGAACCACCCGCCCCCGGCACCGGATGGGAAGGTCCCCGTTGCAGTTGGTGATAGCATCTCCATTCCGTTCCAAATGAGGGTACTTCTACGCGACGCTCCGGACAAAGCCCTCTCCTCTTCCGCACCGCTTTCGCCATGGCCTGCCCTGGACCCATCTCATACCCCCCCCCCTCCTTCCTGCCAACTTCTAAATTTGCCATAAATTTGGACGGTACTCTCGAACAGGAAGCCGAAAGTCGAGTGACGCTGTGTCGCCATTGCTCCGAGGAGAGTACCAAATATTTTACACTAGGCAGTCACTCTCCGTGGAGTGAATTTCAAATAAAATCTAAATGCAAATCAGTTCGTGTATCCATCTTCCAAATTTGGACAAATAATAACAATATACGCTGTAGGATAGATTTTACATCAAAATTGTCCGGAATTTTTTTTTTTAGAAACGCAAGTGTGAAATGTGCGCAGTGCAAGAGCACAGTAATTAAAGAGCAGCAAAACTTATTGATTCCAAAATTATAACGTTTTGACTTCTTTTATACACTCTCATTCTTGTTCTTGTTTTTTGTCGCCCTTTGTCAGTAATTATGAGGATTTCTGCGAAGCAGGAACGAATACTGACAAAAGTTCCTTATCCGTGATTAGGATTAATACCCTTTTCCATAACTCACAAGTTAATATTCTTTTAGGATATTACTCTGTTAAATATGTTGGGAATTCTACCATCACGTATAGGGAACTTCCTAATACATTGTTTATGCGACGTGAAAATCCCGTGACTTTACAGTTTGATTGTGTAAGAGGCTTTCCATATCGCGTTCGTTGGCTGCTGGCAGCACCCGAGTGAACAGCCTGTGAGGTAGGCAACAGACTGGCCGTGGTGCGTGGCTGTGAGCCGGTCTGCCTACCCTCCGTACCACAGGCGCACTACGCCGTAACACAGCGCGCAAGCGCACACATGCAGTGCAGGATGAACTCACCTTGTACCGCAGCAGGTCCCACGGGTCGTCGAC
>NW_026267176.1:603177-609638 GCF_000697945.3 Frankliniella occidentalis
AGTTTTAATATTTATAAAATGTCAACGGGGGAATTTGGTTATAACTGGGATTATAGTACTTGATTATATCACATATAAAAGTTTCTTTACATCAGGCATGGCGCAAAAGCTTTACTATTTTAACAACGTGTATATATTTATATAAACAACGAGTAAAAAAGGTTAACATGAATTTGTAAAATTTCTATCTACGAGACGGTGACAATATTTTGCTACACCGTTGCAACGTCCATCGCACTTCTCCGGCTCGTCCCGCACCGCTCCTCTTCACGAACACCACGCTGCGCGCCGATCATGGCCTCAGCTCTGCGCGCTCTGCGTTTGCAAGGCCTGCAACAAGCAAAGCAACAATGTACGTTTTAGCACCGGCAGCTACATCATTACAGCGAGGGGGAGAAAACGAAGAAGGTACAGCACTGAGGAAGGGGGGAGAGAACGTGTGAGTGTGCGTGCGTGAGCGTATTGGGGGAGGGTAGAAAAGGAGGAGCGCGGAAAGAGGCAGCAGAAAAGAAACACTTGATTATTTTGTTTTTCCTTTGAAACGCAGCGAATGGACTAGTCGATGGGTGCTTCATTATCGGCGAGTGGCAGCAGCGCCGTGATTGGTCCGTACCCGTGACGTGTTTGCGGCGCCGGGCAGCGCGAGTGAGTGAGGGACGGCGGGGTTGCACAAGGAGAGGAGTGAGGATCCTCTGGCTCCTTCTTTTTCCCTCTTTCATTTCGACGGGTGCAAACGGGGGCGGCTGGCGCGCGCTGGCAAGCCAAAAGCTTTCCGAGTCGCTTTAGCGCGAGGGCAAGAGAGAAAAAACATTTTCTCCCCGATGCCTTGCAACGTTCCTACGCCACTGCGTGGGACTCGTTCCATCAGCGGCGTGTCCTTGGCTTGGGGGGCCGGGGGACGAGGGGAGGGGAGCTTGCGGTGTGTGACACATTCTCTCCGCAAAAGAAACAGAAAGAGAGAGGGTGGGGAAAAAATACAGAGGAGCAGAGCAAACCCATGGCGCTGACGCAGAGATCAGAGAGAAAACGCAGCATGGGGCTCTCCTGGTATATTGCACTTTTGTCCCCCACTTTTCTATTTCGCAAATGGCAAAGCTGGCGGCAAAACGTCTGTGGTCGAGTTGGGTCCTTTTTTCATTTTGTTTCCCCGATCGCAGTACCACTTCCAGCACAACTCCCACTCTGTTGGTGGGAGTGATGCACGCAGAAAAGTATAGTATCCTCGAACAAGAAAATTATCGTACTCGGATTGGCACAAGAACATTTATGCAATGTATGAAAGTCAAGATCAATTGATCTCCATTACATCAATGTAAATAAGACCAATTGTTAATCATAAGGCGCACTGTAAACGCCGTGGTCGCCTAGGCTGCCAAAATTTGGCAGTCAAAGAGGCCAAAAATTGGCAGCCTCCAAGAGACGGTCAAAATTTGGCAGTCAAAAAGGACTGCCAACATTTTGGCATGCTAGGCGACCACAGCAATGACAGTGCGAGATTCGCTAATTTTCTGGGGGTGCGAAATTCAGCCCATACAGCAGGTGATGTCTGTTTCGGCCCGGCTTCAAATCAGTCTGCGATTTAAAAAAAAGAATTCCAGCGCCTAGAAAATCGCGTACCTAAGTAGAGCGACGCCAACGCCCCGCACACGCGTACCCGTGGAACCCCCCACCCAACCCCCTCTGAATAAAGATAAGAGGAGGTGATAGCTGCGGAGATGGAACGCTCGCAGCTGGCGGCGAGACGAAGACAAAGATCCGCAAATAAATTGGCCCAATACGACTTGAAAACGTAGCGCCGGAGGGGGAGTCGGTAGCGGGGCGGGGCCGGGTGGGACGACGGGGTGGGATGGGGCGGGGCGGAGAGAGGTCGGGTGGGGTTGACGGCGAGGAGCAGGGGCGGCCGGCCGGAAGGGCACAAGCCCAAAAACTGGATGCGGCCGTATGTTAGGCCTATCGGTTTGTTTGGGAGGGGAGAGGTCGGTGTGGGTCGGCGACGACGAAAGAGAGGAGGTTGGTGAGGGGGGCTGGGGTGGGATTTCACGCTTCCCGAGATCCCCCTTTCAGCCTTTCCTGACAGGCTCATTTCTTGCTCCCCGTGAGATTTGAGGAACTATACGTGCGCCGTTCCGGCGAGCAGCGGGGAGGCAGGAAGTAAAACCCGCCGGGCGGCGTCAAGTCAAGGGGAAGAAGGCGCGGGAGCGAGGCCTTGCTATTGACACGTCTCGCGCGGCAGACACGCGGCGATATCTCACGAGCAACTCGCGTCGTATCCACTCGCGGCGGGGCGTGGCGTGGCGGGGCAGGGTCATGCCAACGGCGAGGGGGAGCAGGGGCGCCTCGCACTGCGGCGCCATGCCAGGGCGGCTCCAGTGATGCACACCCACGCTGAACTGGCGCCACGCTAGTGCTGGTGACTCCAGCTCGGCCATTGCACCCCCCCTCCTCTCCTCCCCCCTCCTCCTCCTCCCTCCCTCCTTCTCCCCGCCGCCACATCCCGGCGGTACTCTCGCGCTTGTGCCATTCTGTGTGTACTTTTTATCAGTCCAACAGGACAGGGGTGACTGTTGCTTTTTGACATGATGAGGGTCGCTTGCCGGCGGCAGACGCAATGACCGGACGCGCTCACACTCACACATACACACACAGCACACACACAGCACACACACAGCACACACAAACGCACTCACGCACACACTCTCTACAACAGCCAGAGCGGTGGCAACAAAAAGGTGGATATGGAGAGCGAGTTATGGACTCATTAAAAGTTATTGCCGCCTTTCACCGTGACCACGTGACCGCCGTGCTGCAAAAACGGGGGGCCCCGCGCGACCGTACAGCGGCGTGGTCAGCGGGTGGCGGGGGTGCGCGGGGCGGGCCAGGGGCCGGGGCTGCAGTTGTTGTCGCCGGAATTAAACGGGCGTCCGGCCGGCGCGGCGGGTGGCGCCCCCTGCAGCGGAGCGACAAAGGGGAGCCTCTGGTCGGACGGACCAGAGCGAGTTTCTCTGCCGCTTCTGTTATTTGCACTGCTGTCTGCTCTGTCCTCAAACGGGCCGCAAAGTCACAAAGACCCGCCGCGCCGAGCCCGCTGGTGGAGGACTTTCCACAAATTGATTGAGGAACTGTTTCAACGGGGGGCCGCCAGAGTTCTTTGTATCGCTTCCACTAGAATTATGTCGAAGGGTGAGTATTCCGAAGGGTAGCAGAAACTTTCCTCTGCCAAGGGCAGCTCACACTAAATCATGCAGTTGTGAGTGGGCGCCCTTGGTCTAGGGGGTGACGCTCTCCCGGCGCCTCGGTGGCGGGGCCTGGTACAGCCGCGGGGAGCGCCCAAGAGACGTGGCCGTGGCCCGGCGCCCAGCCCCTCGATTTCATTTGAATCGCCAGCAGGGGAGGGGGGGTGAAGTGGCATGTGCAATGTATGTCCGGGAAATGAGATCGAGGGGGCGGGGCGGGAGGCTGCGTCTCGATACAAGGAGGAGAGCTTGCTTGGCGGGATGCCTAGCCCGGCTTCTCCTGCTCCCTGCCCCTCCCTCCCTCCTTTGCCCTATTTTTATTGGCCATGTCCGAAGACAAACGTTTATCGTTATCACATGGTCTGTTACGCCCCCTGCGTCAGCCCGGGCCGAGGCCGGGGCAGCGGCGGCCGTGTCCGAGGAAGGGGGGGGGGAGCTGGGCCGACCGAGCTGGGCCGGGCAGGCCAGCACTTCACTCTGTAGTGGTTATGAAGTCCACTTTCCTTTGAGAAGGGTTGGCTAGCTGGCCAAGGCCGGCCCTTCCCCTCCCGCTCGTCCCCCGCGCCCAGCCTGGCCTCTTTCTTGTCGTGACGGGACGTACAGGGAAAGATAGCGCGGCAGCGTCCAGAGGACGGCCGGCAGAGGCGCGGACATGCGTGGCTTCGGCTGCGCTCCGAGGAAGATCTGTAGGAGGGGTTCCCGGAAGGGATCTAGGAGGGGGCTCCTTAGAGGGGCTGCGGGAGGGGCTCCGGGAGGGGCTCCGGGAGGGGCTCCGGGAGGGGCTCCGGGAGGGGCTCCGGGAGGGGTTCCTGCAGGAGAAGTTCCGCGAGGGGTTGCTTCACTCACAATTATTACAGTCAAGAGTTCCTGTTGACGGCCGGCCAGGCCGCGCAACGCGCACACGCTCGGCGCACAAGTGCGGCGCTGGTCTTTACGGCTCCACTTCGTGGCGGGACGGGGCGGGGCTGCAAGATACCAGAAGCCACTCATAGTGCGCCGGAGAAGAGAAGTGCGCTAGCTTGTGCGAAAAGTTTACGACGGTGTGAAAAATGGCGATGAAAGCCACTCGGCACTCTGGCGGATATCGTAAAGAGAGAGAGAGAGAGGTGGACTGGCAGAGAGAGAGAGAGAGAGAGGGGGGGGGGGCAGGAAGAAAGTGGTGGGAAAGTCTCTCCTTCTTGACCCGAAATTAGAGCGTTATTGAAAAGAAGAGCGCGCGCGGGCGTGTCGGGTGCGAGGGGCGAGGAGGGGAGAGGAGGGGCATCGACTACACCGCCGAGTAGTGTCAGCGAGGCGGCCCGGGCTCGGGGGCTGCTGCTGAGACGCACTGCTGGGAGACAATAATTATTTTCAGCAAGTTTAGAAGTTGGCCGCGGAAGTTACGCATCTAACTTGCATAATTAGGCGGGAGCTGTATCCAGCTTCCGCCGGAACGAGAGAAGAGGAAGAAGGGAAGGGGAAAAAAAGCTAATTGCACTCCTCTTTTGAGATTTGCGAGGGGTGGGGTCGCGGTAAGTGAATCAGTGCAAGCGGGCCGAGCGGAAGCACCCTGAAGCCAAGCGGCCAGTGCAGCAGCAGCAGCAGCACGTCACTTCTTCACTCTCGCAGGGCAAGAAAGGAACCCGGCGTCCGTCGCCACTAGTTAACGACGAGTGTCTTTGTCGCGCGAGAAAAATCCCACAGCAGATGTATTTAGTGATCCGAATCAACAACAAAGGCGCTAGCGAGACGTTGATTTGAACAACATGCGTCACAACTGTTTTCCCCGAGTGATGCGCACTATACTCAGCAGCGTCACACCCTCGCGCGTCACTCGCTCCTTTCGCGTCCTTCTCCAGCCTCGATTCCCATTCCACGCGCCCCCTCGCGAAACAGGACGCCTTGCCGGTTATTTTCATGCCGGATTTCCCTAAATCTGCCAACTGGATTCCTCACGTGTAAAGGAGGTGCTGGGGAAGGGAGGCTCAGGTGCAAAGCCGGGCGCACGGAGCACGCAAAGAGACTCGACCTCGGGCGCTCGCCCTGTCTCTCTCTCTCTCTCTCTCTCTCTCTCTCTCTCTCTCTCTCTCTCTCTCTGTATATAGACAGCAATTTCGCTGCTATTTTTTAAAAAGTATCTTGGACTTCTGTTTCCTTATCAATAATAGTTAGTCTCAGAACGACAAATAAATTCTGGCACCACGACTCATATAAGTTTGACAGTATTTGTCGTTTGAAAACAATAAAGTTGTCAGTGAGCAACATACTTCGATTAAATAAATTAGAAACGAAAGGACTGTTCATAAACAACTACTTTTTTAACACTGGCCCCACACACGCTCGCGCTGTCTCAGCTCGCCCCCTCCGTGGTAAGCGTATAACAGGGAGGCGGGAATGAAACTTTGCCATATTTTTCAAATCAGCATTTTTCCCCGCTCGCGCGACGGTTAGGGTCGGGTCTCGCCCGGGCTGGGGGTACGGGAGGCTCGTACGGTCGCGGGAGGCACAGGGGTTGAGCGGGTTGAGGCTTCTCCATAAATAATGTATGGTCGAGCCAAGCCAAGTCGAGCCGAGCCCAGCCGGCCGGTCTGGCGGCAGCGTGGCTGGGCCCGGAATAGTCCTTAAATAAAGAGTGATCAGTGCCGCCCCCCGCGGCTGATCTGCCCCGAGGGGCCGCGGGCCGCGGGCCGGCAGGGCGTATCCTGAAACATGCATGCCGGGCTGGCCGAGGCCCTAGCCGGGACCTTGGCCCGCCGGTCCACAATCCCAGCCGGTAAGGGCCGAGTGTTACGAGGTGGGAAGCGCGTGCGGGCCGGGCCTCCACTGCGCCGAGTTGTCCTCCGAGGTCAGAGCAGACGAGCTGGTCCTCGGGAGCCGCACGAAGCGCCGCGTGACTCTCGTCACCTGTCACCTCCTATCAGCCGCACAGGCAGAAGGCTCATCTGGTGCTTCCTTGCCGAGGAACTAACCTAACCAAACCTCCCCTAACCAAACAGACATGTGAAACCTTCTCAATGTGACTGCATTATCCGTGGAAAACAAAGGTGTTAACTTGCACCTTTAAAAGGGGTTAAGGTTTTGGCGTCCTTCCAAAAGCATAATTGGCCTCGGCATGCTTACATGTTTGCACGTTTAAGGCTTATTTAAACTCTAAATTTCTTTCGTGCAACCTTTGTTTTTACAGTGATGTCCTACAGATGCGGTCCTCCCCCACCCCCTCCCCCAAATCCTCCTTCTCCTTCTCTCTCC
>NW_026267176.1:610538-612597 GCF_000697945.3 Frankliniella occidentalis
TCACTCACACAAGCTCGTCCAGCCGCCGTTGAGGGGCCGGCCAGGCTTGGCGCGACACGGTGGGACGAGGAAATGGATGGCCTACGACAGCGACTAGGTCGTTGGGCAAGACCACTAAAGGCCCTTAAACACCCTTAAAAGTCCTTAATGCCCCCAGAGCCGGCGGCAAGCCCGGGGCCCGCGGGGGGTCGAGGCGGGGGGTCGATATAGGCCAACAGAAGTGAGATAGCGCGCCAGCCGCGCCAGCAGATAGGGGTCCAATGGCGCCACCCCTCCGCCCCTCCTCACCTGGGGTTAAATGGCCGACGCACCTTTTCTTTTCCGCCACCCGGTGCTGAGCGTTGCTGAGCGTTGCTGAGCGTTGCTGAGCGTTGCTGAGCGTTGCTGAGCGGCGCTGAGCGCTCCGGTCAGATTAGGATATCGGTCTTGTTTCCGCGGCGAGTACCCTGACGACCCTCGGCGCGGGGCGCGGCGCCTCTCAGGACTTATCTCCTGCCGACGCGCGCCGCCACTTTGTGGCGCAACGCCCCTCCCCTCCCCCCCCCCCTTTCTAAACCCACTACTAAGGCTGCCTCTCCGGCCGAAACAGAACACACTGGTTTAGTAGTGCGTAAGTAAGGACACGCAAATCCGGGGTCTGCAACCCTGTTAAACAGAGGCGGGAAAATGGCATTTCAAAACTTTCCCAAACCATTGGCGCGAAACAGTGTTTTTTTTGTTTTGTTTTTTTTTTTGTTTCGTTTTGTTTCGCATCAAAACGCGTGACTTTGCAGTGATTCCACTTTAATTCCGTTTCCAATGGAACAGTTATCGGTGTGAGATTTTCCAGGAAAAATTGTAAGACCAATCAATAATTGTGGTCTTAGGAATTTAAGTATACATTTCGTATTGCACAGAGAACTGTATATCACTTAAGTATCTTTGAGCAGTAATCTCCCGTTTGATTACCCTCCCCCATGAACCACAAAAATATAAAGTTGTACTGCACCTTACAATGCATCATTAAATTTTTCAATCACGATAAGAAATGGAAATTACGACACGAGAAAAAGACACAAACTTGACATTGTCGGCTCTAAGTCGGCCCCAGCTCCCGAGGTCGCCCCCTTCCCCTGCCGGGCGGATGAGCCGCAAGCACGGCGATATAATTTTCGACCGACGAGTCGCCGGTTTTGTTTGCAGGGGGTGCTCAATTAGCAGCGTGGCGGTGGCAGAGGCGGGGTTGGGGGAGAGCGCCCGGGAGCAGTCGCGATGAATATTTACAAGTCGCCAGCCAGCCTCCCCGCGCGGGGCCGGCGGGCCTGGCGGGGCACAATACAGCGGTAGCAGGGATCACGACAAGCCAGGAAGAGCAGCACTGCAAAATGATTCCATTGTTTCTGCCCCCCGCCTCGGGAGGGACGTGACGAGCCAACGCGCGGGGGCCGGGTGGGGCGGGGGCCGGGCGGATTCAGTTTCTCTGCGAGCGCCCTACGCCCACAGGGGCTGGGGGAGGCGGACCTCGTGGTGGCGGTCATGTCGCGGAGTGCGAGAGGCCCCGCTCGCCTGATCGCAGGAATGCCCCCCCAACCCCGGCCCCTTTTTCAACCCCCTCAACCATTCCCGCAAAGAGGACGGCTGAAAATCGCCCCTCTCAATTAGATGAAGACGGCCGCTCCTGACCATAGCCCCTCAACCCGCCCCCCTCTCTCCGTCCGCAGCGGGCCGCACCAAAAGGCCACAACTCTTTTCCGACCGATCGGAGGGCGCGCCGAAGGGAAGGGGGTACATTTGTCTTCCGCGAAATTGCCTCGGCGCAGTTTCCTTCTGATGGGGGGGAGTATGGGAGTCGGAGGCGGCGAGGCGCACGGCGCGCGGGCCAGGGGGGACGGGGAAAAGGGGGGGGATGCGACCCCGCACCGCACTACCCGAGAGCACCACGCACGTCATGCGGTGTTGTCAGGGGAGCCCGCCCCGCCCCGCCCGAGCAGCAGTGTTCGACCCCAGCACCTTCCGCGCGAGGCCGAGGCGAGAGGCGCCCTCTCCGCGCGATAAAAATACGCCTCTCACCTCCCCCGCC
>NW_026267176.1:613047-631529 GCF_000697945.3 Frankliniella occidentalis
GGGGGAGGGTCGCCGTGCCGCCGGCCGGGAACGAGAGCGTCGCGCGTCGCATGAGTCGCGCACGGCGGTGGCCGATAGGTGCGCCAAGTGTCGCAGCTGCTGCAAGCGGCATCGAGCGCTGCAGCGCCAAACCAAAACCCGGCGCGATGAACGGCAGTAGCCCGACGCGACACTCTGCGAAACACCCGCGCGCCTCGTCGACGGATCACCCAGAAAGTGCGTTTTTTTCTTCTGCCAGATCTATCATTATTCGGCAAATATAGACGGAAGGTCGACGCCTGCAAGACTCGGGGTAGGCCGACCCGCAGTACACGCGTGCACTGCAGGTATGATGTTGCCTACCTGCCAGGCGCTACGAGAGCGCTTGATTGGTTGTACTTGACAGTTTCGTAGCGGCGAATAACGAACGAATTTTCTGGATAATCGATCCCCAAATCGAAGAAAGCGGAGCAAACGACCTGCTGAGCGGTAGGCAGGTAGGTTCGATTAACAGCTGTTGGTTAGTGGGTGCACCGAGACGCGCCCTATCTCATTCCCTCTGTCTCTCTCTCTCTCTACCTCCCTTTCTCTCAAATGTCTCTCTATCGCTCTGCCTAGTGCCTCCTCCTCTCCTCGGCTACGCGTAGTCGAGTCCAATTGAAACTTTCCTTTTGTGCGCAAGCAGGCGGCGGTGTGGGCCAGGGCCAGGCCAGGGAGGCGGGTAGAGAGGGAGGGGGCATACCGCGAATATGTGGCGCGGGCCGAGTCTCATCCTGGTAAAAGCAAACCGCGGGGAAGAGAAATGTGGCCGTAGCGTTGAGAGGAAAGGGGAGGGGGAGAGAGAGGGGGGAGGGGGGCAAATGGAGGCGCAGCACGAGACGCCATGTGCGGGTGCGAGAGGGAGATTGCGAGTGAAGGGGTGTGAAAGGGGGAGGGAGACAGGGGGTGGGGGAGTGCCCACACTCGATCAACAGACCGCTGTGAGCATCGCGAATCCAAAATGATAAAATCGTTTGGGAGGCGTTGAGTATTCCTCGCAAGCAGTTCGAGGGGGAAGGGGAATGGGGAGAGGGGAAGGGGTGCAGGCAGGCGTAGCGCCGCGTGTGCATTTCCCAACCGCAAACCTTCAAGTGACTATACTGTTATCAATTTTCACGCAGGCGAAATGATGTAACTGGGATACGTTGTTAAGGTTTACAGCCCGTTAAAAGGAACGGAAAACGACTCTCAAAAACGGAATATAATCTGCATCATGGGCTTTCGATGGAACGCGCACCTGAGCATCTCCGCTGTCACATCGCATCACAGCCTCCCCTGCTGCGTCAGGCCCTCCGTTGTTCCGCTGCATCGCTCGGGCTCGGCCAGGCCTGCCTGTCGGGCCGCCGCACGCGCACGCCCGGTCCTGATCAGGCCGGACCGTCCTGGAGGAGGGGCGGGTCCTGGTAAATAATACAGCAGCCCGCCAGATAAGGCACGCCGCACGGCCCTTTCGCAGCCGACGCCCCCCAACGGCCCCGCCACCGGCCCGCCGCAGGCACAACCCTTCGGCACCCATTTTAGTCGCCCAAAACTCATCTCGGGCAGAGTGATAAAATATGCGAAATGCCCCAAACGTGCTGCGGCATCGGAGACAAGTTAAACAGCCGAGGGGAGCAGAGCATCGTGCCAGTCGCACCCTCTGCTTTTGTTCCCGCCCACCACGAGCGCGCGGCCCGCCCGCCCGGGGGGTGCTGCCGCCACACTGCCAAAAACAGGCGGAGCGCCTCGCGCCCGCGGTAAAGGAGCAAGGACGAACCCACAGGGAAAATCATTTGCTCGGTTCTTTAAAATATGGAATGGGCGAGAATCAATTGAGAAGCAAGCAGCAAGTATAGCTTCCTTTGCCCCAAATCTACAGGAAGCCGAGTGTGACGAAAACAAATAAAAACGAACCACGCTTTGCTCAAGCAAATCGGCCGTTAACCAACAGTCCCACATCTCCCGACATACCAAGAGCATTTCGCGTTCTTCTCTTCAACTCCGCCCCGGGAAGCGGCCAGGGAGTTGGCGGTAGCGCCTCCGGGTAGGCAACACATGGCACCCGTGCGTGCGTATTGCCTACCCTGGGCTTGCAGGCGCCCGGTGGGCTTGGGGGAAGGCAGGGCCGGCGCGAGGACGAGCTGAAAAGGGTTGGCTCCGGATTTATTTCACCGAGATTTTCTTTTCACAGATGAAATTATTAGGGTTCGCCACCGTATGGGCCGAGGGGGAGGGATCGTAGCCAAATCCTAACCTAGTGGGTCAATCAGATTCCCTCCGATCCGTCGTAAAGTGGGCCGGCAGCGGTGCGCGGCGCGGCATTGGAGCGGCGCCACCTGCGAGTCTCCGCGAGCGCCCCGCCCGGCCTGGCGCGGTGCCCATCCTCCGCAGCCCTCCACTCGTCTAGTGGCGCCGCGCCCCGCCCCCGGCACGGCCTAGCCTGGCGGACAATAGAGCCATTGGGACCTTCCGTGCCATCTACACTGTAAGTTGTGGGCGGGGCGGCCGAAGGCGGCTGAGGCACACTTTAATGCCTCCAGTGCGCATTGTATTGACCTGGCGGCTCCTCGGCATACCAGGCCGTGTGGGGACGGGGAACAACAGCCCACTCCAACTGCCCCCAAGTTCCTTTCCTACTTTCGAGTCCTGCCTGGCAGCCTGTGCAGTCCGCAAGTGACCGCCACCGCTGGGGCGGGGCCGGGCGGGGCCCTCCAGGCCAGGGGGAGGTCCCCTCCGGTCTCCTCGAGATCCCCGACCGCCACCGCCACCCCCACCGCGCCTGCAGCCGCACCACCCGCGCCCTGGCCGGCCTGCGCACCCCACTTTGCTTATGGCAGCTTATGCGCGACAAGGACAAATTATTTCGTGGCAGCAGCTAACACGGCGAAAGATGCCCCCACGGAAGTTCTTCACCCAGAGCGCCCTCGAAAGTGACAGAATATAACTACAGCAAAGTGTGTGTTTGTTTTTTGTTTTTTGTTTAAAAGTAAGAAACACTTTTTGCTACTGCCTTTTTTGTTGGTAGATGTTTAAATTTCATCATTTCTAGTCAGCAGGGTCCCTATGTTATCAGTCAAAAAGGTACTTAGTAAAGCAAACATGCTATTGAATGACAAATACAATAGACTAAAAAAATGTTTAACCTGTCCTAAGTCATTCTAAACATGTTATAGCGTGGCTATTTGCTCAACTTTTTTAGATTGACATCTGAATATGATTTTACTAAATGAGATCACTTGCCAAAGCAGAGGAGACATTGGTGCAGAGGTATCTGCACTGACACATCTACAATAAAATACAATACATGTCAATGCTCACATCTTGTGTAAATTCCAAAAAATAAGAGCTGTTGTACATTCCTTTACTAGTATTCTACTATTATAATAGATACAGCTTAGTACAATTGCATGAGCACCAAGACGCATGAACATATTTTAACTATCATTACTGTACTCAATAACCATGCTAAACTAGTATGTAGTAGTAGAATTTCTACAAAATAGTGTGAGAAAAAGAAATATTTTTATGTAGAGGTTGATGTAACAGAAAATAAACGGTTGAGAATACCTCATGTGTGGATGATATGAACTGAGTATGTAAGGGCTGTATTGCTTATCAGGACACATATTTCAGACAGGGTGACACACAACAAAGATCTACCACAATGGTGAGAGTGGGTCTCACATGCATACAAGTGTGTGTTGGAGAGGGGAGTTAGAAACCAGATCTATACTTTCCATTTCAGTAAATAAGGTCAGAAAGGGGGACACACTGTAGTAAAATTAAAAACAAAATCAAATTTTAAAAATAAATAAAGCTTTGCACAAGAAACCTTTATTCAAATACCAATTACAGTAAAGCCGAGTGAAGAACACAGGTTTGCGGTGATTAGGATCCCTTTAAAAGCAGCATAAAGCTGAGATCTCTTAGTACAAAAAACACATGACAAGGAAGAACAACCTGGAAGAAAGCCTCTACTAGCTACCACAAACATTTGACTGATGTTGGACCATGATAAAGGAGAGTAATACCAGAGTAATGGCTATCGAACGTAAACGTACAACGGTACACTACTGGGTCCACAGGTAAAAAAGGAACACCTCCCGTATGATTTACAATTATCTCAAAAAGCAAAAGCTTTGGCCTACACCATTATGATGAGTTAAAAGTAAATGCCGGGAGCACACTAAGTATCAAGCTTTCAAATGGGTACTGATTTACGTTGGTTTTAAAGGCAAGTACTTGTAGAAGCAGGAAGCGCAAGAAACCATCTCAGTACCACGCAAGCATGCTTTGCGTAATTTTTGACACCTTACGAAATCGTATCAAGAGAAAAATATTGAGGCTTTGATAACAATTCGCTGAGAAACGAGTACAAATTGTAGGTTACACACCGCAGGTCAGGGGAGGGGTTGGGCACTCAGAGAACACCGCCCAGCCATGTCTTGACAATCTTGATTTCAACGCCACAGGGTGTATCAGCAAAGCCGGTATTTCGCTGCTCAGTAATAGGACAGCCATCAACAATTCTGAATGCTGCTTTAATCTTCTTAAATTCTGCGTATTTTCCAAAACCGTACGAAAAATTACACATACCACAACTTGACACCGGCGCCATGATGGGGTTGAACGCCCGTGTCGCCATCTATACGGGGGGTTGTCGTAGTTTTCCCTAAAGTAAAACTATATTCATATCGCTATTACGTTTAGCGCTACCAGCTACCATGCTGGTCCTTCCCTTCCCTTCCACGTTTTCATTCTGTTCGAAGAACTAATATTATTAAAAAATAAATGATCCTTTTTAATAACAATTCGTTGAACAACGTCTAACCAGGAAACCTTACCATGATTTTTGCATAGCGGTGGCTTGAAAGCCAGCGCCTAATGTTGTGAAAATCTGGACCACAAAATTTTCATAAAAGTCCAAAGCATCATAGCAATAGCAATAGAAATTGAATTCGTCGCTCACCTTCCGTATTGAGGTTAAAGGGACGTCAACATCAACATTTACCTCCTCAAACCAATAACTCGAAAGCTGAGAGAATTTGAGCCCAGGTCTATGTTTGCTTATAATGATCTGTTTTGTTGGATCATATAATATCAGCAAACATGTACGAAGCATACGAGTGCTCGCAGTTACTAAAATTAAGTGTACAAATCGAATGTATTGCTGCTTACGGTGAGTCACGATCACGAGAACTGTATAACCCTCTGAAAAAGTCAGAATACTTAACGTCGTCTGCCTCGGTTTAAGTTTTGCAGCACTCAATTTTCCCTCATTTTTTTTTTTTTTTCAATTTTCCTGTTGTTTCCTTCCCAATTATATTTTATTCTTCTAGATGACAATCTTCTGGTGGGCACAAAAGTTGGGCATTTGCTCATGTATAGCATATCCAGTCGTTATTCTGATAATAAAAATGAAGTGCATCTGCTTCGATACAACAGAACATTTAGCAAGAAACCTATTCAACAACTGGCGGTTGTTCAAGAACATCAACTTCTTATCAGTTTGTCAGGTACTCTTTGCCGTCTAATTCAGTGTCAATTCAATCAATGGCATGAGATCTTACAAAACTTCTTATTTTACAAGATTCTACCCTGTGTTTGCAGATAATATTATATGTGTCCATGACATAGCAGCTATCAATTTCCCTACAATATGTACTGTTCCTGAGACCAAAGGTGCCACACTGTTTTCGGTGGATATTAAAGTAAGTCTCTTCTATTGCTTTTTAAATTTTAACTTCTTAAAGGTCATAACTTTGTAACAATATAACTTTTTTTAAATGCATTTACAGAGAACCGTTACACAGTCTGGAAAAACGTCAGTTATTGTTCGCATGTGTGTGGTAGTAAAAAGAAAGTTACTTCTTTTCTACTGGAAGAATGGATCATTTCATCCTTTAATGGAAGAACTTTCAATGCCTGATACTCCTAAAGCCTTGGCATGGATCAAAGAAACAATATGTGTTGGTTTCAAAGGCGACAGTGTATATATGTTATACCATGTATGTGTTCCCCATCATGTTTACAAAACTAAATTGTTTTATTTTATTTCATCGCTTTACTAGAAATCAAAAACTGTTTCTCTAAGGTTTCTTTTTTTCTTTTTACTGTAGCTCAACCGAGATTCGAAAAAAGATAACAGTCAGACGCCGCTCTGCCCTCCTGGAAATCGCCCTCCCAGTGTTCTTGAAATGAATGACGAAATTTTTATCTTAGGGAAAGATAATTCTTCCATATTTGTTGGTACTGACGGAGAAGCTGCCAGTTTGAAGCAAATGAAGTGGGAAAGTGTTCCAAAAGATTTAGGTTGTTATTTTCCTGATTTTTGTACAGACAATGTAATTGTAATTTTTTGAATGATGTTCTTATAAATTCCTCATTCATGTGTATTTTTAAACAGTCTACGATGAGCCTTACATTGTGGCACTTTTTCCGGACTCTCTTGAAATAAGAACAGTGGAGCCATCACTTATTGTACAAATGCAAAAAGTGAAGGATCCAAGGATTATCATAAGATGCAGATCTGGATTATTGTATGTTGCTTCTGATGAGCATGTCTGGTGTCTTCAAAATGTTACATGGAGCAGACAAATCCATTTTCTGCTTGAACAGAAACAGTTTCAACTGGCTCTAAAGATTGCAGTATGTATATTTAACAGTATAAATTGCGTAATCTTTTTTTCCTTATTGCCCTCTTTAAATGCAATTTTTTTCTTATAGAACATATCTGATGAACCATCAGAGGACAAAGCTAGAAATGTCCATCAGATTCAGACATTGTATGCCTATGATTTATTTAATAAAAAGCAGTTCAAAGAATCTATGGAGCAATTTCTCAAGCTTGAAACTGGTATGATTTTAGATTAATATTGTGTTAATTTTTTTATCAAGCTACTTCTCTTAAATTTTCTTTCATTTTTTTTAGATCCCACTGAAGTTATCAAACTTTTTCCTAATTTACTGCCTCAACAAGCCCGTACAAGGCCTGCAGTAGATGCTGTTGTCCAATTAGCTGATATGGACTTGGAAAGTGGACTACTTGCTTTAATAGAATATCTAACTAAAGTGAGTACATAATGCCAGTACTTTTTATCTTTAGTTTGCTACGCCTGGTACCTAGAATGACTGAATGCCCCTTTTTTAAATACTGTGAACTATACAGCTACCAGCTACCTGTATGCTGTGAAACTGATGGAAGCCTTGTACAGCCTTTACATCAACATTGTTTTTTTTTTCCTGATATGGTTTAATTTTTTTCATGGTGCTTTCTTTATTAGGTAAGACTCAGCAAGAAAGCTGAAAAGGAGAGAAAAGATAAAGAACAGGCAGAAAGGGACACTAAAAGAAAGTTGGGGAAATTGACTCTAGTAGTAGAAAAAGAAATAGACACAGAGAGTGCAAACCATGATAAGTTCAGCAAAGCAACAGAACAACTTTTCCAGATAATTGATACAACTTTGCTCAAATGTTACCTCCAGGTATGTCTTCTCATATTTGCTTGTCATTATTATCAATTACCTATAAGTTAAAGTTTTAATCATTTCTTTATATTTTTTTTTTTTGCAGACAAATGATGCATTTGTTGCACCACTTATACGGCTGAACCATTGTCATTTGGGGGAAGCTGAAAAAATGCTCAAGAAACATGAAAAGAATAGTGAATTAATAATTCTGTACCAGACCAAAGGACTTCATAAAAAAGCTTTAGAGCTGCTACAAAAGCAATCCACTCAACAGGATCCTTCATTACAAGGGCACTATCGAACAGTTTTGTACCTTCAAAATCTAGGTTAGAAAGGTGTTTACTGTATGAGGAGAACCCATCGTTTATATCTATCTATCTATCTATCATTTGCTTTTTTTTTTTAATTTGCAGGAAGGGATTATATAGAACTTATCTTTCAATTTGCTGGTTGGGTTCTAGAACAGCACCCTACAGATGGACTGAGTATTTTTATAGAAGATATGCCAGAGGTAGAAGGCTTACCTCGGCCAAAAGTTCTTGATTTTCTCTTGCGCCTACATAAAAGTCTAGTCATACCTTATCTTGTAAGTTAACTTTTTTTTCCTCCAAGCTCTACAGATAGGATTTTATCTATAGTGGTTTTGAAGTTTTCTTTTTTATTGACAGGAGCATGTGATTCATGTATGGAAGGATGAATCTACTATTTTACATGATGCCTTGGTGCATCAATACAGAGAACAGGCTGCAACTCTCCTTGCTGGTGGTAAATTGGCAGAAGGAAAAGTTGTACGAGCCAAACTTTTATCTTTCTTGGAAAGCTCAAATAATTATTCTCCTGAAAATGCTTTGGTTCAATTTCCATATGACAGTAAGGAAATATTCTGATGCTACTTTGAAAAAAAAAAAATGCATAACATTTGATTTCCATTTATGACTTTTATTTCTGTTATTTCTTAGGCATGTTTGAAGAGAGAGCTGTCATCCTTGGGAAGCTTGGGAAACATGAGCAAGTATTGTCAATATATGTAATGATGCTTGGCAATGTCAGTCAGGCTATCAAGTACTGCCATGATGTGTACCGTAGTGAGAGGGAGGGTGCAGATGAAGTAGGAATAGAACATGTTACATCTATTTTAAACAAATTAATGAAGTTGCCACATACTATCAATATAATCTACTAATTTCAGGTTTATGTTTTGCTTATTAAAATGTTGATAAGTCCACCGGATAGTTGGTTAAGAGGAGTTCCTGTATCTCCTGCCACTTCAAAGCCAGATCTGGAAACAGCTCTCAGTTTATTAGAGGAGCATGCATCAAAGATCCATCCTATTCAGGTAGGCACAATGGTTTTGAAATCTTGCATTATAGGATGTAAAACTTAACTGATTGCTCTCTGTGTTCGAAAGGCATTAGAAGTGTTACCAGATACAGTACCAATATGTCGCATTCGCCATTTTCTTGAATCAAGCCTTCAAAAGCAACTAAATGAAAGACGGCGTATCCTTGTTCTCAAGAGTTTGACGGTTGCTGAAAACCTACAAGTTAGTTAGCAAGTTGGGTCTCTTTATAATACTTGTCATTTTGTTACTCGGTTACTCTTTATACTCTCTTTTCATTTCGCTCAGGTCCAAGAACAAAGAATGCATTATGAATCTCAAAGCATAAAGATGACTGAGTTAAATGTCTGTTCTGTGTGCAAGAAACGATTTGGAAATCAGAGGTATTTTTTGATGTGCAGTTGGTTTTAAAAATCTTGTATTGTACATAATTAACATTCTAATAACTTGCAATTCTTTCAGTGCATTTGCTCTTTATCCAGACGGAGATGTTGTCCACTTTTCTTGTCAAGATCGTAAAGCACAGCAGTGATTTGCATTTTGGAATAGTGTAATGGCCTATCAAACTATCCCTGCATTCAAGCACTAAGTAAGTCTCATAAGAAGATCATAAATAGTTTTTAGGTCATGCTGGATGTGTTTATTCTTCTCACAATAGAAACCAACCCAAAGAATTAAAGATACATAAGTTTGAATTTTAGCAAACTTTCACAATTTGACTTTGAGCATTTATTTTAGAATAGCTGGAGCCTAATACCATAGTACTTGCTTCCTTTACTGAATTTATGAGAGCTTGCATGTAGAACTGTGCGAATTGCGAGGCGAATTGAGTTTTTAGCCATCTATTTCAGTCAAATGTGAACCCCCAAAATTTCCTCGGAATAGAATTGAATTGCTTTAAGTTGGAGGTCAAATCAAATCCAATTGAAAATTTGTCAAATAAGTAAAGAAAAGTAAAACATGTAATTACTGATTAAGGGGTTTGGGGATTAAAAACCTTACACCAACCTGCTGGCCAAAAAAGACCTTGCGGTTAGTCAAGTCAAGTATATCTTTGTGGATCAAAACATACTATTTGGCCAATGTTATGTTATAACGTTAGACATATGGCCATGGGTTTGAGGAAAAACCAACCTAATTTCAAATGTCGAATTATTCCACATCAAATCCAGAAAATTTGAAATTGGTCAAATAAGAAACCTGGCTGATTTGATTCGATTTGATCAGAAATGCAACAATTTGCACAGCTCTGGTAGTATGACATTAATGTTGTAAAGAACAGCTCAGACAGCTTGAGAAAATAATGATCAGTCGCCTTACTGCCAGAGTTATTCTTTAGAATTTAAAATCAATGGCCTTATTCATTTTCATTTATTTGCTGCCAAATATATGCTAATTATTTTCAAAAATATCTTATGAGTCAATATTTTTTTTACTTTCCTGTAAAACAATATTCCAATAGTGTGTCGACAAAATTTGGTTCCTTCTAACCTTGTCTTTCTTTGTCTTTTTGAAATTATTTTACAGGCACTGAAGTGAGGGAAACATTGCAGTTAAGCAAATTCCTGCTGTTGCTTCTGACTCTACTACATTTGTTAATAAAAACTGACCTGTATTATTCCATTAAAATCACCTTCACTTCAACAACTGTGACACAAATCTCAAATAGTAAACTTTGTGTAAAGTATGTGCTTTTCATTTGACATTATCATTTGATGTTATTTCTGTTGTTGTTTTCTGGTTTATACAAAATGTTTTTTATCTACTATTCTCTATGCTTTATATACGACAATTTATAGACTGTCAGTCAGGAGTCTTTTCAGTTGTGGTGATTTTGTCTGTGATATATTTTTAAAGTTGACATGTTATGTTATTGCAATCTTGATACATAGTATAAGAGTTGAACTAAATTTTCTTAATTTGATTTTACAACTTTGAAGATTTCTATGTTTGATACCTTTCATCCCTAGAATAAATTTGTTGAATACTTACTTGGGTACTGGCCCTCTCATTGCTGTTCTCTCTCAGTTATCAGTTGCAAGTGCTTTATGCCTGAGAGTGTGTTAGCAATGTCTGTACCCATCAAATTCGCCAATGACTGATTGTGAAATACAACTGTGTTGTGTGCATGCATTTTGCTATTTTTGCTAGCTTTGCTGTTTTTTTGGATTGAGTAAGTTCAACTTCTCTATCCAGACACCACCTTGATTTAATCTGGTACATTATTGTATTGTGTTGATCATCTATTTTTGATATTCGTTAACTGGGTAATTTACAAGCCCTTGCGTATTATACCTTGTGTCATATTGTTCACTATATTCTCTTGCTTTGTGTGAAATACACAGACAAAGTGTCTATGTGTCCTTTATTTATTCAGTTTAAAGAGGTGAATCCCTAGTTTGTGAATATAAGTTACTATATGAGCAGAGCGGAGGTGTACATCAAAGAAGTAACTTGATTCTTATTAGGTCTAGATTACTAGATTATCATTACTGTGATGTATCATAATCTGATTATCCTCTGTTAGGCCTAACAAAGGTACTACATTAATTGTTTTCTAACTTACAATAAGAAGAATCATATTATTTTTGCACAGTATCAGAACAGAGGAGGAGTCGAATCTGGAGTCCATTCCCACCTAGCTCAAGCTTCTCATGAAGTTTTCTAGAGTTAATTAAATTGAAATGACTATATCTCAATTAGGTGTTTATGCTACAAACCAAATTAGAGGCCACAATCCCAATATCCGATGACATGATAAAATAGTGAATTTGTGCAGACTTTGGCATGTTATCTTGGTTTATGAGATCACATTATCAGACATGCAGTTATATCAAAGTCCGATAGAAGATATCACTCACAAAGGAGACATCTTGCACCTGGCTTGCAGTCACTCGATAGAAACAACCTCTGACATCAACTCTATGCTCATGGTATTTATAGTGATTATCGGACTGAGGATTCTGTGCACATTACAGTAGAATCAGCGAAGACTAAATACCATCAGCTGAAACTGCTAGAACCTTGGAGGGCTTCACCACCTGAGCTTCCGCCGTGCTGATTGGTCGCGATGATAGTGTAGTAGACAGGCCACCATTGTTCTACTACCAACGGATATCAGATTGGTGATGCATCCTTTTCGCGCGATTGTTTTTATCCACGGTAAGTAAGATAAGTTTTCCGTCGTTGACTGATCCGGAGGGCAAAACCCTCGGCTCAAGTGCAACTCGCCCGGGACCGGTTAGACTTCCCTGCCTCCTGCAGGGCTCGTGGGGGTCCTCGCAGGAAGGGCAAGGCAGGACGTAGCGCAGGACGCGCAGGACTACGCTACCACGGTACGTGCTCTCTACTCTACTAGTGTGTATGTTTAATGCAACTCATTGTGTAAGTCTCCCTAAGGAATGGCGCATTAGTGACCTCGACCTGGAGAACGAGGGTTGGGCGCTGAGCACCCCCGCCGCGGTGACCACAGCGAGCGACAGAGCGCCGGCTCGGCCAGCACCAGGTGGGGCAGGGGCTGGCGCCGGCTCGCCGGCTTCAGGCGAGACCATTGTTGCCTGGTCCTGACCGCCCTCACTGGTGTGTTCAGCGGCACCGGCAGGTGGCGGCGGCAACGCAAAGCAGGGCAGGAGAGCGACCAGGGCGCCATTCACCGCGCCGCCGACACCCACAAGAGCACGGCCTCGCGGGGATGGGGAGGGGGAGAGCCGGCCAAACTTCTTCCTGACCGTGACCGTGCCCTGGACCGCGGGTGAGTGCGCCAGGCGAACCTCACCCCTTTCTACCCCACAGGCTGAGCGGCCAGCGCCGTTGGAGCTGCCTTCGAAGCGTAGGGGTCGTCCAGAAAGTATGTGCGTTTTTATCAGATTCATTCGGGATATTTTCGGGAGTTCAACGCCTGCGAGATTCGGGGTAGGCCACTCCGCAGCACATGCATGCACAGAAGACAAGATGTTGCCTATCTATCAGGCGTCATGAGAGCTTGTTTTACACGCTTACTGTTCAGAACTACTGTGGTCCTGCTCAGGAATGCTGACGCTGTTCCTGCTGTTCCTGTGGCTGATGCGTACGGACGGCCCCGTGTACCACTGCCTGACGCAGAGCTACACGCCGCCCGCGGTCCGCGAGCAGGCGGCGGAGGAACGGCGGCGCGAGCGGCTGGACGAGACGGAGGAGACGGCGCAGAACGCCTGGGAGACGGAGCGCGAGCGCTGGCGAAAGCAGCGCCCTTCCCGCCTAGGAGCCACCACGACCCCGTCCGCGTCGCCCTCCGCGTCGCCCTCCGCGTCGCCCTCCGCGTCGCCCTCCGCATCGCCCTCTGTGACCTGGGCCGAGCCCCCCGTGCCCGTGATCGTCCCCGTGCCCGGCGAGGACGACGAGGACGACGAGCAGCAGGCGGCGCCAGCCTCCTCGTCGAGGCCCGTGAGGAGGCACCGCTCCCGGAGGTGACCGTCGAAATAAAGCCATTCCGCCGAACCCTGCTGCTGACGTCAGAGAGCTTGAGGACAGGTGGACGTGAAGCCGGTGAAGGGCTTGGGGCAGAAATAGCACAATTCCGGCAAAAATGTGACGAAAATGGGCAGAATGAAGTGGCGTTTTGCTCTGGGAGCCACGTCGAGCATCGTTGTGAAACACTTGTTTGCATTAAGGAAACTCGGGCTGAGCGCGGCGGGGTGAGGTGGGAGGGCGGGGCGGGGCGGGGCGAAGCGGTGAAGGTATGCAATGATACGAGCCGCTGGGGCCGTTGGGGCGGCTGGGGCCCCCCGGCCGCCGCGAGGCGCTGCATGGCCAGACAGATGATCGCCAGCTGCTCGAGTATCGCTGCCGAGGCGGCGCAGTGATGGGGATGCCAGTGGCGGCCGCGGCCCCTACAACGGGGAGGTGATTGGCTGCGGTCGCGAGGCCCTGGCCGCCCCTGGCCGCCGTGGCCGTTTTTAATAGGGCCTCCCCTCCTCTCCGCCCTGGGCCGGCTGAGGGTGTCGCTGCTATCCGCGTTGCGGTCCGCTCCCTCCCGCTGCAGATCAGGCCGCCGCAATCGCGGTCGGGTTATTGGCGACTAATTTGCTTACGAGAGGCTGTTCAACCCCCGCGTCGCCGCCGCCGCTGGGGATCAATGGGTTGGATGAATGAGAGAGCGTCCACCTGTTCCAGTAGGAGCGGACAAATTAGTTGTGTCAAATGCAATTGGAGATGGATTCCCCGCCATGGCCGTGAAGTCGTGGCACAGCGGCGATCTATAAGTCTGGGAGAAATGAATGAAACGACGACCGCATGGCTCACTGGAGTAAACGAACATGCATGGCGCAGGCCTTGAAAGCGCCCGCCCCGCCCCGACGCAACGATCACGATCACGCCCCCGCTGCCTGCCGGCCCGTCGTGTGCACCGCTGCCACTGGCTGCGAGCGGAGCGGTTGAAGGTGCAGCTCCTCGGGCCGTTTTTAGAAACTGAGCTGGCAGTCTATTTTGGTCGAGCACCTTGTCAGGTTTGCCTGTCGTGTGTGTGGAAAGGGAGGGGGAGGGGGCAAATTGCGGTAGTGACACAGAGTGACACGGTAAGATACGCCCGCCCGTACGCCATCTCTCCTTATCGCCACCAGGTGCCGAGTCTGGTCTCCCCGCCGCCACGGCCGCTAGGCGCGGAGGCGCGGAGGAGGCTGTGTGTGGGGCACCGGTTAGCACGGTCCGCCGCGGCCCGCGGGGGGGACGGCGCTGCTGGAGCAGGAAAAACCGACGGCGCCCGAGCGGAAAGAGATGATTGTTGTCTACAGTATGTGCCCCCCCCCCTCTCTCCCTCCCGCCACCCGCCGCGCGTCAACGGCGCCAGCCTGACCAGCTGCTGTGATTCTGTGATCCGGCGTGTCGCTTAATTCCATTTAACTGTGCGCTTATCAGTGCCGCGCCGTGGGCCGCTGGTACCGAGAGAGAGAGAGAGAGAGAGAGAGAGAGGGGGGGGGCGTACGCCCTGGCACCGCCAGCACCAGCAATGCTCTCGCGCGCGCACACAACACACGCACCTAACTAACATACCTAACGCAGAGAGGGGTGGATTAGGGAAACGCTGGCGATGACCCTCTCTCCCCTGGGTTTCGCCGTCGCATCGCTGGCGCCTGTGGGAGTGAAATTGTCCGGTGAGCAGGCGATGAGTGGATCAGGGGCTCCACCGTGAGAGGTTCATCCCACCCACCACCACGCTGGACCGCGGCCGGCGCCCCGCGATTCGCACAAAGGGATTCCCCGCATCCCCCGCATTCCCCGCCACGCCACGCCACGACGTCCACAGTCGCCCCGTGCTGCTACAGAATGCACGCCGCCGTTGCCCCGTGCGGCACACTGCTGCACTGCACGCGGGACCGATCAGCGCCATTCACAACGCAGGTCCCACGCCTTTCCCCCGTGACAGTCCTGACAGGACGGGGCCCGGACGCGAGCAGGAGAAGAAAGCCGCCGCCGAGCTGGTGGTGCTGGCGCAGCTATTGCCCGCGGGGTCAAGAGCCAGCGGGCGCGGGCGGTCCGCTCGCGAGGCGTCAGGCCGGCCCGCGAACTTTTCACTCTTCTGTCGGACGTACACTTTCCTTATGCACAGGCCCGTGCTCAGCTTCTTCAGGTCCTCGCCCCCGCAAGTCGTGCGGACCAGGGTGGCCCATTGAGAACGCCGGCGTTGAGCAGGTCAGGGTCCTCTGTGTGTTGGTGAGCTCGGCGTTGTGTTTGGACTGCGGCCCCGCGCCACCCCCCGCGCCGCCCCCGCGCCGGGGAGCCCGGTGGGCCGATTGGTTACTCACCACGCCTCGGGGATTGTTTTCGTTCGAGTAAAACGTTACGCCTCCCGCCCTACTCCCCGGCCCGGCCCCGCCCGGCCCGACTCGCAACAACACACATCCGTCGCGGGGAAGGCGGGGCGAGTGAAAAGAAACAGCGAAGCGCAGCTCCAAAGAGCAGGGAAAGCCCTGCCTGGCGGGCCAGGCCTGGCGCGGCGCGTGTCGCAGTCCCAGGGCGCAGCAGAAAGGAAACGCTTCAGCAAATCAGCATGGGAGTGTGGCGGAGTGTAAACACGTAAACACGACGACTGGCTGCGTGAACGACCCCCTGGGAGCCGCAGATACGACGCCAAAGACTATGACCTCTCGGCACTGCAGGAGCTCGGCGCATGTTCCGCTCCTCCCGACGCACTCGCAAAATGCTTCAAAATAATAACAATCTACAAAAACACTTTTGCGTCGGTGGAGTAATTGGCTTCGATATAGCTCAGCCAATTATTTTATAACCAGAAATGACAATTTCCATCGTGCGGGCGCTGCGACATTTCACGTGATGCCAGACAAATCCTGCTAACAACGCATTTGCTGTGTCAGTGCCAGACGTTATTGCTGAGTGTTGGCCGTCGCTGAGGGTCTACCACAATCCCTCGTTCTGGAAGTTTCCTTTCTATTCGGCTCAAACTGCTAAACAAACTGAACACTTGTTCTAACAGTGATCAGTTAGCGTTCCGAGAGAATCAGATCTGACATATATCAGACGCGTCTCGTTATACTCAAGTGTCCAGTTTCGATGCAGCGCAATGTATGGGTCAGGTGTCAAATTCTATATCAGCTGAACACAAAGCGTCGACTTTGCTGTAGGCCTACATTCCGTCTCTATGCTTATGACCGACCTACTTCGACAACACGTAGACTCGTCTTGCCGATAAAGCCAAGCCAGCAACATCCGGCGCCCGCGCCCTCGCCTCAGGAGAGTATGCTCTCGAGTCCGGCCCTGAACCCCGTGAGGACGAGCTGCATGCGCAGGGGCTGGGCTGGGTCGCTGCCTCGGCCGCCGCCCTGCTTCTGGGAACGGCCCTGGCCCCGACATGGAGGGCTGCTCGCATGCTGCTCGCTCAGCACCAAGCGCCCCGGGTGTCTGGTGGCGACGGCGAGGCCTCGGGCGCGGCGGCCGAGCCGGGCGGGGCGGCGGGGCCGGGTAGGGGCTGCTAGGGCGCAGTGGCGTCGGGAGACGGCGGCGGCCGGGACACGCGACACCTCGCGGAGGTGCGCGGGGGTGGGAAGGGAAGCAGCGAGATTAGAGAGCTCACCGGAGAGCGAGCGCCTCCCGAGCCGGCGGCGGCTGGCAAGAGCGCCCCGCGCCCCGAGCTCTCAAATCTTATACCGCCTCCTACGCCCCGCCCCGCCTTCGGACGCAGATTGCCGTGCCCGTCAGGACTGTCCGCGCGCGCGCGCGTGTGCGTGCCCCCCCCCCTCCATTTCACCAGAAGTCCTCCTGCGGCCGGCCGGTCCAGGCGAGCGCTCTCCCCACGCGTGCGCCACGTGGCTGGGTTCCTCCAGGCGCGCGCTCAGCACGGGCTGTCACATTACTGACTCATCCCCCCCCCCCACCCCGTGCTGGCCCGCGCCGCCGGCCGGCTCGCCCACCGGCAACCCGTTGTTGACGTCAAGGGTCTCTAACACAAGAAACTAACAAGAAGCGCCCCGGGTCGTCGTTGGCCGGCACGGCTCTCATGGCCTGGCGCTCGCCTGGCGCCGAGCGCGGGGGGAACATTAGCACAGTCATCCACTCCCTCCCAGAAGGCAATCAGCCCCGTGAAGCTAAACGCTCAAAGGTGTCGCCTGTCGCCTTCTCGTCGCGACAGAGTCCCCCGGGTGAATCACGCCGCCCATCTCAGACGGCGAGAGCGAGGCCATCGGAGGCTTCCCGGGCGCTTCGGGCGGGCCGCTCTGCGACTCTGCGCGCCGGCCTTCTCGGCTTGCTGAGCCGACAGAACCAGAGTGAGTCCGCAGCAGACAGACACCCTGCAGTGGTCGCCCCCTTCCCCTTTCCCCGCCGCCAGCGACGATAAGCCTCACGGATCACTCATCGCACGGGTCCGAGTCAGAGCCAGGGGATGAGCCATGGGCATGGGGTGCCCCCATGGCCATCCCATGTACACGTTCGCATCTCACGGTGCACCCCATGATGCGGTGGTCGGTCGGCCACGCCTCTGCGCCATTAGGCAGTTTGTACGGCGAAGAGAAAAGCCAGCAACTAAGTTGCCGATCAAGCAGTCGCCCCATCGTCCAATATCGCCGCCAGGCACGCCTCCAGGTGTGTGAGTGCGACTCGCGTCGTCGAGCTGCAGAAGTGCGCCTTGCATAGCGTCCCCGGGATTATTGCAAGTCAAAGCTAAGGTCGAATAGGTCGTCGCTGAGCCCGGAGCACATCCTTCCTCCGCTCTGATAAATGAGACTGACATGAGCGGGATTTTCAAACTTAGCTGCTGCCTCCACATGGGCACAGCGCAAATGTAGTCGCGACCATCGAGAGCCCCTGGTAGTTATGCATTGGTGAGGCCCGCCTGACGCGTGCGCTCACCGCGTTGCCTACCCAAACCCCCCGTAAGGCGCCGTGTTGAGAGGAGATGGGATGGAGCATAATCAGTACGCGGAGATACATGCAAACCGTGAAAAGTTTGGAGATAAACTCGGCGTTACACAGCCGAATTCGTGGCGTAAAATTGATCGCGTTACAGAAAATACCTAATCTCGAATTCGGTGTATCTGCATTCACCTTTTAACCTGGAGGAAGATAATCCTCGCACGCTCCACGTCCACGTGAGTTCTTTTATTGGTATCATGTTATGTAGGTTACGAAACTTTGGCCTGGGACTCGTTCATTATCATCCCCGCACCCCACCCGACCCCACCCCACCC
>NW_026267176.1:638469-639763 GCF_000697945.3 Frankliniella occidentalis
GGGCGCTGGGCACTTTCCAGATCACACCGGTCCGAGGCGCCGCGCGGCGCGTCAGCTTGATTGGCTGGGTACGCTGACTCACTGTATCATTCCGCCAATCACCATCTGTCCTTAGTGTGGGGTCTGGTTCGCAAGGGAGGTGCTAGCCAGACCCTCCGCGAAGGCCGCGGCCGCGCACCAAACCAACTGGGGGAGGAGAGGGGGGAGGAGGGTGAGGAGTTATGCAAGTGGCGTTCATCCTCAATCCCGGCCGGGCGTGCCGCCTTTGTGTACCGGCCACTTGGGCGGCGTGGCGCGGCCGGGACACCCTCGCCGACCACGACAGAGTGCGATAGAGTGGCCGCCGAGCGTCATTCCCAAGTGCGTGTTATTCCTCGATACGGCCGCTTGCCGATCGCTTCATCTGCACGGCGGCGCCGCCGCTGACGTCCGGGCGGCAGAGATCCTCCGGCCGATTAAAATAGCGGTGGCGTATTGTGTGGCATAGCAGCAGGCCGTATCCGATAACACGTCGAAGGGAAGGGACAGTGGGGAGCCTCTGCGTAAAAGTGCATTACTGGGCACCACCGACCTGTGGCCGGTGCGGAGGCTTGTTTGTTTATCAGGTCAGGTCTGATAGTGTATAGACACATTTGGGGCAGCGGGTCAACATCTCTAAGCCCGCGGGGCGCCGCGGTGTTGGGGCGGATGGGGGGCGGCCCTCCCGTAACCCCAACTATGCTGAAGTCGCGGTGCGTGTTTGTGCGTGTGGGGTCCGGGCCGGGCGGGGGCTCCGCCGGGCTCCGCGGGGGCGCTGATAGTGCGCACCCTCCTCACAAAAACGAACACGGTGTGTGTACATCGGCGATATCGGCTGGGTCGGAGCGGCTCGCACGGAGGGCGTGCTGCTGAGGGACCGGGCCGGGCCGGAGCGGCACCTTGTTGTCGCTTCAGAGTTTGGACCCCCGCGCCTTGCCTTACCGCCCCAATCTCGTATTATCGCACTCGCCGCCGATTAGATACGTGGCGTGTCGAATTTGCCTGGTCCCCGCGTCCATCCATTGAGCAGCAGGGGCGGGACAGGAGGCGCGGACGGACGGCGGACGGGGGCGACCGGAGGAGAGAGTGAGAGGGGCGGCCGGGGGAGGGGGACCGGACGAAACAAAAGACGCGCGCTATCTTATCTTAGCCGGAATGCGCAAGAGTTACCGTCACGTGCCGGCGCCCCAATCACGCTGGCCGCCGCGACGCCCGCCGCAGCTTATCGACGTGATGGATGGGCCGCCCCCGGGAAGGGTTTAGCTGGACAAAAAAA